>NC_085875.1:48442253-48594753 GCF_034702125.1 Engraulis encrasicolus | reverse complement strand
GAGTCCCACTTTTATTATTATGTAGTGTAATGAAAGTGATTACTGATAAGTCATTGATAAATTTGCCATCCAACAAGAGGGCAATAAAACTGCAGTAGTAGTGGTAGAAGTATATGTTGTTTGAATTGTTTCTGGCACAGAATTTGCCAGTGAGATCCAACACCAGTCTTGAACTACATTCCAGTTCAAATGTCAGCCTTGCCACGACTTGCATAGACCCTTGGGGTTGATACTTGATGGGAACATCCCTGCCCGCTTGTGGCATTTACTATCAATTTAAATATCACTCTCACAACCACGCACTGGCCTAATTGTCATTGGGGTGTACCCATGAATTTTGTTTTGTAGATATTTGTCAGGTAGGGCTAGCTAGCTATCGACATTGTGGTGACTCCTTCAACTCCCCAGTGAAGGGCATGCAAGGCCATACAATTTTTTTTTGTTTGTTGTTTGTTTGATTTTGTTTGTTTTGTTATAGATCGAGCAAATCATACTGCAAGTGTCCATTGTTTTTTTTTGTTTTTAGAAGGCCATGTCTTTCTTCAATTATATATTTAGTACTTGTTCAGTGTCACAGTACATTGCCATAAGTGACTGAACCTGCTGTCTTCATAATACTAGGCTTTCCATATGCCCATATTGTTTGTTTGAGAGGTAGGGAATGGCTGATCCTTTGGTCTCTGGCATAGGCCAGCCTCCAGCTACCTGTGCTTTCATCTCCTGTGCTTTCAGTTCAATAATATTGTGTGTGTGTGTGTGTGTGTGTGTGTGTGTGTGTGTGTGTGTGTGTGTGTGTGTGTGTGTGTGTGTGTGTGTGTGTGTGTGTGTGTGTGTGTGTGTGTGTGTCCGCACGCGCCACGTGTGCGTGTGCATGTGTGTGCGCATATGTGAATGCGTGAACGCATATATTTATCTGTGTGTTTGTTTTGTTTTGACTTGAGTACTTCTCCAGAGCTTAGTAAAACCGGACTTGCCATTTTATGACGCGTGAAGTAAGCCACCAATTCAACCATGCATTGTGTAAACTCATCTTCACACCCTTTGTAATTGTCAGTGCCTGTGCCTTAAAATTGCAGGTTGTGCACAATGAGACAATCATCAACAACAAAAAACATCTAGGTCGGATGCCAGATACACTTACTTTAGGGCACGCCTTGCAAAGCCTCAATGGCCAATACCTACAGCAGGTCAGGTTTTTGCCTTTTGATAAATCAATTGCATAGATTATAACTTAGATGAAGGTAAGACACATGCACACACACACTTTCCCACCATCACATTCTTCAGGTTTTAAAGGTGCACTGTGTAGGATGGTGGCCAGAGTAGGTATTACATATGCTGTTCATTAATCCTATGCTGCTGCCTATTGCCAAATTTGATAGGCCTATTTTCATGAATATTTAATTAACAAACTAATAGTATGACCAAATGACAGTACGTTTTGCAGCTAAAAATGTCTATTTCTGGAAATTCAAAACGGCAGAGATGGAGATCCCCCTTTTCATCTATTCGTAATGAATACTTGATGGGAATTGATGGTGGTGGTAAAATTATTCATAAAAAGGTAACATTTGTGAATGGACAGCATGAATTCTGGAAATCAACTATTGAAAATATTACACAGTGCACCTTTAAGATGAACTCACGCAAGGAGTTGGGGTGGGACTGGGTTGGGGTGCCACTACTGTACTGTACGTGCAAATTTGTTACTTTCGTGTAAGAGCAATGTATTGTCATTTTGGCTCTCAGTCAGGGACGGACTGGACAGTCTGGCATTTGGGCACATGCCAGAAGGGCCGCGGCCTTTTAGATAACCTTCGCGGCCCTTCCAATGCTCAATGCGGCCCCATAATCACACGTCGAAGATCTATGAGGCAAATATCACGCTGCCTGCGTTCAAAGTTCTATTCAATCAACGATCTCTTCTAATCGTTTCGCTATTTATATCACTGACACTGCCATACATTACACACGGACGGTGGCATATTGATGGGTGGGTCTCATTATGTTTCATGTTGTATTTTTCCTGAATATATATTCCAATGATGTAAAAGTGTTCAAAATAATACAAAAAAACTATAGCCTACCTATTTATATTTTGCTTTTGTTTGAGACAACTGTAGTAAAGCATTGCTTTGTGGGATTTTTTTTTTTATTTACGTTCGGTTCCCGCCATAAGAAAAAGAACGTAGGCCTAAAGATTCATCAACATTCTGAAGCTTGTTGTAGAGAAAAACTGACGGTAGATGTCGCGACGCGAATGGACAATTATAGCTATTAAGAAAAATTAATGAAGGCCCAGGAAGAGGAGGAATTAAACGAAAGAAGGAGGAGCGGCAATGGAAATTGATAGCACATTTGACTTGACTTGTGGAGGTGTTTGGTGGTCACTACGCGGTGAGATGCTGCCATCTTGTGGTCTTTTCAGGTATTTTCTTAATCAGTTCAGTCCTCCGTTTCCCTAGTGACTGACGATAAACTTCCTGTGAGCACTACGGAGTGCTGGACAACAAATAAGTGTCCCATACATTCAAGGTTGTTGTCACTGAAAACACGGTGTTCTGTTCGAATCTATGTCGTAGTATCTATTATGCCGGTTTCTTGGCTTGCTTGGAAGAGGACCATGAAGAAGTGTGTTGTTTTGTCTCTGCAATGGCCAAGAAATCACAGGCCATTCACATATGGAATAGCACGCAGAGCTCTCTCGCCCACACAAATATGGATATTAGAAGATGTGTTGCACCGCCCGACGCTACGAATAAGACCAGGTAGGGGCTGAAGGATTTCCATTAATAATCATTGTTTGTGTCCGCCGTGACACTTTTTTTATTTCACGTTTGCTCGCGTTTCTACTGTCATAAGCCAGTCCGTGGCTAGTCTCGCTACTAGCCAAGGTGATGTGATCTGTAAACCTTTTTAGCTTGTGGTAATCTGGTGGCTGTTGTAGTTTTTCTTATTCGTAATGTATTCTTAACTTCATGACTTGGTAATGGGCTCTCGAATTGGTGGCTTGTCTTGCTGAAATACATTTTAGTAGCCATATCGATGTAGCCTACGGTATGTTGTTTTGCGTTCAGCTCTGGACTGGTTAGCATAGAAGTTGGACTGACTCCCACTCATAGTCTTGTCATATAGCTGGGCCACTGTCCACTGGACAGCGTTAAGGGCTTTTGCGTAAAGAAGCGGTGCAGGAGCAAAGCGGACATCAAAAGTGGTTGGTTCATTGATTGTATAGTGTGTGTGTGTGTAGGCACGTTGATGCTTGCCTGGAGTCTGTTGTTTAAAGGTCGGTTTCTGAAACTTCAGTGTTTACTAGGCCTACTATTTTATTAATAGTCACAATTTATCTCTGTGTGGGGCGGGCCAACCAGTGCAGAGTGCGCTTGTTATAACGCACCGTTTTCGACGTGTAGGATGCACCATGCACCTAGTTCTAGTAGGAGGATGCACCTTGTGTTTACCAATGTGTTTTCATGTGGTGCGCGGTCACCAAGTTGTTGCAACTTCCGCGAAGTGGTGTGTGTGTGTCTGTGTGTGCGGGGGGGGGGGGGGGGGGGGGGGGGTGGGGGGGGGGGGGGGGGGAGTAGGCTACTGGGGGGTCTTGGGGCCGCGGGGCCGCGTTGTGGGTCAAAATGCCAGGGCCGTTTCTCTATCCCAGTCCGCCACTGCTCTCAGTCAAGCATGATACGTCATGTTTAGCGTTTTCCTTTTTTGTATTCACCCAAATATTCACAATTCATTATCCTTGCAACACCAAAAGCTCCCCATCAAGTCACGGATTACCTACAAAGTCCTCCTAACCTTCAAGTCCCTCCATGGTCTGGCACCCCACTACCTCACTGACCTCCTTCACCCCTATGACCCCTCAAGATCCCTGCGGTCCTCTTCCAAGGGCCAGCTGATCGTCCCTCGTGCCAGGCTCAAGGCCACCAGTGACAGAGCCTTCCATGTTGCTGCTCCCATTCTTTGGAACAATCTGCCCGACCACATCCAAAATGCCCCTTCACTGGCCATGTTTAAGCAACACCTTAAGACACATCTCTTCCTGGAGGCTTATGGCTGCTAGTTCCACAAGCACTTTCACGCATTCACACACATGCTCACACACTGACGCGGACACACACTCACACTTTCCAACACAACACTCTGTGAAGCGTCCTTGGGTGTTTTGAAAGGCGCTATATAAAACGAAAGTATTATTATTATTATTATTATTATTATTATTATTATTATTAAAAGGGAGACCAGATCTAAATTTGTTTCACCAACATCAGCCCCAGGGAGAGGGAGGGGCTCCAGAAATTGTCCCTCATTTCAGTGGATGGGTGGATCTTTTAGATGTGCACACTGTTACTGCTCACCGATTTATTCAACACAATGTTTTGACCTTGGGCGGTCTTACAGGTATACAGGTCGAAACGTTGTGTACAATAAATCGGTGAGCAGTAACAGTGTGCACATTTTTCCTTCTTCTTATACGCATCTTTGTTTAGCACCTGTTTTATTGGATGTGTGTGCATCCCTCACACTACTTTTGAATCTTTTAGATGACCTTGTCCCTCCTACTGTATATGTAGGCCCAGCCAATTCCATCATCAGCCCTGGCTCTGTCTATAATGAGGTCACACAGTGGGCCTACTTCATAGCTTCAAAGACAAACTGCAGTGCTCACACTCTGTCTGCACGTCTCCCACGCTCCGTGTTACTGACTACATGCTCCTCAGGATGGCAGTCATGATTTATTGATGCTTATTTCATAAATTCGGAAGCAGCTTCAGAACAAAGGACTCAATATTTCCATCCGACTGCTCCTCATTTTTTTGAACCTTGCCTTTTGTACTTCTTGGACACTTGGTCCAAATACAGTATATATCCAAGGGCTTTTGACATTAGCTTCAATCTGCTCTGAATATTTCTGCCAGAGCAAACTGCTGTCAAAGTGCTGTATTTTCAAGCCTGACAGTAAGGTAAGCGTACCCAATAAGCCCACCAAAATCTAAAGTTCTTTATTTTTCAATCATCTTCACACAATTTTTTTGTGAAATGATTTCTTAAATAGTAAGATTTACCTCTCTTCTCAATGTTTATCACTGAATTGATGAATATTTCAAAGTACAATATGAAGATTTTTTACGAGAAAAGTGAAAAGTCTGAATGGGCTTAAATGGTACCTTTGGTACCATTTAAGCCCACTTGTTATTTCTCTATCAAAATACCTGGTGAGGTGTGTGAGTTGAGTTTAAACAGTGTAGCCTACATGGTATAAATGGTTTCAGATCAAAATATTCTTCCAAAATGTAAGATTTGCTAAAAAAATTATGCATAAAACCTAATTAAACATTACAGCATCTCTTACTTCATATACTTCATAAAATTCTTCATCCAAACAGAGAAATTTATTTTTTCTTATTGATTATTGTTAGTTCATTACATTACACCTTTTTGACCTACTACTTCAGATTGTACAGCACTTTTAATGTCCCTCAAAGGCATTTTTCATTAGCATGCATGCCAACTTGCATGCATTTCAATGGGGTGTACCATTTAAGCCCACCTTGTACCCATTAAGCCCGCCTATACAAAAAGCTATTTTATGGAAATAATCAACTCCACAAAAACATTTCATGATGCATTTCTTTAAAGATCAATGCCAAACAAACTGGAATATGCTTAGAATTCATACCTAACCACCTTAAGTCTTACGGTAGAGTAAGATAAAGATGGTGTGTGGTTGTATCAAGAGAATATCGGCGTTTGCTCGCTCATAAAACACATCTTTCCATTTGAAGGGAAATGCTATAATTTAGTAAAACACTGCATGTATATATATAAAAATCATTACATTTACCTCTTAGTTCACTAAATATGAAAGTATTTTCAAAATATTTGACTTAAACTAGCTGAAATTCTATGATTTCTGACATGTCCCAAAACGGCAAAGTTTTGAGGCAACTTCTTGTCAGTAGTCCTGAGACTGGGTTCACTTGGACGGGGATAACTCAACGATAAAAAATGTGATTTGTTTGCAATAAAAAACATTTTGTCAGTTACTAAACCCTTTAATTGGATAGGGTGATGAACAACAAAATTCACCTTTTCCCTTTCTTTAAATTGACCTCAAAGTTGAAAGTGGGCTTAAAGGGTACATGGGCTTAATGGGTACGCTTACCTTATTCTTCGACATTATTATTGTAACACAGCATACAATTTTGTTTCTGAAAAACAATTTTAAGAAGCTACATCTCCTCCAAGGCATGCCTATGAACCAACCTGCATTCCACCAGCAAATTTGCATATTGTACTACAAAAAGGGTCCCCAGACCCTGTCAACACTTAGGTTTAAATTGCTACTCAACGAGACTGGAGAATGTGGGGATACTACTTAACAACTCTATACTCTGTAGGTCTGCTGTGCTGCAGAGATGATCTCTAATAATATGTAACTATAATGTATACCTCTTCTTCTCTCATTTCTTCTCTGTAAAAAGATGGTCATGGCTTGTGGTTTGTGATGTGTTTTACAAGCCTCATTCAAGTCTACACTTTCCCTTTCTTTCTAAAGTCTACAAATTCCCTATAGCACTTCAGACCCATTCCGTTTTAAACAGGCCATGTGTGGTACGTATACGGGAAAATGAACATCTGAAGTTCTTTGTTACCTGGGCCTACCTATTTTTAGAACCAGACTCAAGACGAAGATACTGTATTCTCAGATGCTTTCTCTTAATATTTTGTCATTTTTATTTGTCTTTTATCTTTTCCCTATTTCATTGCCATTTTATGCCTTCATATTTGTTATCCTTTATTTCACTTGCTGTTGTATTTTAAATCCTTGCCTCCATTCACCATCTTGATTGCGAGTGAGAGAATGAGAGCGTGACCTTGTACAGGTAGGGATTTTACAATAATAATTTTGATCATCAGTGGCATCAATCCTCACATCACAAGGCTGGACGCCACAGGAAAGGATGGGAGGGAGTACTTTAACTGACACCTAACGGGTCAATTAGTGTAAGTGTGAATCCGAAAGCGCAGACTATCTTCCTAGAGGGCAAAAATAAGGACGTGTCTAGTATGTTGCACATCCGAATACGGTAGTAAGCTTTCAACCAGGAGGCGAGCGGTACCCGGATGACTTAGCCTGATAAACCAGACTAAATGTGGATGTCTAATTTAGTCTGGCCTCGATGCATAATACATCCGAAGATTGTTGATGAGAACAATCTTCCCTCAAAACCCTGCCCGCTTTGATTCAAAACACATCTTTGCGCTGTAATTGGTTTGCCAGATTCTTGGCATTCTGGCTTCAATGAATCATTATGCGAGGCCAGACCCACCCGTAGACAAAACATTTTGCCGTCCAGCGGGTGGCGCTGGTTCACCAGGCTACGGATGACTTTCTATATCAGTCATATTTTCAATAGGCAAACGATGGTTACTTCGCTATCCCAGAAGTCTGCTGGAGTTTGGCAACTGTGCGGTCATTGGTCATTAGTGCCATCAAGGACGGCATTCACTTATGTAATTAACCCCTTAGCGCAGAGTCTATGTTATAACTTTACTGTCACCAAAATTGTAATGGCTATGTCTTAATCGGCTCTTGGTACTGTCATAGTAATGTTGTTATGATGTAGTTGAGTATTTTCAACAAATAGTGAACAGGCCCGCCAGCGGCCCCATCTGCTGTAAGAGGCTACTGGTGCTGTGCAAGTAGTACATCCGATTTGTGCTTACTAGTGACTGGCTTTCTACATAGAGGCTACTGGTCAGGGAACCAATTGGTAGATACCGGTAAGACAGTAGTGCCTGTCATAGGTTTCAGATGCAGCATAGAGCCCATAGAGCAGCCGGGTGTGGAGTGGCGCACTGACTTAAACATCCTGGAGAGGGAGCAGTGAGGCCAGATATACTATACAGTAAAGTTGAAGGAGAATCTAGGAGACTTCTTCAGGCAAGAGAAGGGAAATGCTAGAAATCTTGGCTCCATGAAAGATTACAGATTTATTAAGGCAATACATTAATCAATTATAATAGTAATTGCCTACGAAAGGCTTCCTGCTGTGGAATCTACATACAGCACGACAGTGCAAAGCATCTTATTGTTAGTGACAAGACATTCCTATATTTCAGAGAAGACAGTCTTCAGCATTGGCTTTTTGCTACAGGAATGTTAACATTTAATTTAAAATCCATTATCTCCACAAGATAAACCATTAAGACACGTCATTGTGAATTTGCTGTTACCAGAATGGCAATGACCAAGTCGTAGTGCATGACTAAAGGCTCTGTGTTATGTTATAGTAGTGTAGTGCTGCGGTAGTTAACTACTATAGGGATCCACTGGTGAAACGGTGGCCATTATGAGACGACACCAAAACAAAATAAGAAACCCATGTTACGCTGCAATGCTGCAATGCTGCAATGCTGCACTGCTGTAACATGACTCTCACCAGATACTGTAGGCCTACATATGCCAGGTTTGCAAGGCTGTCTCTGAGAGACACAAAGCATAGTGAGGGACCCCTCCCACTCAAGACAAGAAAAGGCAAGTTTGTTTACTTAACACTTTGTATACACAGTGGCAGTTCAACAAGCAAAAGCAAAAGCTAAGAAAAATATGCCAAAGCTTAAAACGGGGAAAAAAAGAAGATGAACACCATGGAACACTTTCACTTTCAAACTGCTGCCCTTTCTTGGAACGCATGAAGTACACGCGTGTAATGAGAATGAGAAATGACAGTAAATGACACAACACATCATCAAATCAGCAGCATGTGAAGTGCAAAGAGCCTTTTTGTATCAGAATACAATTAGAGGTTTGTATAAAGATATGGACAGACTAGTCAAGTGACATGTTGTTCGAAGGCAAGGTTGCCAGGTGAGACTGTTGATTTGCAGCCCAAAAAATACTCAAAAACCTGCTGGGAAGCATTAAATCCCACCCAATTTGAACTTAATTCTATTGCTTTCTATGGCCATAAATCGGCAGAAAACCCTGTTTTTTTTTACCCACAGATGGCCATTCTGAGCTGCCCAATTGGTTGGGAAACTGTCCAATCTGGGAACACTGTTCACAGGCTGCTTTAGCAGCAGAAAGGGGTGTTTTTTTGCTTAAGATGATGCATTAGATTTTGCTTTAGGTTATACTTGAGTTTCTTTTCCTAGCCACTCTATTGTGAAGTGTCCTGTAGATGACTCTAGATGTGCAACACAGTTACATCTAACTTGACTTACATCCCTGCAACAGCGTCATATACTGTACTTACGCCACCTGGTGGGCTTCCACAGAAAGGACGACGATGATGAAGTAACATTTCTCACTTGCTACCCTTAATTGTCCACCTGTATGGCCCTGCTGTCTGATTGCTTGTCTGTTTGTTTGTATCTTTATTTATTTATTTGTTTTCATTGTGCAGACAGAGGTTCAATCACCACACTTTGTCCTCAAGTGTAAACCCTCAATAGCTTAGTTGTGCTGACAGACAAGTATTCAACAGTATTACGTTGTTTAGGATTTCTCCTCCTTGAAATGTTGTGCAATTTCTCAGTAGGAGAATGTGAGATAAACTATGAGGGAATGAGGGGATGTCTCCAGCCATGCAACCCCAGCCCATCTCTCTCTCTCTCTCTCTCTCTCTCTCTCTCTCTCTCTCTCTCTCTCTCTCTCTCTCTCTCTCTCTCTCTCTCTCTCTCTCTCTCTCTCTCTCTGACTGATAGATCCAACTATGCTGCCTGCACTTTGGCATGGCATCCATTACATAGACATAGTGATTTGTAGAACTTAAAGTGTCTTTTGATCACATAAATGATGTTGAACTTCATGATGGAGTGAGGCTTTGGGATAAAGTTTTGGATGAGTTGTTGGTGTGTATGGTATTTTAAGGTGCCTGAAGTTTAGAACATGTGGTTGTCAGAGTGTGTTTTGATTGGTTGGTATAGGTTTCTCATATACTTGTGTATGTTTAACTTGGCTCAAATATACTGTTGCTGCATGCATACACCAATACAGACACACACACACACACACACACACACACACACACACACACACACACACACACACACACACACACACACACACACACACACACACACACACACACACACACACACACACACACACACACACATCCCAACCCAGTCTCCAAGGGAATGACAGATCCCTCTGCACCATGTTTTGTGATAAAATGCCTGGAATGACGAACGATAAACCCATGAGGTTGAGGGTAAGCTAGTTGGAGATGCTCCAAGGCGTAGTTAAGCAATGTTGTTGAAAGTCTCATTAGGCCTATGTGTTGTTGCCACACAGAGCACACATTTTATGCACTTATTTATTTATTTACTTATTTTTTTAGCATTTATTTTTGGGCATTGTAGTAGGCCTATATTGAGACAAGACAGTTGAAGAGGGAGACAGGAAATGAGTGAGGGAGAAAGTTGCCAGGGAAAAGTTACAGATGACACGACAATGATGTTCAAATCAGCTGTTCATGTTCTGATATTATGCACATTTGGAATAGGTGTTCTTTACTTTACAGTCAGGGCCCTGAATTAACTTTTTTCATTACCGGCCAAAATGGCTAATAGATGTTCATCTCACTAGCCAAACATACACTAACCAATGGGTCAAATTGCCTAGTAAGTTGGTGTTTTCTACCAGCCTAACTGAAATTTCACCAGCATTTGGCCCGTTGGCTGGTGTTAATTTAGAGCCCTGCTTACAGTTATTCGTCACCCAGGGGGAAAAAAATAATGAAAAACGGATTCAGACATTACAGTAAAAAACACAGGTTTGAATAAGGTGTCGTGAGGCTGGATTATCTTCCTGTTATAACAATACCATTCTCCCATTACAGTATACGTATATTAGCACCCACCATTAGCAGCTATGCTGTCAGTTTATCTGAGATGCTATGAAGGCTACATTTCCCCTTGGCTTTGCCATGCAGTACGCAAGTTAGAGAAGCAAGTGAGGGGTGGTGCCATGCTGTGTCAGGGTCACACAGGGCATGGGGGAGATCGGAGGAGATTGGGGGGGGGGGGGGGGCTGGATTGTTGACACTGTTGAGGGAATTACATAAGGCGTGTAGTCATACCTCTGATGCCAAGGAGTTGGAGTTTGGAGGGTGAGTGGGAGGCATAGCCACGGGTAATAACAACATGAATTACAAAAACATGATGTTCTCCATTCTTGGAACTGGGCAGAGATACATCGCAGACTATGTCCAAGGCTGTAGAATTACATCTGACAAACAAGGATAAGGAATTTGGATGCACCCTCAGTTTGGGATAGTTTTTTACCTGGTACGAAAACACAAAAACACATAGTAATACTTGTGGAAACCCACTGGTGCAAAAGCTGACAAATGAGTAACAAGTTTGCCTTCAGTTTGCCTGCCTTGCTTTCGTAGACTTACTGTTTTTGTCAGCTCTGAATACAAACCTCTGACACATTTGTCAGCTTTGATTATTATAAAGTCCTTACATAGTTGTTAGCCTTGAATAAAAACTTGTCTTGAAGGCATCCACTTATGGCTATCCCTCTGTTTTTACATAACAGGAACCAAAACTGACTTGGCCTTAAAATGGTGGTGCTTTGTAGGGTCCATTATTTCGGGCACTGCCTATGGCCCTGCTTCTTATTCTGATGCACTGACACTTACTGTATAACGTTGATGTGTTGTGGTGGAAAGCAAGCAGCAGCGTGAGGCCTCTGGGGATGTTGACCAAACATACTACTGGGCCACAGCATGTGTGTGTGTGTAGTGGTGGTGGTGGTGGTGGTGGTGGTAGGGGGGGGGGGTGTTGGACGGGACAGTGATGCCTCTGGTCACAACTACATGAACTGTGCCTGATGGCTGTGTGGTTGTAGCCAGGCCGTGCCCTCCTAGTGACGCAACACCTTCGGCGTTGCAACTAGTCAGGTCAAGAGCAATGCAAGTACTTTCTGAGTTCCCGAAAATATGGGAACTCCTTTCACTTGCTTGTCGGGAAGCAAACAACCATAAGCAAACCAAGGGAGGCAGGTCAACCATGCTATTTGAGAAATGTTTATTGTTATGCTCTTGGTCAGAAAAAGTGTCGAAGAGATTTGAACGTCGATGACAATCAGGCTAGAGTGGTTGTATCTTCAGAAGAACCTGTACAAATCCTGCACACTGACCATTTCATTTTAAGTCAAGTTAAGACTGAGACGTCATGAATAAATTAAATGAAGCGAAATGGTAAGTGTGTGGGAATTTTAGACTTTTTTCTGATTCGCGACCAATGGGTCATCTCACGTACCTGCCAGCTAAGGTGTGTGAAAAATCACAAATTATTCGTACCGCACCAGTAGAACTGATAGTCATATCAGATGTTCCTCCTCCCACATTTCAGGCTAATTAACTTGCTACTGCATAATGAAGTTGATACTGCATAAAACCATGCTAGGCTGATTAGGTTTCATTGTTTTCCTTCATCTTCACACATAAGTGTGTGTGTGTGTGCGTGTGCGTGCGTGCATGCGTGCGTGCGTGCGTGCGTGTCTGTGTGTGTGTGTGTGTGTGAGTGTGTGTGTCAAAATGTGTGTCTATAAAGAAAACAAAAGGAGTGTGTGTGTGTGAGAGAGAGAGAGAGAGAGAGAGAGAGAGAGAGAGAGAGAGAGAGAGAGAGAGAGAGAGAGAGAGAGAGAGAGAGAGAGAGAGAGAGAGAGAGAGAGAGAGAGAGAGAGAGAGAGCAGTTCTTCAGAGGGGGATGAATGGCAGGGCCACTGTGATCCTGGGACATTTCCGGCTATTGAAATTGGGTCCCCACCTTTTTAAACAAACACAGGATGCGCAGCCTGATTTATCTACACTTCGCAGGCTCTTTGGCGCCACTGCAGATGGCAGCCTACATGGGCCAATTTCTTTCAGGGGACGAATAAAAGGTGGTGGAGAGATAGTGATTAAGATATAGTAATTTCCAGAATTGTTGATTTGTGTTTTAAGGAAATTGTTTCTTGATCTTTTTCTTTTGTGTCTTAAACATATGAAAGAAATGTGACTGTATGAGACGCTACAGTCATGGCTTCAAAAGACAGTGAGCATTTTAATGAATTGTATATCTGATGAAGGCCTGAAATGTCAATTAAAAAATGTGTGCCATGGTATTGTGAATTTTAATTCTTGCTTTATTTGAGTTAGTTTATGCCCATTCTGGGCCCCCCTATGCCTGGGCCCGGGAAATGTGACCTCTTTGTCCCCCCTTTTTGACACCCCGTTGCATGAGGGTGAATTGGAAATCATAACCATGCATCCAGGATTTGTAAGCAGACTGTGTAGCCCTACAGATATTGGCCTAGAGATCTTTTTTTTACTTTCTAAAGGTGGAACTGACACCTCTGAGGAAATGGCATGTGTTGCATGCAAGGTTACGGTGGACGTGGACTAGACCACCACCCATCCGTTATTAATTTCCTCCCTTGACTGAGGTCGATGGTCAAGGCTGACTTAGCTACCTGTATTTCCTGTCTTTGAAGATGTCTGTTATCTTAGGGAATAACGCCCATTTTCTCTGGATTTTATGAGAGAAACGCTTTACCTCACCTTTCCCCCACAAATGACAATTTTGGCTTACAGTAGGCTACTGAACATGGTATTATTGAACAAATGTATTAATTAATAGTCAGCACTACGGCTTATTTCCATTGTGGCCCCTATAGATAGTAGGGGCATAGCAGGGGCATATCAGGGCAGCATTCTTACATACCACATACATACATACAGCACATACATATTCATACCAACTTTCATTCAAGGTATGGGTTTATGTTATAGTTAACATGGTGTCTTTCCCTTTGCTGTTAGGGATTAATTTATGCTAGGTGAAAATATCTCACCCATGGGATATTTAGAGGTGAAAGAGACAAATGCTGAAAAAACTTCATCTGAAGGACTAGTGCAATAAAATGAAAATTGTTAAAATAATCACCACACATGTAACTAGATTTTGCTCATGTTGAACATACATCTTGCTCCATAGTGGCTAGTTTCAGAATAGTGTGCTGTCAGCTACACACATCTGGGAAAGACCTCAGAAGGACTAGCCAGCCTTATTGTTTCAAAGAGGAACTCGCGCTGAGGAGACAATAGAAACCTGCTGCTAGATATTATTTCCGTTTTAGGTAATCCACCAAACAGGATGTTGCCCTTAGAATAAACGATTCATTCACTGGGTCTTAGGATGTGTAAACTCCGTGCTCCCAGCAGTGGACTATAATGCGCCACAAAAATAACTCCATTTCAGCCTACATGAATATCAAGCTGCCAATTTAGACGGAGTAAAATGTTCTCCTTGTTTTTACTCTGCTATGCGTTTCTTGCGGGTGAAGTAGCCTCTTCGCAATCAGCAACGCTGTGTCTCCCGAAAGCTTGCTTCACTTTGTATCGTGAAGCGCTGCCGTTTCAGGAGGCCGCGAAGAAGTGCGAGGATCACGGGGGTCATGTAATGACGACTCGGGATAAAACTGAATCGGACTACATGGAATATGTGCTTTCACAGTTCGGTGAAAGTACCAGCCAGCTTTGGATCGGACTCATGCTACCAAAGGGCCACTGCACGTCACCTAATTTAAACTTAAAAGGTTTTAAATGGATTCATGGGGAGGAGGACACCCAGTATTCGAACTGGAGAAAAGAACCAGAGACTACTTGTACAGAAGAGCGTTGCGTGGTGGCTCAGGCATCGTCTAGCGTTGGACTTAAATGGATGGACATATCTTGCAAAGGACAACACATTTACCTGTGTCGTAATCACTTCAAGGGAATGTGCCCGAGCCTGCCGGTGCTGGGCTCCTGGCATGTCGAGTATAATGTCCCAATGTCAGATTCCCCTTTTAATCACAACGCGTTCTCTGTTTGGCCACATGGGACTTTTGCTACAATTGTGTGTGGCTCTACTTTTCTTTACACACTGTGTAATGACATAAACGGTGTGTATACATGGTCAAACCCAGGCCCGTTTTGCAATGAGCAGAAACCAAGATGCGACCATTTGAATGGAGGGTGCACTCAGCTGTGCGTCGCGGATGAATCTGGAGCTCGTTGCGCGTGCCGAGAAGGGTATCAACTCGGTGACGACGGAATCTCGTGTGTCCTTAAAAATAACTGTGACAATGCACCTTGCGCCTACAAGTGCCTGTCCAAAACCTCTGGATTCTTATGTACGTGCCCAGATGGATTCCAATTGGCAGCGGACCAGATAAACTGCGAGGATCTTGATGAATGTTCCTTGACTCATTCATGCGGTGACGACGTGTGCATCAACACCAATGGTAGTTACACCTGTCAGTGTAAAGAGGGGTTCAGCTTATTGGACGGAAAGTGTCATGATATTGACGAATGCGTTCAGTCTAGATGCCCACAGGGCTGCCTTAACTCGTTAGGGTCTTTCTCGTGTTACTGCTATAAAGGGTACAGGTCCTCGGATAGAGGCTTGTCATGTGTTGACATTGACGAGTGCCTCACTAACCGCTGTGAGGACGAGTGTACCAACACATTAGGAAGTTTTGTGTGCTCTTGTAGACCAAATATGAAACTAGCAAGCAATGGGATATCTTGCTTACCGGACAAATCTGAGGGCTCGCATTCATCTCACGGCATTGACGTAACCCTGATTCCATCTCAAATTCCACAGCGTTCCACTAGTCCTGTGGTGAATCACTCGCCTACCTCGTCTTTGGATAGCGCACTTATCCATCCGATTACGCACGCACCGTTTGGCGGCACCGGGGAGCCTGTGTCTGACGCACAGCTTGGCAATTCCTTTGTGCTTTACTGTATTTTAGCATCTGTGATACCGCTTATCATTTTGATTTTCCTAACTGCTGCTATTGTCATTTACCGCTGCAACCGGTCAAGGAGCCACAAGAAGAAGCAAAGTCCAACCGCTGACAGTTACTGCTGGGTTTCATCCGAGCCGTGTCAGATAAAATACTTTAGTACTTTAAACGATTAAACTAAGCCTTAGAAGTAGGCTACAGACCATCTTATATTCTGTGACAGTGGTGCACATAGGATTTGTCTGTGTGTGTGCGCGAGTGTGTGTGTGTGTGTGTGTGTGTGTGTGTGTGTGTGTGTGTGTGTGTGTGTGTGTGCGCGCGAGTGTGTGTGTGTGTGTGTGTGTGTGTGTGTGTGTGTGTGTATGTGTGTGTGTGTGTGTGTGTGTGTGTGTGTGTGTGTGTGTGTGTGTGTGTGTTTCTCTTTAGTTTTGGCTGTAAAAGCGATGCCCCTGTGTGTCCACTAGAAACAAAATTATGGTGTTTTTTAGTTTGTTTGTTGTGTGTGCTGTTGTTTTATCCTTGATTTTTTTGTTAGTGTTGTTTTTCACACCAGTGTAAATACATTAAAGTATTTTTCATATTTTGCAAAAAAAAAAGCACTGACTGAAGTTTTTCTTCTATGTTTACACATTTCGAAACGTCTGCAATATCTACATTTCTGACTGTCTATAACTTGGGCCACAGTGGGCCTTGGAATTTTCGATAAATCTAAAAAAAATATATATATATGTATGTTGCTGTTGACTGGGTTTGTTGTTGTTGTTTTGACTGTATAATACTATGTATTTATTGTTTCTTGGGTCAGAGGTGGACCGCAAACATCTGTGAGAATTTCAAGTGGGCCCCAAGTTGGAAACGGTTGGGAGCAGCTGCTATAGGTGATTGGTGATTAGGGCACTGTTTTTTGGTAGGGAAGTATAGCAAAACAAAATGAATAATTTAACAAATGTATAACTGAGGTAAACCTAAATAAACCAAACATACGCTAAATAGCTGTGGGCCACACACACTACTGTAGGCCTATGGGAGCTCTGGTATGTCCATGTGCTGCTGTTTGCACATGATATGGAAAGGGTATACTAATGGAGAATATGACTACGACTTCTTTAAAATGTTTTGTGTTTTCTGTAGTAGGCTACTTGAATCGGTTTGGGAATGCACCAACTCCATCCAGTTTTGAAAGTGTATGTAGCCAGGCTACAGAAAAATATCGTGGCACGGCCCATGTCAGAGGGGCCTTGACTGGAATCTACCACTATATTTGCCTTGTCATGGTAAAGTTTGGAAACCTGAATCAGTGAACCTTTAGGTTCCTAAAAAAACCCTGAAGAAATACTAAAAGTAAATTGGGAAACTGACAATAATTTTCCCTAGGGAACTGGTTCCAGTGACAACTTGGGTTCTTAGGAATCTTAAATCTTTGAAGACGTGTTTTTCTCCTCACCTCCCCCAATGATAGGCTACTGTAGCATACTGTGTTTACTTTCTAGATGCGCCGCCCTGAGCGGCAGCATACCATAATTTCCCTTTTGGGATTAATAAAGTTACTCTACTCCACTTTTCTGTTTATAGGCCTAAAATAGATTTATAACACGGATAGCCGGACACTCTGAACATAATTACACTGAATTATACCCTGAACAGTTGTGATCAAGACATTTTTTCCAAGGGTTAATCTACACATTCTCCGGCTCAGTTCTGACGTCTGCCTATTTCCTTCCTCAGAGAGGCTTGGGATATGCCAGCGGAGAAGTCAAACAGGCACATCACTTGAGTTCAGACTGTGAGGCAGATTAGTAGGCTAAAACAAAATGCTCTGATAACTTAATCCAGCGTGTTTGCGAGGTGAAGAGTGCATTCTTATCAACTATGGCATTCACTCTGTCTCTGTCTGCCAGAGTGAGTATTTTTCTGGCTTTGTTTTCTTGCGGAAATACCGTTACGCGTAACTGCGTATGCAAAAACGACGTCTGCAAAGCAGCTTTTACGCTTTCTTCTAATTTCCACACTGCCAAAGAACTTTGCGAAGACATGGGGGGTCAACTAATGGCAGTTCCATCGCAACTCACCAATGACGAGCTAAAAGACTTACTTAGCAAAACCAACGGGGAGTTTTGGATTGGTCTGCGTCTACCCCATGGCCAGTGTACAGATGTGACGTTGCCATTGAAAGGTTACAGGTGGACATCTGATCCCTCAGTTACACAGTACGCAAAGTGGAGAGGCCATGAGAAAGTTTGCTCATCGCACTGTGTATCGGTGTCTGTCGACCTGAAATGGACTGAGCAACTATGTAAACTCAAACGCGCCGGATTTTTGTGTGAAAAGATTCGAATAGATGTATGCTCCAGCTTCGTATTAGAAAAGAAGGAAAGCATCGTCTTCAACGACCTCCATCCACGGTATTCAACAGCCCCGTGCGCAGCTGGCATGTGTGAGCATCGTTGCCAAGCGAAAGGTGCTGGTTCGTATACCTGTTCTTGTTATGATGGCTTCGCTGTAAGTAAGAAAGAGCAACACCACTGCGTCCCCAACAACTGTTTAGACGATCGCTGCGAACCCTCTTGTGTGGGCGACGCCGAGTCCTCCAGCTGCACGTGCCAGGGTGGCTATTTACTTCATGAGGAACATGCCGCCAAGATTTGTGAGGATATTAACGAATGTGAACAGAACAGCTGTGACGATTTTTGTTACAACTCACTGGGAAGTTATGAGTGCTCGTGCCAAAACGGTTATAGACTTGAGGCCAATGGTAAATGTGTGAAGATGAAAATTGAAAGTAATGAAATCGATGGTATTGGCTGGGCAACTCGCAGGCCTGACCTCCAATTAACACCTTCCTTGAATTACACACGCCATGCATCTGTTGGCAGCCCTGGCAAGTCCATTGGTATAATAGTGGTGGTCGCCGTTGGAATTATTGGAGTTATATTTTTTGTACGTTACTGGAAACAAAAAATCGACGAACCTAGCACCAGTTTAACATCTAATGCAGATGATGTGCAAGTTCATGTGTAAAAATATGGGTCCATTGTATCCAATTCAGTGGATATCTGACTAGTAAACCTATTTACATTAGTCTGTCTCTCTTTCATTTTTTAAAGGTGTGTCTGCAAAGGAGGAGTGCTTTCACCAAAAACAGGGAAAATGTCAGTGTCATTGACTGTCACTGTCAATAGCTTATTGATTGCATGGACCATGGAATGTTTCATTTAAATGGGGGAAAATGACTTGTTCTTAGTTGTTCCCTCTGCGTTATGCTTGGGCAAAACCTCAAATCGCCACTGTAATATCCTCACCAATATATTGCTGTCAAAAGAGTTGATCTGGGCTTCTCTTTGAAAAATGACACACACACACACACACACACACACACACACACACACACACACACACACACACACACACACACACACACACACACACACACACACACACACACACACACACACACACACACACACAGTTTAACTAGTCATTTAGGTGTGCCCCTCTGAGTACGTTATGAGTGGGAGATTTGGTGGGGTGGCTACTGTGCAAATTGTGATTAATCAGAGACGATGATTGATATCCAGAGGCGTAATAACAGTTTAGCCAAATATGTGTTCCAGCCCATTTATGCCTATCTTAACATCGCTTTGGATGATAGTGTCAACTAGGTGTAACATAATGTCAGTTAATCCTGATGGGGTAGTGTCAGTGAAATGGGCTGTATTGACAGAAAACAGACATTTTTCAAAGTATAATTTTAATTATGCACTACAAAACAAAACTGCACTAAAAATACCCTTGCTGGTTCAGTTCAGCTAAGTTTTATTTCTTTGTCATAATGTGGGAAATTTGATTGCAGACAGGGTCACACATGCTGTATATCACTCAACACTAGCAATAGATCAGTATAAATATTCATTAAGTGAGGTAAATATAAACGTATACCGGTGGTGGAAAAGCTGAAGGCTTACTGGGCAATGACTCTCTTTTCCTGGACACCACAAACATATCGCAGCTCCAGTTACGCATGGGAGGTACAGTAAAGGTCTGGGCTGATAGCTCAGCTGTACCACATCTGTGTTAGGCTTCAGGATTTTTACTAACTTTCTACCACCAATCTCTACTAGTTGGCATCTGTTACAACCAGGGGTACGCTTAAGGGGTACCTTTGTACACTTCAGGGGTACCTTTGTACACTTCAGGGGTTATGTGGAAAAATGTACAAATGTATGATGCCGTCCCATGGGGACAGACAAAGAGATGTAGGGTGTGAATCAGGAGGTACTCATGGAAAATGTTGGGAAACACTGCATTAACCAGAGATTCTTTAAGTATAGAGACATAATAGGTTGCTATGGGCACCTAACATGACCAGGTTCCGGTCTGCCTAAAGGGGTGTGTCATAATGCTCCTAGCATTGAATAGAACAGTCCTTAGGTCTGCCTAGGTCTGCCTAAAGGGGGATCCCCCCCAGGGATGGGCAGTATTGCTATTACATCTATTTGAAATACATTTTGAAATACAAAATACTATTTTGTATTTTTATTTAATATAAGTGAATTACATGTATTTGTATTTTGTATCAAAATACTTTCCTCCAGTATTTTGTGTATTTCACAAAACTACAAATACAAATACTTAGTTCTAAAGAATGTTATTACACAATATGAACACAAGATGGTGCTGTAGGTTAAAAAGTATATGAATGCCCCTAGCTGAATTGGAGGCACATGCTTGGATTTCTTAAGCCTTGACTGCACAGGAAGTTCAATTTGGTTCAAGGTGATTGGCTAATCATTTAATTCATTCCTCAATGAGGTGTTAATGTTTTCCTCATGTCATTCAAACTTGCTTTCAGTTTGCCATTGAGGGCCTTTTGTGTAGAATTGAGATATTACCCGTGCATACTGTTTTAAAGGGACACTGTGCAGGAAATGGTCAAAAAAGGTACTGCAACTATGCTGCTTATTGAAATTGGGCTGCCTATTGCCAAATTTGATCTTTACATGAAAGTTTACAGAGTATTAAACACATATTTTCTAGTATGGTCCAAGTACAGTCATTTTTGCAGCTAAAAATGGCTATTTTTGGAAATTCAAAATGGCGGACCATGGAGAAGATCCCCCTTTTCATGTATGAAAAGTGCAATTTTTCCAGTCGTAATGAGTTCTTAGAATTTGATGCTGGTGGTAAGTATTCATGAAAAAGGTAACATTAGTGAATGGGCAGCATGAATTCTGGAAATAAACAACTAAAAATCTCACACAGTGTCCCTTTAAATCTAGCTGTATAAAGTCCGTTCCAATATGCAACCTTGCTTCCTCCACTTCTGCTTGTGGCCTCGTACCAAGAAGTAATATGTCGGGATGACATCACTGACAACAGCATTACATTTAAATATCTCATAAAAGCTCAATTGTAAAGTCTTTGTCTCCTTTGCAATTGGGATGGTAAATGAAAAACAGTCCCCTAAAAGTTGTTGTGGCTAGGCTGACAGCTGGGAAACCTAATTGTTTTCTCCACGGAGGATGGGCCAGGAGGCGGGGCGAGGCCACAAGCACAAGTGGAGGAAGCAAGGTCGCATATTGGAATGCACCCATAGAGCCAACAGTTGCAATACCCACTCTGGCCACCATCCTATAGTGCACTTTTTTTTTTAAAAAGCACTTGTATCTCTACTTTGTCACAGAAATGATTGCTATTCTTATGGCACTGACATGTTAATTCAGACAAATTAAGTCAAGAGTGAAGGGTGAGCAGTTGAGAGATGTTCTCATTTGCAGGCCTCATAAACCGGCCTCATCGCCAACGTTGGAATGCGAAGCTGTTTGAAAAATTAGTTATGATGGCAGCCTACAGTATATCTCCCTTATATAGTATTATTCAACTTTTTGGTCTTGTGTTTTCCCCACTGGGATGATTAACGCCATGCATACTTACTTGGCCTACAGCAGGGCCTCTTTCTTTCTCGTTTGAGCTTTTGTTTGTTTTCTAATCATCATTTCATTTCTCAGAATTCAATTCAATTGATTTCATTATGTAAGTCAAATTGGTAGTTTTTGTACACAATGGTTTTTGTTGTATTTGTTGTGTATTTTGTGTTGTTGAAAATACAAATATTGTATTTCAATATTAGATACTGTTACAGTTATGTATTTTGTATCTTATTTGTAACATTTTTTGCTGAGTATTTTGTATTTGTATTGAAAATACATGTAACTGTATCTTTGCCCATCCCTGATCCCCCCACTCCCCCTTGCAATAACAGAACCCGGAAACAATGGGCCAATGGAACCTCTCTCTCTCTACTCTCTCTGATTATACTGTGCACAACAATAGCAATTAGTGATTATGGGAAGTAGGCTTGGGTGTGACCCATTTTTCACATCCTGTGTTTTCTTAGCAATACTCCATTTTGACAGTTTACCTGGTTCAAACGCAGGCCTTCTGCCTTCATTGATGTCAGTCCACTAGACAGGAGGCGGCCAAATTGAATTGACGGAAGTCAACACAAGTAGGATCTACTGTACATACTGTACTGTATTAAAGCTCTGAATGGTACTATTTTGGAATTGGTTTGTTTATGTTATTTGGGCTGCCCCCCACCCCCCCCTCCTGACACACACACACACACACACACACACACACACACACACACACACACACACACACACACACACACACACACACACACACACACACACCTTCCAAACACAGTCTTTTCAGAGCTGCGCTGTAGCGTCCTCTGTCACAATATTTATATTAAATGCAACAGGGTAACATTGTGAGCAAAATAAGTTGTTCCACCCCTTTCACAACAAGAACAATTGGGTAGAATTGGGTTGTCATTATATTGTACTGGGAGGGGCCTTTGGTCCGTGGCTCTGACTGTCACACCAATGTGCTTGGCACTTTGGTGTAGAGGTCCGAACACACGTTTGTCCTGGTTCGAAGCCAGGCAGGACCCCCATTTCTCCAAAGCGTCATTGCTAACCAGCTCACAACTTAGTAGACTACCTATGGGAAATTGCATTGCAACCAAGTAAGTTGCTAACTTTGCTGCAATTACGTATGCTGTTGAGAAACGCTTGGGTTGTTCTGTTTTCTGCAGCAGATCCAGACTGAAGGGTTAATTATATCACTCAATAACATTTTGATGATGCATAATAGAACATAAATAAAATAAAACATACTGTAGCTGTAATAATTGCATTTCGGTAATAATTTCACTTGTATTCATTTCATGACAAAAAAAAGAAGCAGTCTGAGAGACACTCCTTCACAGTAATACTGTACACGTAATATACTGCCTCCTGGTGTTGGAATGTCAATCTTGTATGGCTGTGTTTCACACTTTCTGCCAATCATGAGCAATGGGTACAAGGTGTGCTTGAATCAATCTTCAGTAGCCTTATGGTCACTTATCCTGGTTCTTAAATATGCCCCTCTCGTGTCTCAGGTTACAGAACAACAGACAAGGAGACACAAAAGGAGTGAGTGTAGCCTAGGCTCTGTGTCTTCACCACCCACCCACCTGCGAACAGAGAGGATGAGACACAAATGGTCTCTCTCTCTCTCTCTCTCTCTCTCTCTCTCTCTCTCTCTCTCTCTCTCTCTCTCTCTCTCTCTCTCTCTCTCTCTCTCTCTGTGTACACACGTACACACACACACACACACACACACACACACACACACACACACACACACACACCACTGCAGGAAAATTGCACACCTCTTACATTAGACTACATGCACATGCACATCTGGGAGAACAAAATAATGTACAAGGCTTTGTCAATGCTGTCTGATACAGTGAAACCCAGGAGTGAGGTTTTTTTTCCCCTTTAAACAAAATCACAAGTGTGTGTGTGTGTGTGGGTGGGGGGGGGGGGGGTAGTTGAACACGCACAGGACACCTTTTTCAGGCAGCATGTCATTTCAGCCGATTTTGACATTTGAAACAAAATTGTATAAATAATATAATGCTGGAAACCAACATTCAATATGAAATGTTCATGTAGATGCGTAAAATAGGAGACAATTACGGAGATGCCACATGAGATGCAATGCAAACCCCGGGTTTTTCAAGGGAAATGGTCTGGATCACAAACTGCTCGATAGCAGGTGGAAGAGGGTTGTAAGTGAGATGAAGTGGGTAGTTAGGTCCCGCTCGGTGTGCCTCATGGTCCTTTGTTTCGCGCTCATGATTGTACTGTAGCCTGTAGTCATGGGGCGCGCCTCTGTGCGTCTGCGCTCATCTGTGCTGTGCATGTGCGTGTCAAAGCAATGCAATGCAATATGCAATGGGTGAGGAGGACGCCTGTTAACCAACGGCTCCAGCCCAGTTAGAGCTGAGCAGCGGAGCTCGACAAAGATAGGCTACGCAAGGTGCGATGAGTACCCATCTGCAGCCAACCAGTCGTTCATTTCAATGTGTCGACCTTGCGTTGGTGAGGAGGGGTGGAGCACGGATGCAGTATTATGGAGATGACGCATTTTCCTTTGGACGATAGGGTATGAAATTATAGGCTATTGCTTCTCCCCGTATCGCGGTTCCAAAGGTCCTACAGATGTTTCCGCATTCGACCCTGATTTACCGTTAAAGCTCAACTGTAAATATGGTGAGGACCACTCCGTCGCTTTTATGGGAGCCGCAAGCTTACGGGATTCCGAGCTCCGCCGCCTCAAATCACCGCCTTAGTTATGTTTTGACTTGAATGTAAATACGATTTCTGCACATGGTGAGCCATGTACCATCATGACATCATGTTAAAAGAGCCATTTCTGCTTCGATGCAACCTCCTCCGAGTACAGTTCTGTTTTGCCGCCGCCGTTCTTCTGCAAGAAGTGTTGGCCGCTTCAGACGTTACCATAGGTAAGCCCCCCCGGTTGCAATATTGCCCAGAGTAGGCTACAGGCAGGGTAGAATACGCGGACCTGTCGACAAACGTATTCCTTCTCAGCTGTAGCCTACTGAAACATGCATGCTGCTATTGCATAAGCCAAGCCTGCACTCACTACGTTTGGTGAATGGGGTGCATGGCGTCTGGTAATGATTCGAATGGTCTTACTGAGGTTCTGTATTGTCCTGTAAGTCAGCAATCAAAACAGTGTTGCAAAGTGCCAGGTATGGCAGGCATGGCACTTTCAGTGTTATGAGAATAATAAGAGAGAGAACCAATATAGGGTGTTCATATCAAACAAGAAATACCTACATTCATGAAGATGTTGCAATAACCATTGTTTTAGTCAAGCAGGGAGATCATATTGTGTTTTTCTCTTACCTAGACATAAATAGGTCATCATAATGCAAGGTGGTGAAATCCTGAGACTGCCATTCAGTGACAACCCAGATAAAACAAAGAAAATAGCATAGAAATGAAAATTCAGATGAACAAAAAGAAAACCTATCCGATCTGAACTGCCTCTTGTACGTTGTGCCACTCAAACTATTAATTAACACTGATTGTTCATGTGAAGAATATATTATGATAGCTGTGTTAAACAGGTCTTTGTGTTTTGAAATCATGCCTCTTGTTATAAAGCCCTCCCTTAGGGCTATAAAGTAAGCAGTGGGAATATAAAACTGCAAATCATATGACAAGCATCCGACAGTGGTCTGTTAGTCTGACCTTTGGACTGTCTCTTGTTGTGGAACTCCTCCGGGAAAAGAGTGTCAGAAAATGAATGTTTTCATGACTCCAGGCAAATATAAAAGACAGTTTGTAACTGACACATTCTTTATTTCTTTATCATGGGGATAAAGAAGATTCAAAACAAGTATATAGAAAACACAATACACTAGCACACATTTGATGCAGCCAGTTCACTTAACCAACTCATCCTAATGTCTCATGTATACTTGAATCTCATGAAGTCCGTAGGTAAGGTAGGTGCCAAGCTATTTGAATTGCGAGGAACTGAATTGTATGCCATCTTGTTATAGTTTGTGTAAGTTGGGTGGAGAAACTATTGAATTGCTTAAGTGTCAACCCACCCCGGTTACCAAAAGTGACAAGCCTTGTATTGTGCACTTCATAACAAAGGTGAATACAACAATTTATTGATCTGCTTGACTGTCCATCAAATACAGCCAGCTGTGCAAGAGGGCTCTGAACATTTTTAGTTGATCCACCTACTGTGTGCCCATTGGGAATTTCTGTTGAAATGGGGGCCTTAAATATGTGGAAGGGATCACTATGGCATTTACTTCCTCAAGCAGGGTTTGACACGACACCTCTGCACACCCACCATGCACAGGCTAGATATGGCTGCAGCCTAGGGGCCCCCACCCCAATTATGACGCTGTCTACTGTATGTAACTGTTGCAAAATTCAACCTGTATCCATAGGGTCCCCAGCCCCTCTTAATCCGGTCCTGGTCACCAAATCCGTAAGATAACTGGCTTCAAAGAGTCAACATCCGTGGAGGTACCATATCTGAGCAACCCACCCATGGTCCCCACACACACACACCGCTCCCTGGGGCGTTCCTCCCTCCTGAACTGCCGCCTTGCTCATACATCTGAGGGCTTAAATGCACAGACTGAATTTCATTGTGTGAACTGTGAGCTGTGGTGTGATCGCAATGACAAATGGGAATCGCTTTTAAGAAGAGAGGTGGCACGAGCTGCTCACATCATGCTGCTGGGAAGGATAAAGAATACACCGTGAAAAACACAGTGTTAATTCAACACATAGATAGTACTCTGGGACCAAATACACTCTTGGAGATCCTAAATCAACTCTCCAGGTGTTGGATTTTAACACTGCATGGTTTTCACTGTGCACTGATACCCGTGCCTGCTGCCATAACACTGAGATTCAGACATCAGGGAATGAGGTGCCGCCACTACCCTGCCTCACCTGCTGGCTGGCTACACCGTACAGTGCCAGTGCCAGGAAAATAAAATATAATAAATTGTCCTCGTCCTCCTCTAAAGCCTCTATAAAAAATACAGGGACAAAAGGGCTGTCTGTGGTTTAGTGGCTGACGGTTGTCTGGCGGACTCATTCAGCTCAAGGTTAATATAAACAGACTCTCTTTCTTCTTCTGAAGGATTCAAAGCACACCTACCAGGTCTGTGTCTATTTCGAGTATATCCAGAGGTGTTTAAAGTGGAAGTAGAAGCACATGTTGTTACTGATGTAATTCCAACACTAGCAGATGATGAAGTACATGAAAGTCCTTGTGCCTTCAGTAACACAGGTGCAGGTGTGAGGCAGGGAAACTTGATCAATGCTGGAGGTGCAGAAAACATATTGCACTAAATTGCCAACTGTTCTTTTTTTCTCATTTTATTTCTTGGAGAAATAAGAATGGTGCCTTGTACATCCTCAGCTTCGCTCTTTTGCACCAGCACATGATCTCATTATATATATAGTTTATTGGTATTTCACTGTACCTACTGAAGTAGATACCCTGAGAGTACAGTGTGCCTTACACTGCTGAGAATATCCTAGGTTGATAAGTATGTAACCAAACGGTCACCAATTGAACTAATGGATTATAGATCTCCAGCTTACAGTAGTAATCATTGACAACACAGTTTTACACAAAGTGCTTTATGCTCTGTGTCTTTTTTCTGTTTTAGGTCAGCAGTTCTGCGTGGACCCTGGCTTCATCGAGCACGGGAGCCGGACCCCGAGCTCTGGCGTGTTCTTTGTCAATGCGGTGGCCCGGTTCCGCTGTATCCAGGGGTACCGGCTGAAGGGGCCGTCCAAGGTTGTCTGTACCCGCTTCCATAATGGCTCCGCTGGCTGGAGACCCAACCACAGACCGGTGTGCCTACTTGAAGGTCAGCAATATTTGATCTTCTTTTTCTCACTTCTCTCTCTCTCTCGCTCTCTCTCTCTCTCTCCCTCCCTCTCTCTCTCTCTCTCTCTCTCTCTCTCTCTCTCTCTCTCTCTCTCTCTCTCTCTCTCTCCTCCTTTGGCAATTTAAGAATTTGAAATTTAAAATATGCAGTCACATCATTCTGCATGAAGTGTGGAACAACTGCAACTGCAACGATTGTCAATTATTTACTAAGTCTTTATAATGCTTTTTATGCACCCATAAAATGCATTTTATCCACCCATAGCACAAGAGCAAAACAGACCAAGCTTTAAAAAAGAAAGGATAAATGCAGCACACGTTTTTTTCAATCATTTTTTTCTCCTATGGTTTTACACAGCACATTTTTAGAGTGCATGTCCTCAGGCTGTACAGAGATTTAGATAAAATTCAGCTCTTTTCCTGTCTTGGTTGGTTTCGTGATTGCAACAACAACATTTTTGCACCTATCTGTCTGTCTGTAGACTGTCTTCCTCCTTACATCGAAGATGCAGACGTGTCCAACCACACGTACAGACCAGGTGATTTCCTGAGTGTCAGCTGTCATGAGGGCTTCCAGATCCGCTACCCTGACATGGACAACATGGTGTCCGTTTGTCAAGACGACGGGGCCTGGGACAACCAACCCACCTGCCAAGGTAGAGTATGCTACGCTAGCTGTCTATCTCCTTTAGGAGTGTGCAAAGAAATTCATCATGACAGTGCATCGCCATACTTATTTTCCTGATATACTACATCAATTCATGACAATGTATCGGAATACTTATTTTTACAATATAGTCTAGTGCATCGATTCATGACACCAAATATTGATTATTTGAATAAATAATAATAAAAAATTAAAAAACGATCCACTTGCCAAGGTACAGTATGCAGAGCTGGATTAACCCATGGTGCATTGACCTATAGGCGCCTGGAGCGACATAAAAGCTGCATTTAGTTTTTTGAGATTTTAGCTTTTTATTACAAATGTGGGTAGGTTAGAGCTGAATGGACACATTCTATTTGACTGGCGGACAGAATGACTGTGCTGATAGTTGTATAGGTGTACTGGTACTGATGTAACTGAGGTGTTTCTAGCTAAATTGTGCCTAAGCCAAAACCATTCCTAAACCTAACCTCTCACAGAGCGTTGTGGAGCACGCCTTAACTTGCAAAGGCGTATTGGACACATGCAATAGTCAGTTTAAATCAGTGTGTCATCTACACGCAATGCATGATATTGTTGCTGTTACACTGGTGACTGGTGTACACTTGCATCACTGTGTAAAGAGAGACAGGTGTTGCGGTATTGGTCACTTGTTCATGAACTGAAGCCAAATAAAACTAGAAGCTGAAAAGGAAGCTCCTAACTGTGACTGTGTTCGTACACTTTTGAAGACATTTTATTGTATAAAGAGGCCTTAATAGTAGTCTTCTGGAAGCACTTTGAGTTTGATATTGTGTTGCATTAGAAGTACTGTGTTGCAAAGTTCTGTTGTGTAAGAAGATGTATTGGCGAGAACACTAATTTTGACATGCTTATTATTCACAATTTGCATTTATTGTGATAAATATGGTAGTTATGGAACACAAATTGTTGTGTAGCCTATTAATACGGGTGCAGAAAAGTCTTTCCCAGAAAATGCCCGGCTTAAATCCCCAACAGATGACATGTTAATATTTTTTATCCCCGTAGAGAGAGGAGCACAGCATATTTTTTATGGTTTCTCCCCATATTGATTTCCAACCAGAGCGTTGCGTAGTGGCCTGATCCATCTGTCTGACTTGCCCGTGCAGTCTCATACCCCTGGTGTGATTTTTCGACGCCATTTGACCAGGCAGCATCACAACACATGCCACATGTTGACGTGGTCGCGTAGACCTAGACCCAGACCCTTCCCTAAACCTGACCGTCAGTCAAGTGGTGTTGCTGCAAGGGTGTGGCTTTTAGTAGAGTGTTTTAGGCTCCAAATGCATAGTCAAATATTGTTGCTTGGTCAATGAGATGAAAACTGAGGTGTTGGAATGGTACTATGTTTGACTTGACTTGGCAGACTGCTTACAAGACCATTTATCAACTCCCATACCACTATGTTTGACTACTTGCGAGCTAAAACATTGTTTTCCCTCAGACAGTAGGCCTACTTCAGAGGGTCACATGGATGTTGATGCGTGACGTGGTTTCCGTAATATGACAATATCAGCTGATTTTACTGTAAAGCACATCACGCATCAACATCCAAGAGGCCCTCTTATGAAGACGGAAGCTAAGCTATACCATCGAAACATGTCAGGCAAAAGAGGAAACTTACATGTCTGAAGTATAAGAAACACCTTTCATTATTTTACTAAAGGTTTTACTATAACAGTTAGACACAGGGCTCTAATAAATTAACCTTTCTCATCACCAGCCAACATGGCTAATAGATGTGAATATTACTAGCCAAACAATCATTTGAATGGTTGGCTGGTGTTAATTTAGAGCCCTGGACATAATGAACGTCATACGTCTACTTGCAGGCTGCTTGCGACCACTGATCAACCCCCATAGCTACATGAACCTGTCAGAGACCCAGTTCTCGGTGCCGGTGGGGACGGTGGTCCAGTACCACTGCTTTCCCGGCTACAAGCTGGAAGGAGCGGAGACCATGGAGTGCATGTACAACCTCATCTGGTCCAGCATGCCACCCAGGTGCCTTGATGTGGAGGGTAAGTAAGTGGAAAGGTGTGTGTGTGTGTGTGTGTGTGTGTGTGTGTGTGTGTGTGTGTGTGTGTGTGTGTGTGTGTGTGTGTGTGTGTGTGTGTGTGTGTGTGTGTGTGTGTGTGTGTGTGAATGAAAAAGCAGGAATGGTGATGTCAGATGAAGACAGGGATCAGATTGATATCCATGTAATTGGATATGTCAAGAGTAGCCCACCTGTTATTATCAACCCCTTATTTAAAATGTAATTTGCCTCATTCTGACGAGATATGCTATCTGAAAAATGTCACAGAGATATCAAGTTATCTGGAACCATTAAGTATAGCTTATTACATGTCATATTACTGCTGATGTGTGGTCAAAATGTAAAAGGTCACATTAGACCAAAAAAAAAAACAATCTGTGAAGGATGAAAGAAACCACACACTCTGATGCCTGTTTTTTTTTTACCAACAATGTTTCAGCCTGTGCAGAATTTATCAAGTAATAACCCTGCCATCTGAAAAGAGTGTGCGGTTTCTTTCTTTCTTAAGAATCTGTCCTGTGACCTAAAAAGAAGCCATGGTGTCCGTTGCTTTTCATCTTTCAAAATAGACACACACAAAAAAAACTGTTGTCAGAAAATATGAACAGTTATTATGATATTTACCCCTTTGAATAGAACTTAAAAAAAAAAACGGTTTGGGGGCATTTTAAGCTTTATGTGGACAGGAAACTGGTGGGGGAGATATATGAGGCAGGGTTGGGACATGGCTCTAAATTAACACCAGCCAACCGGCCAAATGCTGGTGAAAATTCAATTTGGCTGTTAGAAAAGAACACTTGCCAGCCACTTTGACCCATTAGCAAGTGTGTGTTTGTCTGACTAAGATTATCATCTACTAGCCATTTTGGCTGGTGGTGAAAAAAGTGAATTTAGAGCCCGGAGTCAGGTCGGACTCGAACTTGGGTCCCCATGGAAATAAAAGCCCAATGTGTGGGGGGCTTAGCATGATGTGCCATACCCCCCCATGAATAAAACGTTGAATCCTTTTCTCAAGTCCAGTATGTCCCTTGTCCCCAATAGAGCATGGGGATTTAATGTGACATTACTGTTGATGTGCAGTCAGAATTTGGAAGGTTACATTGACAAAAAAAAGAACAGCTGACAGAAAACATGAATGGATATCAACAACAACAATTGACATAACCACTCCCATGTCGTGAATAAAAGTTTGACTATGTTGCGTCCTTTTTTCGTCTTGCAGTGTGTCCCTTGCCACCGATGTTGGAGCATGGCGATTACATGTGCCATCCCCAACCTTGCGACCGCTACATCCACGGGACGGTGGTGGAGTTTTACTGTGATCCCGGCTACTCTCTGGCTAACGATTACAAATACATCACCTGCCAGTACGGAGAGTGGTTCCCCCATCTGCAAATCTACTGTATTAAAACCGGTAGGCTACTATTGTACTGCACTTACTCTTGCCACTTATCCCCGTTTTACCTGATTGTCCCAGTTTTTAATGGTAAATATATATATTTGGGTAAAAATATATGTGTTTATAATGGGAAAATACTATATATATTTACCCTGGATAATGAATAGTGACATTGCTTAGAAGAAAAGGGGTTGATTGGGTGGCTCGAAATGTCCTGTTTTTTATAATTATTATTTTTTTTATGTCAGACTGAGGTGGCAACCCTAACTGCACACCAACCACATTTAATCGCTATAGATTTGCTGATAAGATTCTTTATTTCTTTATCATCATGTAATTTTGATCAAGAAAGCATTCACAAGGTGCTTAGTTTAAATGTGGTAACAGGAAAAAAAGTGCATCATCTTATTTATGGTAGTCAAATTGCGGTTACAAAGACTAATAGAAATATACTGTATTTGCACCCACTTTGTACGTGCCTAACACACACTCACATCTCAATTTAGCCACAGTAAACCACACATGTAAAAAATGTGAAAAAAAAAGAAAAAAAAACATTTTGCATGCACTTAGACTCTATGTAGCCTACATCCTGCTATTGCATGCAGGGATGATACATTAACCTAACACATAATGTAGTGCATGAGATGTGCATGAACCATTTTAACCTCCATCTCTAAACTCTCAAGCACTGTAAATGACATTCTGCTGCTCTGTCTGCATACACGTAGCTGTTCTTCAATTCTCTTTGGTGCTACTCTCATCTCAAATTATTCACTGTGAACCACACTTCATTACTATAACCCGGCTTTCACACCTTTTGCCACGGTGCAACGATCTAACAGTCTACTCTGGTGCAGAGATGGCACACTTGTGCAGCGCTAGTGTAACACATACACACATATATTAACATGTATTCACATCTCACTTTAACACAGTAAACAGTATCTGTCCATCACTACAACAGTTTTTCCACGAATGTCAAGGTACAGATTAAGATTTTACATTCTAATGCTCTTGTCTACTTTCTCCTCTTTCATTTTGTCTGGTACAGAATAGGCTAACGTTTACATTTACTCACATCTCAGTTTAGCCATCGTAAACCATAAACTCTTCATCTCCGCCACTGTATCATTGAGTTATTTTCCAACATTTTTGTGCAAGGTGCAGACAGAGATTTCACATTCTACAGCTGTTAACATAGCTGCTCCATCTCTTAACTCTCTATCACTGAAACAGGAATTCTACATTCTGCTGCTCTGCCTGCATAGGTGCTCTCTTCAATTCTCTTTGGTGCTACTCACATCTCAATTTAGTCACTGTGAACCACACTTCATCACTTTAACTCAGCTTTCTCACCTTTTGCCATGGTGCAAAGATCTTGTGTCTACCTTCTTCTCTTTAATTCTCCTCATATAATTACGTCTGGTTCAGAATAGGCTAACGTTTACATATTTGCTCAATATTTTTCCAACATTTTTGTGCTAGGTGCAGATAGAGATTTTACATTCTACAGCTGTTAAAATAGCTGCTTCATCTCATACTCTCAATTAACTGATATTCTACATTCTACTGCTCTGTCTGCATGGGTGCTCTCTTCAATTCTCTTTAGTGCTATTCACATCTCAATTTAGTCACTGTCATCCACACGTCATCACTCAGGTCATCTACCACACTTCACCTCATACCTCACTTTAGACACAGTAAACCATATTCTCTCCATCTCCATCACTGTATAACAGATTTGTTATCCATGGTTCGAGTGCTTGGTGCAGAGACAACATGGCCATTTACATAGCCTACTGTATTGCCTCACATGTCAGTTTAATCACAGTAAACTGAATACTCCATCTCTATCCCTATATTACTGAGGGTTTTTTTCCATGTTGTTGTGTGCTCGGTGAAGAGACAACTTACATTACATAGCCACAGTAAACCATAAGCTCCCCATCTCCATCACTGTAACAGATTTTCCCCATTGTTTTTGGGCATGGCGCAGGCAAAGATGTTACATAATGCACACCATTCCACTACTGGAACACTGTAATATTCACTGTAAAGTTAACTACCATAGGACTACATAACCTTTTGTAATGCACTACGACTGGGTCATTGACATTATGGTTACAGCAAATGTATAACACTGTTTCTTAACGAGTTACATAGCAGTTTCTTTTTCCACTCTTTTTGTGTGCGTGATTTTTTTCTCCCCCATGATTTTTATGCATGATGCAGACAAATATTTTACATCATACTGCTCTCAGTTTAGTCACAGTGAACCACACTTAATCACTATAGTCTGGGCAGCTGACAGCTTTGGCTGGGCCCAGGACAAAGTCATCCAAACCAAAAGGGCCCCCCAGCCCAATAGATACAATGCAATTTTGGGTCCCCTCATTCCCTGGTCCCGGGACAACTGTCCCCTTTGTCCCCCCTGTCAGCACCCCTGACTATTTACGTTTACGACTAGTTACGTTTCCAACAAGCAGTACAGTACGGTTTAGCATCTGACTTATAACTCTTATTTTCTCCACTTTCTGTGTGCGTGGTGTAGAGACAACGTGGCCGGGCTTCCAGGACACGCTGCTGACCAAATGGAGAGTGGGGGCGTTCACAGCCTCCGGCGTGCTGCTGGCACTGCTGCTGGTCATGATCCTCAAAGTGCTGCAGTTCCAGTGCAAGCCTCAGTGGACAATACGGTAAGACTTCGACTTCTTTATATTGTCCACTTAACTTAAATGAAATGGACATTTCTCTTTGGTACATGATTCACTTCCTGTATTTTTGGTTGCATGTAGTGCTTTAGTGATTAAGCCCTGGTCATGATAGGTGTCTGCAGTTCCAGTGCAAGTGTCTCAGTGGACAATATGGTAAGGCAGGCTCGGCACTGTTTTGTGTACATATCAAAGATAACACATTATCAACTTCCTGTACTCTCTCTGGTAAGTAGATTTTCCCTTCAGGGGGTAGTGCATGTAGGTGTTTAAGTGAGTAGGCCCTGCGGGCAGAGGTGTCTAAAAGTAAAAGTAAATCTGTGGTGAAAGTACTAACACATATCACATAGCTGTTACACCATTTACTCCATTGTACCTAATGAGGTGGATAGAATGTGTTGTTACTGAAAAACACTAAAGACCTACAGTAGCAAGATCCCACCACAACCTTGATCCAACCAGCACAGAGTCAGTGGATCAGATGCATCAGGAAGGCAAAAAAAATCTTGAATAATCCTAGTCATCTCAACCATGAACTGTTTGAGATATTAACATCTGGAAAACGGTATAGAAGCTTGAAAGCTCACACTACCCGACTCCGAAATAGTTTCTTTCACCAAGCAATTAGTTTGCTGAACTCATGCTGAAGACAACAAGGCACTTTCTTTTGCACTTTTTCCAAACTCCCCCCCTTTTTTTCTTGTTGAGGTGACAAAAACACAATCATTTTTACCCTTTTGTAGGCTTCAAAGCTATAATGAGATAATAAAACAAATCTTGAATCTTGAATCCTAAGACAAGTACACAGGTCTAATGGTTACTCAGATAAGTTACCTGTATTGGAAAAAACAGTATTTGTTTTTTTTTCCTTATTTGCTTGTGGGTCATGGTAGGTTCTGCAGTTCCAGATCAGTGCACACTACGGTAAGATTTAGGCTTAGACTACTCTACTGTCTATCAAACTCACATGAAATGGACATTTCTCTTTGGTAGTGGCACAAAGACACACAAAGACAAACACGCATCACATAAACATAATAATAAATCAATAAATATGGGCAAAAATCAGATTAAAACTATAGGATAAAATCACATTACTCTGTTCATTTCACTCAAAAATGGGATGCTTAGCATAGCACTACTATCCCTTTGTTGGTGCATCAGATAGTGGTGCACCTGTGTTGTGAGTAAGACTGCTGCGGGTCATAATACATAATACTCAAGGTGCTGCAGTTGCAGTTCAAGCCTCAGTGGACATACTATACGGTAAGAGACATTTGGCACTGCACTACTATACGTCCATTGGCACATCGGGGGAGAGTGTGTGTAGGCGTTTTAGTGACTAAGCTTTGCTCTGGGTCGACCTCAGTGGACAATACGTGCGGTAGGAGATATTTGGCATTGCCTTGGATACGTATGCAGATTGTCACTATAGGGGGGAGTGCGTGTAGGTGTTTTTAGTGAGTAAGCCCTGCTCCGGATCGTGATACCCAAGGTGTTGCGAATCCAATGCTACCCTACCAGGACCTTACCTTGTGTGTGTGTGTGTGTGTGTGTGTGTGTGTGTGTGTGTGTGTGTGGGTGTGGGTGTGTCTGTGTGTGTGTGTGTGTGTGTGTGTGTGTGTGTGTGTGTGTGTGTGTGTGTGTGTGTGTGTGTTAACTGATGTAAGGCTGATTGCTGTACTCAAGTGGGTGTTATATTACTGCAATGTGCAATAATGTGTATTAAGGCAGTGGTTCTTAACCTGGGGTGCGGGCACCCCCTGGGGGTGCGCCAGAGATTTCAGGGGGTGCGCGGAATTTTGTTTGTGTTGAGGCTGTGACCAAAATTCTGCAAGCGAACATTATAATTGGGCTAAATCAAAACCAAATTAAAACATGTTTTGGTCCCCATGTAAAGGCATAAGGGATTGATTAATGTCTCAAGCAAGAATCGCTGTAATTAATCACTAAAATATTTTTTTAGTGTGTATATACGTGTAGACGCTCGAGTTGGGGGTGCGCGACTTGTCTTGGGCACAGGTAAGGGGGTGCGTTAAGAAAAAAAGGTTAAGAACCACTGTATTAAGGGACTGTTCGTTATTTATTTTCGGGGTCACCGGAAGAAAATAGGGGAGGGTCACGGCATTTTTTTCATTGCTGAGGGGAGGGTCATCAATTTCTTTTAAGCTGGCTAGGGGAGGGTCATCCAAAAATGTTTGGCACATTTATTAGAAAAAAGCATTCCTACCTTGTTTGTATGCTTTGATGTAACATAGCCTCAGAAACGCTTCTCCATTTAGCTAAAATTGATCACAGATTCATACCCCGTTGTGTTCTGTTGTGTCGAAGAGCCATCATAAGTTATCAGAAGCTAAATCAAATTATAAATGTATGAAATGCCCCCGCGTTCGTGAAGTAGACTACTCAAGAGGGCGCCTACAATAACATCCAGTAAGCTAGCAGCAGCGTTGGTCAATCAACGTTTGTCAAAAAAATAAAAAATAAGGTAGAATAGGGCTATTTACTACTTCTCCATAGGGGAGGGTCATGCATTTTTTTGACGGCGTCGCGGGGAGGGTCATCAAAGTTTTGAAGCTCGTTAGGGGAGGGTCATGCAAAATTTGACGATCAAAGGTGGACATCTTCCGGCGACCCCAAAAATAAATAACGAACAGTCCCTAAGTCTTTGTGTATGTTTTGTATTTGTGTATTTATGTAAGCTGTGAGACACCCTAATATCCCTTGGGATTACAGGTAATAAAAGTACTCTACAGAGGACAATATAATAAGAGAGGGTTGGTATTGTAGTCTAAGGCCTATTGTGGTGTAGTAGTCTAGGGCAGTGATTCCCAAACTGGGGGTCAGGACCCCTAGGGGGTCACAGAGGTACTGAAGGGGTGTTTAGAAATACAAATTGAGTTATTTTTCAGGGGACCTAGTGAAGGTGGGGTCTGTTGTAAGGGTGGCCCCCTTCAATAACGGCCTCAAGTGCAGGGGGGAAATCCTGGTTTGTGTTCATAGTACGGTGCCTGGAGGACTTTATCAAATTTAAAGTGGCCCCTAGAATGAAAAAGGTTCCCCACCCCTGCCTTATAGCCTTCAGGGACACTGTAACAAGTAATGTAGTAGGTGTTTTGGAGTCTAGGTTTAGCCTCATACCCCTGTTGTGTTTTTCAATGCCATTTGACTAGGTGGCAATGTTGCACACCGACGGCATGCACATCATGTGTTGTGTTGACAATAGGCTCGTTTGTGACGACGCAGTAAGATTTTTGCTAGGCAGTGGGCATGCGCACTTTGCCAGTTTGATGCATTGTTCTAACCAGAATGCATCAAAGCGTGCATGCCCACTGCTTAGCAAAAATCTTACTGCGTCGTCACGAACAAGCCTATTGTCACCTAGCCCTAGACAAGTGTTTCTCAACGGGGGCGCTACAGCCCCCCAGGGGGGGCGTTGGGGAGCCACAGGGAGGCGTTGAGAAGGATACAGCTTAGTGGGGGCAGGGCTTAGGTGCCTATTGGGGACATTAGTCTATTTATTTTTCAATACTAAGGGGGGCATTGGCAGGCTTATGATGAGGCAAAGGTAGCCTGATAAACCAGACTAAATGTGGATGTCTAATTTAGTCTGGCCTTGATGCATAATACATCCGAAGATTGTTGATGAGAACAACCTTCCCTCAAAACCCTGCCCGCTTTGATTCAAAACACATATTTGCGTTGTAATTGGTTTGCCAGATTCATGGCATTCTGGCTTCATTGAATCATTATGCGAGGCCAGACCCACCCGTAGACAATTTTTTTTTGCCGTCCAGCGGGTGGCGCTGGTTCACCAGGCTAAGGCAAAGGGGGCTTTTGTTTAAAAAAAGGTTGAGAACCACTGCCCTAGACCCTCCTGCCCTAAACGTAACCGTCAGTGAAGACATGTTCTAACGAGCGTGTGGTTTTCAATGCAGGACGCTCTATGTGGCGTCCCCATTTCACGTACCTGATGTCTTACATGTAGAAATTAATTTTATTATACGTTATGGTCTATTCTGTTGGGCAAAATGAATTCATTCGTTTATAATCCAGTGCCACATATTCCAAATGACCTTGTTTTACCTGTCCAATTCAACCAGGTGATCATTCAACCAGCCAATCACCTGGCTGAATTGGACAGGTACAACAAAATCATTTGGAATATGTGGAACTAGATGGTAACTAATGAGTCTATGTTGTGTTGTGTGTGTGTGTGTGTGTGTGTGTGTGTGTGTGTGTGTGTGTGTGTGTGTGTGTGTGTGTGTGTGTGTGTGTGTGTGTGTGTTAACTGATGTAAGGCTGATTGCTGTACTCAAGTGGGTGTTATATTACTGCAATATGCAATAATGTGTATTAAGTCTTTGTGTATGTTTTGTATTGGTGTATTTATGTAAGCTGTCAGACACCCTAATATCCCTTGGGATTACAGGTAGTAAACGTACTCTACTCTACAGTGGACAATACAATAAGAGAGGGTTGGTATTGTAGTCTAAGGCCTTTTGTGGTGTAGTAGTCTAGGGCAGTGATTCCCAAACTGGGGGTCAGGACCCCTAGGGGGTCACAGAGGTACTGAAGGGGGGTTTAGAAATACAAATAAGTTATTTTTCAGGGGACCTAGTGAAGGTGGGGTCTGTTGTAAGGGTGGCCCCCTTCAATAACGGCCTCCCCTGGCTGAATTGGACAGGTACAACAAAATCATTTGGAGTATGTGGAACTAGATGGTAACTAATGAGTCCATTTCTCCCATCACTGTCTATTCTATTGTGTTGTCAGAGTCACCAAAGAGATCTGATTTTGTTTCAACAGGGATCCAGACGAGGACCTCCGAGACCAGAGTATCGTGGTGGTGGACGGCGTCCCTGTTCTACTCCCTACCTATGAGGAAGCGGTGAGCAGCGCAGCCTTCCCGCCTCCGAGAATAGTGCCCCCTGTCCGCCTGGGGGACATATTGCCGGCCGGGAGGGAAGAGGGCGATGATGAGGACGAGGAGGACGACGATGAAGAGACACAGCCCCCAGAGTATCCGGGACACAGCGAGGCCCCCAGCAGGGCTCCCATAGACACCAGCGAGTGCGAGACCTACGAGAGTATGTCTGACAACTCGGAGTGCGGAGTCCATAGCACCCGGGCCTCGTCGCCAAACACAGCGGCAGGCGGGGGAGGGGGAAATAATAACCCCTCAGAGACCGAGAGGACCAATGCCGTGTCTTCTATAGAGGGCACTGCCTCCACCAGCCCGAGCGTCGACATTGCTGATGGTAAGCGCACCGCCTTCCGTCTATCCCTCAGCATGTCCACAGGGTCACTGCCACTGCACATGTGCAGGTCATGCGTGGCGGAAGGTGTCAGTGAGGTTAAGACGTTGCCATGACTACTAACAGACTAATGCAGAGCAAAGAAATGCATTTCTGGGTGTTTTTTTGGAGGGGAGAGTTACGAGCGGAATGAGTGGGTTTTCAAATTTAGGAGTATTCTGGAGAGATAATGACTCTCTGGAATAAAAGTAGCTTATTTTTTCACTTTTTTTCATGAAATCTCACACTTGTAGTTTCTTTCAAATATGCCAAATTTATATACAATTCCATCCACTAAAGTAAAATGCCGATATAGGCCTACAGTATGTAATAATTTTTCTAAGCAATAATTTTTTTTTACAAGATTTACAGAATGACTACCCAGAATTTAGAGCAAATCTAAGCCGCTGTTTGCTCTTACCAGTTTTCCTTTTTCCAGAAATCCCACTGGTGGAAGACGAAACCGACGAAAGCTGATATTGCGATGACTCTTTACAGACTTTTCTGACACTTGCAATGCAGTAACTAATAAAAAAAAATCTCATGGCATATGTTTTGGTTGAACACCCCCACACACACACACACAAGACTGTTCCCCTCCCCCTTATCTTGCAATACGTTTTGTGGTCTATCACCATGGTGCACAATGGAGGAGAACGTAGAACGGTGTATATCAAAGACTAATTAGCAATAAAACCTCAACTTCAAACCCTGACTTGTGATCCATTTTGTGCGTTTTTCATTGTCCTCAACCCAGAGGGCATTAAGTTGTTAAGTTGCATGTAAATGATTAACTCTTCAATTTTCATTTTCAAGCACGAGTCACTGACACTGACACTGACTGCCTTTTTACATGAATATATAACTTTATTACGATTAGACTCAGCGTTGCAAACTACAGCCTGCTTCCAAATGGTCCTGGACTTAATCAGAAAACATAAATCAACAAATACAATATTCGTGACTTTCAGGAAAAGAAACTGAAAATGTGAGAGGATATAAGCCCAAAAAGGTGACAGGTAATTATAGTAGAGTAACATACAGTATAATGCCTTGGGAACATCAGAAATAAAAACCAGTTTGGAAGGAGTCGGAATAGACAATGGTATGAGTTCAAAGTTCTGCAAGATTTCTCTGTATTAAACAAGATGCCAGTTTGAATATTTCACTAGCTGTTTACCATGATAAGATACCAGACGAAGGTCTGCAAAGACGGTCAGAGGTAATGGGAGAATCTCAAAGGTTATTGAAAACAAAATAAAGTAATTGCATACACGCTTGTTTAAGTATATGCTAGTGGTCACATGGTCACCAAATGCAATTGGATGATTCTGATTCAATTGCTTGTAGATAGAGGGCTCGCAGGTACCCATTATGCGACCAGGGTTGTGTTTTTTGAAAGCGTAGTTGTTAGCCAGTTAAAAACTTGGGTTGTTGCAACCAACACAGTAGCAAATGTAGTTAGGAACTATAGTTTCAGGAGATTTTGTATTATACAACCATTGGCACAGATTTCCTACCAACTGGTCACTTGTCATGGACTTCAACTTCAAAGTTTGAGTCCACCTTGTTTCTTTCACCTTATTTCTCACACTTGCATTAACCCAGACTAAACAACCATTATTTGTTATCAAGGACAATTTACAGTGATTAGGTAATACTGTTAATTTGCAGCTAATATTATTCTACTGTTGACAAAGCGCCCAAATCTACTGCAGAGCGCACCTTCCAAGTTAAGGATAATCTGTGTATATTTTTTAAACCCATATTTCTCCAAATTACATTGTCCAAAATTCTACTAGTGTTTGATTGAAAAGACATGTGCTATAACCATTTCACAATGTTATTTGTAATATTAAAAGCATTTAAGACATACCCCTATTTACCCCATTTTCTAGCTAATTTCACCACACTGAATAATACAAGAATGCATATAAAAAGACAACAAAGCATAGTGGTGGACAGGCTCATCCACCATGGCACACACTGGTCAACTACACAGATACCCGCCCAAAAATGTCGGACAAACAGGCTTGCTAAACAGACTCAAACAGGGTTTAATTCATGTGGATTGGCAAGGAAAATAAGTTGCAGCAGTTTTTTTTTCTTTTCTTTTTTAAACCCTACTTAAACAGGTGTAAAAGGGGAAAATATAGCATGATTTGTGCACCATTTGAAAGATTAATATTATCCAGAGGGGAAAAAAATTCTTAATATCAGAAATAGTTTCAGATAGCAAATTGTAAATGCTGACAGAACTACTAGTGGGTACAGCGCCATTAAAAGGGGGGAAAATCTGTACAACCTCAGTACATAGGTTTGCGCTACAAAATAAAGGAAGGAAAACATGCTTTTTATCATATGGGTTTCAAACACAGTAACAGCTGGGAGTAACACTTTTTTATATAACATAAAGAAAGAAATATAATGGGTCACCACCAACTGAAGACGTAGACGCTAAGACTAGGGCACAGCATTTTCATGATGGGTGTGGGACGCTGCCATATCCTTTCCATTCTTTGAAATGTCCCAAGCATTTTCATTCACCATATATTGGAACAGATAGCCCAGCAGTCTTTTACAAGTATATTAAAAAAAGAAAGAAATAGAGAAAAGAAAAACCTTTTAAAACTTCTGATACAAAAGATACCGCTGGATTCTCTTGCTACTGGAACTCTGCTTCATAGAGAAGCTGGTGGAACTTCAATTTGACGGCGCATTTTTTCTCATAGGACAGCTTCTTCAGGTGAGGAAGAAGGCTCAGGAGAAACATCTCATCTTCGTTGCCTTCTCCGTTGAGTTCCCATCTCTTGTGGCCGGGCCAGACGGGGAAATGTGGGGGCGTTGCTCCATCGCGCATCTTGCGGCTCCCATGCCCGGAGTTGTTGTTCATCTCTTTGTCTGTATCGTCTTCGCCCTCCACGACGTAGTTACCCATGGACGTACGGCACTGTATGAATGGGGTGAGGAAAGCCATCTGCTCGGTGAACTTCCATTTTCGACCGTTGCCCATAGCAGTGCGTCTTTGCTCTTTAATAAACTGATCCCTGAGGCTTTTCCATTTCCTCCGGCAGTCTTCCTCTGTAATGCATAGGAACAGAGGGGGTGAGTTGAAGGGCTAATTACCAAGTGATCCAACAACGCTTTACCCATGTACTCTGGTGCATTAAATTAAATGACACACAATGGAGTTGACAAAACGAGAGAAAGTTGTTTTGATCGGAGATGCATTTATATAGCGGCTATCGCATTCCTCAGTCTACGACAAAAACAAGTAGGCTACGCTACACTGCACACGTAGGGGCCTAGCATTTAACACGACAACATCAGGGTTTCAAACAAAAGATATGGAGCAATAAAGTAAGCATTGGAAATGAATTGTGTTTTCCACTTTCTTAAGGCACCCAAGAAACGTAGTATATTTGTGGTGGAGCTTATGCAAAGATAAAACAATTATAAACGCTAATGTTGTCTTACCTGGAGCCTCCGATTGTAGACTTACAGACCTCCAAGCGTCAGCTTTCTTACTATAATCTTTGTAAGAACTTAGCGATGAATTGTACAGCTCTGGATACAGAGACACCGCGTAAATTAGTCTTTCTTCCATATTCATGGCGAAAGCTTTAGCATTTAATTTGGGTTGTCAAGTGAGAAAAAAACAAACAGCGCTAGCTAGTTTGCGCACTCGGATGCTAACGGAAGCTACTTTTCTTCTGTTCGTAGCGCATGTCAAGGTTAGTGCTCTGTGACTCCAGCCCTCTTTCGACCCCTAGTGGACTGGAGATTACTGCAACTGTAAAAAAAATGTTTTAGGCCTATCACAAGCCAGGCTGGGCAGTTCACTCATGAAATGCATGTGCCTTCACAGCTGATGTCCAGTGAAGTCTAGGTTGTAGGCCTACTAGTACAGTAGACTTAAAGATTGCTGTTGTAGTGCGGTGGGCATAGTCATTTGTTGCAAAACTTGTTTCTATCCACAATCTTGCCCCTCCTTATCTGTCTAATCTTATTCAACTTTCTATTCCCTCTCAGTCCCTCCATTCCTCTTCCTCCATTCTCATCTATGTCCCCTCAGTACCATGGGGAATAGAGCTTTCCTTTGCTCTGCTCCTCAGCTTTGGCATGCACTTCCCCCTGATGTGTACATATGCAGTGAGGCTGCAGTACTGTTTCACATCAGTGGGGAGCAGTGAGGATCCAAACATGTCATTATGTTGAGTACAGAAGAGTCTACTGCCCTCCTGTGGCATATGCATGCCGGCTAATTGCCAGGGGAAGAGGGATGTAGACCAGGGGTGGGGAACCTTTTTCATTCGAGGGGCCACTTCAAATTCCTCCCAGGGTCGTAAAAGTCCTCCAAGAGCCGTATGAACACAAACCGGATTTCCCCCTGCAATTTAGGCCTATATTGATGGCAACCACCTTTACAACATACCCCCTTCACTAGGTCCCCTGAAAATAGTGTTTCTCATATTACAAAATATGTCATACTGTATTTCATGAGAAGCTGCATACAAGCCTATATTATATGGTTGTGACGTCATCGGTCGAATGCTCCATTCATTTCAACGGGGCTCCCCAACGTTCGCACGTCTGTTATTTTTCGATAACGGACGGGTTGGTCTATAACAGACCGCTGTCAATGGCAACAAGACTTTTCACTGCTAAAGCGACTTTTCAACAAGACTCTAATCAGCTGCTGTGACAACACCTGTTGTCCTGGCTACCTAGCTGTTAGCGGTGTTCCACAACGGCACTGTTTTTGCGCAGCGACAATCCTTTGACATTAAAAACTAGAATAGCCCAGACTTCACATTAAATAGGCCTAAAGAAATGTCCCTGCCATGTGTGAATCATTTAAGTATATCCATATAATAAGCGGGTTAACTTTCGGCGAGTCGGTCGCTTTGTGGAATAGCAGCACTTCAGAGAGAACAAGACCCCTCCGCTCCGCGTCGGGGTCTAAAGATTCTCTCTGTCGTGCTGCTATTCCACGGTAGCGACCTTCTTGCCGAACGTTAACCCTTACATATTGTGGGCCGGATGAAAGAGCCTCAAGGGCTGTTTATGGCCCTTTAGACATGAAGTAGCTTCCCCACCCCTGCACTAGATAGAGCTGGTCATGAAATTTCCTAGGGCCCCACCAAATGTGCCCTCTTTAGGGGCCCTAAGTTGTGAGACCGATCATAGTGAATACCACAAAAAATAATACAAGAAGATGATTAATTTGTGGCCTTTTGAATGTGTTCACTTCTTAAAGTAAAAAACTGAAAAATTAGCTCTGAAAGTTTCTCTTACCCATAGAAAAGGCATGAAGTTAGCCTTTTAAATAAATGTTAGATTTTAGATAGACCAGAAATTCCAGTCTTTTCAAATAGACTTATGAAGGCACGATAGGCCTATAAAGGCACTGCTTATCATCTTTTCAAGGCCATTAAATTAAGTTCAATTAATTATCTTTTTTCCATTATGAAGACTATAAAGTAAACGTAGAAGTAGGCTACTCTTACAGTGTATGCCCATTAGTAATAACTGGTGTAACTAATGTTCAGACCTCCAAATTAAATAGGCTACCTGTTCTTCAAACATTCAGACGGAAACATTGTCTTCAAGTGTACTATAACAAAAGAGTTGACATGGGATGAAAAAACAGCGTTGTGTTTTTTTTCTTAGTATGCTTCATGTCTCCCTTGCTTCCTTGGAGTTTTTTTGCAATAGCCTTTACTCATTGTCATTCCTTGTATTCACTCAACAAATCATTAAATATGTTTTATGGTGACATTTCTCTGAAATGGTTGTCAGTGCTTTAAAGTGCTGCCAGGATACTCGGCTCTTCCATGGTCATGGTGATGTCATATCTGAAGGAACCAGACAAATTGATGCCACACTGCAAAAATGACAATGCTGTTTGAGATGCAAAACATTTATCTTTACTAAAAAGGTTTTATAGTTTGTTATAAATGTTAATACCAGACAGTCCTAAAAGAATATTACTTCAGACTTTGACATCAGATATACGTAAGAAAATATCTTAGGCTAGTTGTTTCCAAAATGTTCCCAATGGAAGGCCTTTGTTTGCTTGAATGCAGAGTTGTCAACCATAAGCTTCTCAATTGAAACGGATCAGGAAAGTGTCACTTTTCTCAGTGTGTTTTGATAAAGGCTTTATATCCATAGCCCCGAGGACGAGGACCCTGCAACTTACAGTATTACAGAACCTCTTTTGTTGGAGATCAAAGGACAGCATTTGACAGTGTTGGCTGCCTCTGAATACCACAGGAAAATCCCTCCTCAATCAACCAACAATTCTGTTGTCAGTTTGGGATTAAGCAATCTTGTGGTGGGCTTGATGTTTACAGTATTGAGCCATCTTGTTTGGGGTCGCAGTAGCTTCAGGTTAATGTCATATCGGATCGTAGCACTGCTTTAACTGTGTGATTCACTCACAAAGGGTGAACAGGATTTCAAACAGTTTTGATTTTCTTGCGACGATTGCAGTCTGGTCGTAAGGTAAAATCACTTGTCATTGCCCCATATACACTACACATTTCATTTCAGAGTTGTCATTCAGTTTATTAAATTGCCTTAAAACAGGGGTAGGGAACCTATGTCTCGAGGGCCGTTTGCGGCCCTTTAAGCCATTTTGTCTGCCCCATAATGTACTTTCAATGTTATGCAGCTTCACATGAAATATTACATATTTCTGTAATGGAATCTTAGAAAATACATTTATATTCCTTGGCTGGGACGAGGGGCTTTTTAAATGTGGCTCACTGCCTTCAATATAGGCCTAAAGTGCAGGGGGAAATCCTGGTTTGTGTTCAAAGTACGGCCCTTGGAGGACTTTTACGGCCCCGGATGAATTTGAAGTGGTCCCTCGAATAAAAAGGTTCCCCGCCAGTGCCTTAACAGAACCATTTGGTTTGTCTACGATAATACAAAAGCCACCAAAAACAATACTTTTGAGGTTTTGGGTACAGTCTCCATCTGGCAACACTGGTAGGGATCCAGAACTACTGTATAATAAAATACAGGCCCAGCATCAAGCTTTAAGACTGTACTTCAGCCTGTTAAGACACAGTGTTATGAATCTGTTGTTGCCAGAATGGCAATGACCAAGTCATGGTGCATTAATAAAGGCCCTATTTTATGTCATAGCAGTGTAGTACTATGGTAGTTAAATTTTCAATGACAATTACAGCGTTTCACTGGTGCATTATGGGGCTACGATCACAAGAGACCTTCCTCTGACTGCCTTATTGCTGATTACCATTATCAAGGTAACCCCATAATGCACACGGTTCTGTCAAGTCAAGTGGAATTCTGCTAGTGCAGACGTGGGCAAACTCAGGCCCGGGGGTCACATGCCGCCCGCTGAGCCATTTCATGTGGCCCGCAGAGCCTTCACAAGAAAGACAACTTTTAAATCCAAATTTCATATGGTCCCTCAATATTCTTAAAATGGCTACCTAAACAGGGGTCTTGCCACCGTAATATTAACATAGTACAGTAAATAGACTACGTCTAAATACATTTAGTTATAATGTGCAGGAATGGCAAAGCTGACAAGTTATGTCAGCGTACGTACACTATTTCTTATTATGGGCACAGGTCATTCGCCTGCGACCCATTGGTTACTATTCTATACCCAATGTGGCTCTTGGGCCAAAATAATTGTCCACCCCTGTGCTTGTGGAATGCTGTGATAGTCATTGAAAAGGTAACTATCACAGTACTACTCTACAATGACATAACACAGGGCCTTAAGTAATGCACTATGACTTGGTCATTGCCATTCTGGTATCAACACATTTACAACACTGTGCCTGAAAGGGTTAACAGACATTCATTCATTGTGCTTGTACAGGGCAATATGTCTGCTCGCATGTGAGTAAGACATTAGGATTTCGAAGTGAAAAGTTTGAAATGTCTGGCTTATATGTAAAGCGCACTAGTAGTGCTCTGTCATTATAAGCTAAAATGCAAATGGCATGTTTTTGGTTTTGACACACGTCCTCTTTTTTTCGTTTCCCTATTAAATTACAGAATGGTAACATTCCATAATTCTGACATCTCAGGTTTTGCCTAAGGCACAGCAGACACAGTGAGTGTGTCATATACAACCACAACTTTAATACCCTCTATGCTAGTGTTTCTAAACGGGGGCGGCACTGCCCGCCAGGGGGCGTTGGGGAGCCCTATGGGGCGTTGAAGAGGATACCGTTGAGAGGTGGACAGTGTTCAGTTGTCATTGGGGGCATTCGTCCATTGAAATGTTTTAATACTAAGGAGGGTGTTGACAGACTTGTGATGAGGTCGAGGGGGCGTTTGTTCAAAAAAGGTTGAGAACTGCTCTATGCCAACATACCAGTCAAATGTCATCACCTTTTACAAGGATATAATATATTGGCCATTTATGCATGACATTTGCAATTGTTTGTGTAAAATACAATCTACATAATCTGGATCTCTGAATGGGTGTTAAGTGGAAGTCATTGCCAAGTTTCCTTAACTGCACCCAAATGGAAACTGTAAAACTCCACACACATGTACAGTCTCGTTGCTGTTGCCATGTTGATAGAGACCCCTTTTGAAAATGTGAATTAAAAAAATAACAAGCTGAATAAGTGCCTACTTTCTTTGCATTCACTTGAATAAAGTGCATTGACTTTCCTCCATATTCTTCACTGTCTGGACAGAAATGCTCATGCTGCATGTTGACATTATTCATAACACAGGTAATTACGCAGAATCACGTATAAAGTTGTTGAAAGCGTTGACAAAGAAACCAGCTTGTTGATTCAGAACACGGACACAGTCTGAAGACATGAGTGCACCGAAAGGCAAACCAACCTGACAAGGCTGCTCCACAGGGTCAATCAAATACGATACATTATGGCAGGCATGCCAAACTCAAGCCCGGAGGCCAAATTCGCACCACAGAGCCATTTTATTTGGCCTACAAGATCATTTCAAATGAGTATTACAGTTGGCCTACATTCACCATAAATGTATTAATGCATTAAGACAGATTTAGATTTTGGCCCTCGGTCAATTTGAGTTTGACACCCTGACCTGCATTATAGCTTTAGATTGGGAACAAATATATGCAGGGCTCTAAATTAAGACCAGCCAACTGGCCTAATGCTGGTGAAATTTCAGTTTAGCTGGTAGAAAAGACTAAAAAGACTAAACTTACCAGACACTTTGGCCCATTATTGAGTGTGTGCATATACTAGCCATTAGCTGGTGTTGAAAAAGTATGTAGGGTCCGGAATATATGTATATAAATATACAATGTGTATAAATAAATGGTTACATTCTAAGCAGATTAGCATATAAGTCTTTGAAAATCATCAATTGGAAAACACACGTCTTCACAGTATCTGCAAGCCGTTGATCACAAAACACACAACGCTTCTGTTTTGACAGAAGAAGCTGCTTTGCCAGAGGAATAAAGAGTGAAGGGGTAGGATTCATCCTGACTTCAGGGAAGAGAAAGAGGCCAGTGGGTGTTGAGTCTATCATCTGACAGACAGGGCGGATGTGTCGAACATTCTGGCAGGTGAGGTGTGTGTGTGTGCGTGTGCGTGCGTGCGTGCGTGTGTGCGTGCGTGCGTGCGTGCGTGCGTGCGTGCGTGTGTGTGTGTGTGTCTGTGTGTGTGTCTGTGTGTGTGTGTGCACGTGAGGCACATTGTGGAAGATGTTCATTCCTTTGGGATGAAGTGTGTGTGTGTGTGTGTGTGTGTGTGTGTGTGTGTGTGTGTGTGTGTGTGTGTGTGTGTGTGTGTGTGTGTGTGTGTGTGAGGGGGGGTGTCATTATTTTGACAGTGTGAGAAATATTGCTCTGCATGAGTATGCAAAACTAACCTTTGTCAACTAACCTCTTCAACTCACTACATGACAGTTGGCAGACCTGCAAAACCCCATAGCTTTCTTCATTGACAGAATGATTCCAAACACTGCCAAAAACGCCTGAATTAAAATTTAGAAAACTTTCATACTTAAAAAAATGGGGAAATGCATATGGATAGATATCTATTATAACAACTGACAGCTAACATAATTGCAACACAATTCTCCAAGTCTCCAAACACCTCAACCAGATCCCCCTTTAAAGTAATTGACTAAAAACTAAAAACTACACATTCAGGGCTCGACTGGGTGAGAAAAAAAAAATCATGCCGGGCATTTGCAGCCAAGAATTGTCCCCCAGCCATTGTCAGAGACAATGAACCCTGTGACACCTTTGTTTTGTTATCTATTATGACCACAACAGCCATAATGAATGCTTCAATCTGACTCGGAGAGGTTTGCTGTGGCAGCATGAGGACGGATGACATTGCATTAAGAGGAGGACCAGGCCAAAATCATCAGCAGTCCACCAGGCAAATCCTTATGGTATGTCCTATGGCCAGGGCCAGATTAAGATGGTCTGGGGCCCCTAGGCTACAGGTTGCTGTGCCCCCCCCTGGAAGGCAAATTGACATAGACAGTGTCATAATTATGAGCTAGGAATGAAGGATAACATATTTACCAACTGTAATCAACATGACAGATGCCTTTTTCAATTTTGCAGCTTATCAGAATTCTGCAATTTGTCAGTTTTGGGGGTGGGGGGCCCTGGCAGGTGGGGGCCCCTAGGCTGCAGCCATATCTAGCCTGTGCATTAATCCGGCCCTGCTTACGGCCAGTCCAGCCCTGTATCCAGGTAGAGGTCAGTGGTTATTATTTACTCCAGCCAAACCTGTCAATGAGGGGTATTGAACCCTTGACACCCCCCCCGCCCCCCTCAACCCCACACTGCAGCTGCAGATCCAGCTTTGTAACCTGCAGTCCTACAACAGTCTCTGAAAAAAATATATTGGGATGGTGCACTGAAACAGTTATGCAAAGTTTCAGAACCAAGAAGTAGGCTACTGTTTGACCAAGTTTGTCCATGTTGCCCAGCTGATTCTAATAAACATAATATAATGCAACGATACCTATAAAACTAAAGTAAGTACGTTTTCTTTTCTACCAATCAGCCTGAATTTCCCCCAGCATTTGGCCGGCTTGACTGGTGTTCATTTAGAGCCCTGAATGTAGAGCCCTATACCATAATAATCCTCAGCCAGATGAGGTGAGGTGCTGTAGATGCACGTCATACCTCCACAGTGTATGCTGTAATAGTCATTACTATGTCACTAGTTACTAGTCATTACTACAATTTAACTAACATAGTACAATACTATGACATAACACAGGGCCTTTTATCAATGCACTATGACTTTGTCATTGCCATTCTGGTGAGAGCAAATTTATAACACTGTGTCTTAACAAACTGACCTGTGTTAAGAGAGCAGCCGGAAGGCAAAGGGAGAGGATTCTCTCTACCCTTCTCTGGAGCTTGTCTGTCCAGTTCGCCTCTCTCACCTGCAAGGTCAGGTGGAGGTCGCTGAGCTGAGGCATGACTGAGGTCTTCTTCTTCTCAGCACTGGAATGTGTCTGTCACTGTCAGGAACTGTGTTGCCCACGCAATCCATTCTGTCTGCTCTGTCTTGGTCATGACCCCAGGAAATATGCCAGAAAAGGAGATGGTAAAATGTACTGGTACTATTCCTAATTCCACAAAGCAAAGAGCAGAAGTTCTTGTTCTCGGCACTGGAATGTGTCTGTCAGGATTAACGCAGAGGGGTCCCCGGATTGGCTGTAAATGAAAAATGGCAGAATTGTGAAGCGATATGATTCTGGAAAATGAATATGTCGCGTTGAGTACAGTTGATAGACATGATATTCTCAATAAAATGTGTGTGTGTGTGTGTGTGTGTGTGTGTGTGGGGGGGGGGGTGATCCAGTCCTGCCTGTCAGGAGCTGTGTTGCCCACTCAGTTCATTCTGTCTTCTATGGTCAGGCTGTCCTGGTCATGGCCCCAAGAATATATGGGAAAAGAAGATGGTACATTTACCCAACAACTGTCCTGAGGGGGATTCATAGTGGATGGCTTTCTGGATAACGTAGAGTAGAGTAGTAGAGTTAGTATAGTACTTGCATTAATCCCGAAGGAAATTAAGGTGTCTATCATCTTACTTACAGCACAAATACAAAACATACACAAAGACCTTATACACATTATAGCACTACAGTTAACATATAGCACCCACTTGAGTACAGCAATCCCCCCCCCAAAAAAAATAATAAAATAAAAATAAATCCTGGGTCTTCGTCCTGTGTTAAGAGTCTCTCAGTGCAGTAAAAAATGTCCAAGGTCCTAGGTAATACAAGGCAGCTATCCTAGGATGCGAAAGGTGTTGCTATGTCAAGTTGTTCTTCTGTGCCTTACTGAGTCTGTCTGAAATGGTAGTATTTATGAACATAGACTCCATTCTCTTTGTTTTTATTTTATTTTGAAAGGGTCATAAATCATGTCGTGTTTTATGGTCTATAGTGGCACAAAAATGTTTCCGTGAAAACACAGTCCGTGTTCTTGCTTTTCTTGCTTTTTGGCTCTTTTATAAATGTGAGAATAATGTTTATTGCCAACTGCTCTCAAAGTGCTTATTAAACTGTCAACATTGTTTTCTTGACTTCCCCAAGTCAAAAACAGCATCTCCTGTGAAATATGCAAATGTTCATCATGAATGTTTAACACACCTCTTACACACACACACACACACACACACACACACACACACACACACACACACACACACACACACACACACACATGCACGCACGCACGCACGCACGCACGCACGCACACACACACACACACACACACACACACACACACAGAGCGTTAAATGTATCCTGTCATGGATTCTTACACACACACACACACACACACACACACACACACACACAGCGTTGAGCATATCCTGTCATGGATAGGATTCACTCCTCACAGTTTGGTTGGCAATGTGCCCCAGATAAAGTTTCATTACCACATCTGTTGGCTGTGTGCTAACAAACAAACAAACAAACAAACACACACACACACACACACACACACACACACACACACACACACAATATGAGATTTTAGTATGTGATTTTGACGAAAACCCACTGCATCAAAAACGGCCATTTTCATTGCACCAAAATGAAAAGTGGATGAAATGAAGAACTGTGTTTAAATATGATGTTATAACTTGACCCGTGTGGACTTGGTGCGATTGGCTTGATAACCAAAGCTGTGGCCCTGTTCATATGTCATGCCTCTGGCTCAGGGTGGCATTTTCAGCGGAGACTAGTTCACAGGCATCCAGAGAGACAATGAAGCATATGATAACATTAAGGTAATGTAATATGAGCCATATTGACTGCAACAGCCAAAACACTTATGACATCTCACTGTTTTGGACTGGCCTCTGAAGCGGCATGTGGACTGATACCATTGAGGGTCAGGCCAGTCCAAAAATCATGAACAGTCCTGTGGAGAGAGTAAGTCCGCTTCAAAGGTCTGCTTCAAAACTCATTTTTTATTTTTCCGTGACGTTTCGGGTGAACGAAAAATAAGTGGGAACTTTTTCTCTTTTTAACTGCCATAGACATGGGCATGACCCACCACGCAGCACCGTGGCACTGTGCCAGACATGGGCATGTTTGGCACCGCTGCCATCTTTGACAGGCAGATTGGATTTGATCTGTCTGTCGTCAGTGCGTATGCTTTGTCTTCATCTTCACAATGGGTTAGCGTGGTTTGTCAATGAATTGAATGCTTTTCACTGCGGCATGAATGTCTGGAGGGCAGTTGTTCTTGCGGATCTTTTCTGTTTACTTGTTTTTTACGTAGCCCCAAAATGTACGGCGCTCTGCCAGTGGAAAACTGTAATAGTTGTTGAAAAGACTCAATTACCATAGTACTACACTTCTATGCACAGGGCCTTTTGTAACACACCAAGACTTGGTTATTGCTATTTTTGTGACAGAAAATTTATAACAGGGGGGGCGTGTCTTAACAGATTAAATTGCAATGAGAGGTGAAAGAGGACAGGGGCGTAGTAGCAAATTGTGCTACTATTGCACAATCAGTTCCAATGGACCCCCTCCCAGCCATATATCTACATAAATCAGAGACTGTGTGGACCCTCTATATACATGGGGACCTGGTGACTGTCACCCTTTACCCCCCTGTTTGACCCCCTTGTACCCCCTGTTTTTTTGTCATGCGCACATGGAGTGAGCATGGTGTGCAGCAACACACGTGCACCTGCAGAGAATTCTCATTGTGGGGGCTCAAGAAGACCAGCAGAGGAAGAGAAGTGTGTCCAGCGGTAGCTGCGGAAGTCTTTACTTTTTGTTTTACCTATTGTTATTGTTATTTCATTTTGCATCAAATGTTCTTATCCCTTATTTATTTTAATGTGGTATGTCCAGAGTCTACTGTCTATGTCTTGTAGTATGTCCTGAGGAGATGTGAAATGTTGACCACTTGAGTTTCCCCCTGAGGGATAATAAAGTTTACCTTGACCTTGACCTTGACGCTTCTCTGGGGAGGATTTTCAGTCGTTTTTCAGATGGCCTGTGTTACTGGCCAATAAGCTCATTTCAAACCAGAGCTGAGCTCAGTCTTCCTTCATACGTTCTCCAGGGCACCAAGGAGCCAGACCTAAAATGAATTACGAAGTAATTAATGCGGTGTGGTAAAAACCAGGCTAATTGCCCAGGGTCTCCAACTGAAAGGGGGCCTCCAGGTGAAGACCAGTTAGGTATAACGCCTCCCTATATTCAATGACCGAAACGTGCAATGATACAGATACCCAGTGCTTGAAGTGGAAAAAAGTGCAGGAACCCCAATCGTCCGCATATACCATCCAAAAAGAAATTCAGGAACCCTGATTTTCCGACAGTCTCACCACTTGTAAAATGCGGCGCACGAGATAAGTTCTGCCGGAACGCTGATGATCAAAATTATGAGGTATGGGGAGCTGGGTTCCACTGAGTTCCCCCCACTTCAAGCACTGCAGATACCCCTCCCCAATAGTCTGAAGAGAAGAACAGGGGCCCCAAGTCCCTCTTTGCCAAGAACCCCCAAATACCTTGCAACATCCCTGGCAGCAAAGGAAACGCTAGCGCCATCAGGTGGCTTATCACTCATCAGTCAGACCTGACCTTTGGGGCGCTCAGCCTGAATCACACAGGCCCAGTGCCAGTCATCAATGCAGGTGTGGGTCCAGCAGGTGAATACAGTCTTTCTGTGTACTTTGAAGTGCAGAAAAGGGCCCCTGTATCTCTGGACAGATGTGTTCCTGGAATTGGACTTGGTGTAAGCCAGTGGTTCCCAATCTGTTTTGACCCGGGACCCCAGACCCTATACACGTGACTTTTAAAAAAGAGACTTAGCTAAAAGCTAACTTGTAGGCTGTTAAACATGTAGACATTTCTGAAAAGATACAAGATTGTATGTGGAATTTCAACCAGAATATAAATGAATTAATGTTATTAGACATTTCAGGCGACCCCATATGGGGTCCTGACCCCAAGGTTGAAAACCGCTGGTGTAAGTGGTTTCCCTCTTCCGTTGCCAAAGATGTTGGAAGTGTAATTATCCAAACTGCTGAGTGTGAAGTGCTGAGTGAGATGGAATTCAATACACGTGTACGCTGAAATAAATTGTGAAGCACAGCCAGGTCGTCTGAGAGCCCAAGACACAGTCATGGGTAAGCGGTTAGTGCATCAGACTTGTAGGCCAAAGGTTGCCGGTTTGTCTCCCGACACGCCAGGTTGGTGGGGGGAGTAATTAACCAGTGCTCTCTCCAATGCTCCTCCATGACTGAGGTACCCTGAGCATGGTACTGTCCTGCCGCACTGCTCCCCTCGGGTGTCATTGGGGGCTGCCCCCTTGCACGGGTGAGGCATAAATGCAATTGAATTGTGTGCACTTGTGTGCTGTGGCGTGCTGTGTCACAATAACAATGGGATTTGGAGTTTCCCAGGTGGGCTTTCACTTTTGCTTTCCTGATAGATTGTCTTGATAACACCAGAGATACCCGTGATAGTAAAGGGACATTGAATCAACGGTGTTGTTTTGTGATAATTAACGCAAGTTCAACGTCCCTTTGGTATCGGGAACCCTTAGGCAGCCTAAGTCCGTGCTAGCGTTTCTCAATGGTGGCTCTCCAGGGCTCGGTTGCCATTGGGGGGCAATAGGCTTTTTTTTTTAAATGCCAAGGGAGGCGTTGGTAGGCTTATGATTAGATCAAGGGGGCGTTGGAAGGTTTATGATGAGGTCAAGGGGGTGTTTGTTCAAAAAAGGTTGTCAGCCATTTTCCTATGCCATGGAGACTGTCACTGATCACTGTCACTGCTCTCACTGATCAGTTGCTGTTACACAATACGTGTGAAACCCAAATAATGTAATAATTAAAAATGACGTGAGCATGAAATCTGTTTTGCATTTATGACAGTTCATCATATGAGCGTTAAACCCCTGGTGGTAATTCTGCTGAGCAGACTGCATCGCCACAATGAGCTGGATGTGCGGAGACAAACAACTGCGTATAGACGTCATCACAAATACTGACTGAGCCAGACTGAATTTTTCAAAAGTCATTTCTGGCATTACTCATGAGAATGCGCTGACTCTAGAGTCATGACTAGCCCAATTGGACATGATCCATACACGCCATCTGGTCAAATGCCACTTAACATCTGAAAGTGCTGCTTTCATCTGTTAACAATATAGGATCATGTTAGATTTATAGTCTTGTCTTCTTAGGTCTTACTCTCACTATTTAAGACACACTGGGCACGTTTTAAAGTCACACATATTTAAGTTTCTTAAAATCTCACCATACATATACTGTATACATATAATCTATGTATACATATACATATATACATATACTGTACATATACATATACATATACATATACATATACATATACATATACATATACATATACATATACGGCCTATACATATACATGTATATAGTACATGGTATATATACACAAGCTTTGCCATGGCCTTGCCATGCCATGATTGCAATTGCAACAATGTTAAGTTAATTGTGCCTGACAAATAAACTTAATAAATTAATAAAATAAAATACTGAATAAAATAAACTCTAATACTGTAGCACTTATTTTGTTGACTGTTTCAGCTTTACTTCTGGGTTTTGTAAGTACTACTGAAAGTACAAAAAATACCACGGTGCAATAGCTTTGGGTTATCGTTATCCCCTTTTTATCCTAGTCTCCGAAGTTAACAGGTCACGCTACGCACGCACGCACGCACGCACACTTCAGGCTTCATACGCGCTCGTGCGCACCACATAGGCACAGAGAGACAAGCGCGCGCACTCACATGCAAACACACATGTCTGGGGTTTGTATATCTTACCCGGTGTGTGTCTATGCAGACAGCAAAATGACTAAGGAGGAATCTCATGGGATCCAAGGTGCGGGTTTACGCAGGTCTCGCAGTGACCAGAAGATCCACGCCACGACCGCAACTCTAGCCACACTCACTGTTTTCACCTTGGTGTTACAGACGTCTTGCCATCCACAGTGCTTAGACTTTCAGCCACCGTTCAAGCCTACCACTCACTTGGAATTTTGCAATCACTACGATGCATTCGGATGTTGTGATCAAGATACGGACAGCATCATTGCGGAAAGGTACTGGGACCTGATGGATTTAGTTACCGATGAAGAGTATGAGCGCTGTGGTGATTTACTGAAAGACGTTATGTGCCAGGTAACTAATTATTTGCTATTTGTTGTGTGCAGCAAATGTACAATTTCGTTTGTTTTTTTGTCGGTGCTTTGTTGTTATACTAGCAGCCCCCTTTCTCCCCTGCATGTCTGTACACGTGTGCGTAATTACGCACGCGTGTGAGGGAAAAACCTGTTATATGATTTTGCCAGTATTGTTAATTAATGAGAAATAATTGAATGGGATAAAAAAATATTCATCATTTCAAAGTACAGTAAATTATCGGTGATATTTACCTGTATGTTGGGTACCCTACCTGCTATGTGTTCAATCGTTTATGCTATTCAAAAGGCTATTTTTTATTTTTTTAGACGGCTGTGAGCTTATCATATGTTGTAGTCTATAACTGGAACAGTTGACAATTTCCTGGAAATAATCAGATTCCTCTCTTGATCTGCACACAAGACAGGCTCATTTTCACCTTCGTTAAAGGTGCGCTGTGTAGGATGGTGGCCAGAGAAGGTATTGCAACTATACTGCTCATTGAAATTGTGCTGCCTCTAAGACCCCCACATTTGGGCTTGCATGCCCACCCACAGGGACCCCGGTTCGAGTCCGGCCGGGGTCATTTCCTGATCCTCCCCTGTCTCTCTGTCCCATTCGCTTCCTGTCACCATCTTCGACTGTCCTGTCAATGAAAGGCATAAAGGCTCCCCCAAAAAAATATATATTTTTAAAAAGACACTGTGCTGCCTATTGCCAAATTGTCATGAATATTTACTAAATAGTAGCCTAATATTTACTAGTATGACCATAAGGAAAGTACGTTTTGCCATTAATATCTATTTATCTCCTGGAAATTCAAAATGGTGGAGGAGATCCACCTTTTTATGTATGAAAAGTGGAATTTTCCCAGTCAAAAATAATACTTAGAATTTGGTGGTGGTGCAAGTATTTGTGAAAATTTTAACATTTCACAATTCTTAAAAAAAAAAAAACTGCTAACAACATTACACGGTGCACCTTTGAACTAAAGTCAGCACAAGTTTCCTGAAAACATCTTGCATACATTTCCAAGTGGTACATTTTCAAGTGGTACATTTTTAAAGTTCATTTTACTCAATATTTTTATCAACACTGGAATGTGAACAACTATTGAACACTGCTTGCACCTGGAGCCCTGGAGCAGAAAGTGTGAGTAATCGACTTGCTGTTGTTGAGCTGAAATTATGCTGGCCATCTGAAAATGTTACTCTTACGTTTGACTCCACTGTTAGACTCTCATATACAAGTCTTTTATAAACGATTTAACTCATATGTCATATCGTGAATATAGGCCTATAATTAATTCAATTATTATTTCTGATGCACAGACACTTTAGGGGGCAGGTGCTTGAGGGCGAGAGAGGGGCATGTGGAACTTCCAGCTGTCTCACTAGGCCATATAGGCCATGTATTATATCAGAGCATTATTGTCACATGCTTTTCATTATCAAGCATGATGATCATTTCAACATGGACCAGTACATTGAGACAAAAAAGGACATTTTTTTTGTACAGCAGGGCAAAGGGGCAGGTGCTTTAGCACCACCTCTTCTCTATCTGTGCACGCCTATGCTGATCTTGATTGTTTCTGTGGCAGTGTAGTGCAGTGCATCTAGGCTGAGAAGAGGACCCAAGGTGTCACTTACACCATCTGTTGGATAAAGGTCATTTAAATAGGCATAGGAGAGGGATGTCAAACTCCAATTCACAGTGGTACAAAATGAAAGTCTCGGCCGAACTCTTATATCATATGTATTTTTTTTAAAGATGGATAGAGTGTGCATGCACGTACAAATAGTCTCAGTAGGAGATATCACCATTGATGTACTTTTTTGTGCCATTGTACTGGATTTTACTTGGCCTAAACTCAATGGTGTATGTGGGCCAACTCTTGCACACATTTGAAATGATCTTGAGGGCCAAATAAGGTGACCCCTGATTTGACATTGCATCTCCAACAGTGACACAAAATTTGGCATAACAAGTTATCGTCATTATTGTTTTTGGTGTAGCCTACATTGGTGTAGAAATGAGGTAAGTTTCACTTTAGTAAAGCCCATCCCACTAGATCCTTACTTGTCTGCTCCAGACAGGCTCTTAGAAAAGAGAGGTGTATTCAGGGTCGCCGTAAGGTGAGGTAAAGTGGTTCTCAAACTGAGGGTCATGGGTGGGGGACTGGGGGTACTAAAGGGGGATCCCGGACAAAAGGGGCATTGCCTTAAAACAGGAAACCCCCAGTTTAACAGCTAACACGTAACATCACACGCAACAGTATTCACTTGTATGGTTAATAGATGGATTTGTTGTCCTGTAGATTTCTAGCAATATTAGCGGACTGGGGGTACTAAAGGGGGATCTCGGACAAAAGGGGCATTGCCTTAGAACAGGAAACCCCCAGTTTAATAGCTAACAAGTAACGTAACTCTGTAATTTGGTTAGCAACAGTATTCACTTGTATGGTTAATAGATGGATTTGTTGTCCTGTGGATTTCTAGCAATATTAGCGGACAGACAATTGAAGGAAAATCTAGCATTATTAATGGACAAAAACAATTTGTCCATATGGTTAGATTTTCCCGCTAATATTACTAGAAATTCATTGCCAAGACTATGGTGGGTGGGGAGTTGCAAACATATTCTTAAGCCCAAAAGGGGGTCCCCGCTGAAAAAGTTTGGGAACTACTGAGATAAAGAAAGTTGGTAATAGGCCCAACAGTGTAGTGGGTTATAATTATATAGTCTGTGTTGGGGGGCCTCAGAGATATAATGACCGACATTATTATTATGAGGATGGAGGCCATACGGATATCATGTTCTTTTACAAGGCACAAAATGGTTAGTCTGACTTTTGCCTCCTGGCTATAGAGTTCAGTCAATAGCAACTTCCTGCCGCTGACTACAGAGCCTCTTAACAGGCATGACACTTGTTTGATTTTATTCTCTTTTCCAGACTATTTTCAAAGGTGGTAAAATGAGAATAGCCAGAACCTCACTCCAAACGTATAAGGTTAAATTTAAGTTTGTATTGTGTTTGTTTGTTGTCTTCATTCAGTAGTTGTGTTTTTTGGGCGTTGTAGCCTTTATTGAGATAGACAGTAGAAGATGGTGACAGGAAATGAGTGCGAGAGAAAGATGGAGAAGGGAAAGGATATGGTCTTGGCGGAATCGAACCCAGGTCCCCAGTGTAATGGTACAGCGCATTAGCCCCGAGCTCCCCCCCACTCATTTTGTAAATGAGTGGGAAATGTTATGCTAATATTTTATAGGTAAGATTTTTTTTGTCAAACATTCAATTTTTAATAAATAAAAAATACTCTTTTGAAAGGTTTGTATGTCATATGTATATATGTATTATTTGTATATATTCCATAAAGCATTAATAAAACTTAGTAAATAAAAAAATAAAAAAATATTTGTTAATGTTTTGTTCATCATTGCTTATCTATTAACCATTCAAGTCTTTATAATGCTTTTCATGCATCCCTTATTATAACGTGTTAACAATCATTTTTGTCTTGACAGGAGTGCTCCCCGTACGCAGCCCACCTGTTTGATGCTGAGAATCCCTATACACCTGTACGGGAGATCCCCGGCCTGTGCTTTCCCTATTGCCAGCAGCTCCACGCCAAATGTGGCTCCCTGATCAGGCACCTGACGGACAGGTCACTTCTGCAATTTAAGCACTCAACAGCACATCCATCTAATTATTGATTTATTTATTTCTCTAAATCCTTGCCTGGAGCACTTGTCTGCTCGTTATTTTCTGTTTTTGTTGTCCTTGTTTGGATTTGTCACTGTCTTATGTTAGTGTCATTAGTATTGCGTTGTTTGTGCAAGTGTTTACTTTATTGGCGTGGGTATTGTACTGTTTTGTGTACGATTTTACCACTTTTACCTGCAACCAAATCTACCTTGGGGTATAAATAGTCACCTTACCTCACCTCACCTCACCTTACCTTACCTTACCTTACCTTACCTTACCTTACCTTACCTTACCTTACCTTACCTTACCTTACCTTACAGCAAGGCCCTGCAGGAGGCTTCGGCCAAGGGCAGCATCACCTTCTGTAGCCTGGTTGACCTGCCCGACAAGGACTACTGCTACCCCAATGTGCTGCAGAACAACTACCTCTCCACCAACCTAGGCAAGGTCACCCAGGACCCCACAGGGTGTCTTCAGCTCTGCCTGACGGAAGTTGCCAACGGACTGAGAAACCCAGTATGTGAGCATTGCATAGCATTACCACCAGACATAGTCACATGTGAGATAAGGAGGAGACCTGCTTTAAATCCCGTAGGCCGGGGGGTGTGGTTTACGACGACGGCTGTTTATTGGGCGTTACGAATGTGTATCATTTGGCATACATAGTCATAACTAATCCTGTCAGTTGTATCTATTCAAACTAACTGTAGTCATCGCCTTTCCACACTTCCCCGCTCTCTGATTGGAGCCCAAGATCTGGTCCCCTTGCTGAGGGGTAGATTCTATGCTGTCTTTCAGATCGGAACAATTGTGCAAAGCAGCATGGGATTTCCCAGGCTATAGCATTGGTGTTATTTGGTTGGGGATTAGATTTGAACCAGGAGATTGTGTCTGTTTATGTTTTGTTTTTTTACAGTAAATATGTGTTGTAATTAGGACCAGCTGCTGCCTGTGTTTGTTGTGACTTCCTGGAACTATTTTGGAACTAGCCTACACTATTAGCTCCATGAGTGCCCATCTTTGTGTAAAAATGGACAACAGAGATCAGTGGGATTGGTCTTACTTCCATGGCTCTGGTTAGTATAGGATCAGAGGGTTGCAGGTTCGAGTCCCAGCCATGTTAGTAGGTACAATGTGTGTGGCCTCCCTACACATACACATACAGTAAATCCATGGCTGAAGTTGAGCAAGGCACCTAATCCCCCACTGCTCCAGGGGCTGTAAACAAAACACTGCATTTACCTTGCAATCAGGAGATGTTTATGCCACATGATCTGGGTTGAAAAGAAACATCTATGTGGAAACTTCTTGAAGAATGTTCCCAGGAATCAATACAGTATGACTGCCTCAAAATGTTCTGCCGAAAGGATGGCAAAAATGTATCTGTGCTGATCCAAGTTATTCTGATAGCAAACTGTATAGCCTATTATTGGTGGGAAGTTGCCTCGCCAACATCTGTAACATTGCATCATTGAGCAGTAACAATGCTGCTGTAAGAGTTGCTTACAGTACTGTGGGCAGCTGTGGTGTAATGGATAGGGAGTTAGAGTGTAGATCAGAGGGTTGCAGGTTCAATCCCCACCCTTACCAACCCCTTCAAAGGTGCCCTTGAGCAAGGCACCTAACCCCACATTGCTCCAGGTACGGTAACCAATATCCTGTAAATAACTGTAAGTCGCTTTGGATAAAAGTGTCTGCTAAGTGTAATTTAAAGCCATGTCATCATTTTGAAAGCAACAGTGATGGACTCACAAACAGTCAGATAACCAGACGTAACAGTTGGAAATCAGGGATCTCTACGGACAAGGGATATTCTTGATTTCACAGCCAATTTGTCATTAAAATAATGACATGTTTGGCCTGAGCAAAGTGGGGGTTCTTTTATTGTTACCAGGTGGAAGACATGGGTCCTGTGCCATAGAAATCTCATAGAATCCCATAGAAGTCATCCTAAAATTGCACCATTTCATTACATTATGATACTTAGAGGCAAAGCAAATTGCAGTAGCAAAGGTACAGAGTACAGACCAGGGTTACAGTCCCTGGAGCAATGTGGGGTCAGGTGGCTTGCTCAAGGGGTCCCTCAGCAGAGTGTGAATACTTCTTACTGGTGCAGGACTTGAATGTGCAACCTTCCACTCATTATCTTTTGAGGAGACAAAAACGAAGAATTTTACTCTCCTACACACCTATAATGAGATGTAATAAAATAAATCTTGAATCTTGAAGGATCTTGCAGGTGCTCATAAATATTTTATGACTTTGTCATTAAGTGACAGTTGGTATTGGTACAGACACAGCCCTAATAATTTCAACTTTTCATTACCATAAGACGTTTATGACATTGACATCATGTGTGTGATTCGGCCATCACTGTGTCATGACACTGTTGTGACACTATTATGACCCTGTTGCGTCATACGTATGACGCCAGTGTCAAGTAAAGTGGCCGTTTTTCAATGTCTAGTGTGCACCCTTCGAAGTGTTTCAGCCTTCGTAATCACAGCCAGTAATTGGATACTCTTTGGTGAACTCTACGGAGTGTCCAATCACTGGCCGTGACTAATTAGGCTGACACACTACCAAGGCTCATACACTTGACATTGGGAAATGGTGACTGTTACCACATTTTTCACCATTTTGCAGGTTCTGATGCGGAGGATTTTACTCTCTTATACACCTATAATGAGATGTAATCAAATAAATATTGGATCTTGAATAATTTCCCTCATTGCAGGTGCTGATGCTCCACAGCGGCGACGAGACGCACCGCATGTTTGTGGCGGAGCAGGTGGGCTTCGTGTGGGTGTACCTGCGGGACGGCAGCCGCGTCGAGCAGCCTTTTCTGGACCTGAGCGGGGAGGTGTTCACCACGCCCTGGCTTGGGGACGAGAGGGGGTTCCTAGGCCTGGCCTTCCATCCCCGTTACCGCAGCAACGGGCTGTTCTACATATACTATTCCATCATCGTCCACGGCAGCCTGGAGAGGATCCGCATTAGTGAGATGAGGGTGTCTGCACAAGATATGAACAGAGCCGACCACAACTCAGAGAGGTTAGTTATTATAGACACACCAACACACGCACGCACGCACACACACACACGCGCACACACACACACACACACACACACACACACACACACACACACACACACACACACACACACACACACACACACACACACACACACACACACACACACACACACACACTGTTCAATAGTAGAATTTTATTACAACAGGACTATAAACCAACAATTGATATTGGAAACTATACGACTATAATGTATGCAGTTTGAGGCTTTAGGTCGTCAGATTTCACAAAATAAAAGTAAATGAATCCTGTTGTCAATCTGTTTTTCTTATCAAATGAATTCAGTACTGTAGCCATGCAGTAGGCTTACATGGCCAGGTCTAATGTTGCCTTGAAGATCTAAGTCGGGATTCTTGGCCCTCCTCTGCTTGCCGGATTGGGCATGGCTTCACGCTTTTATGGTTGCGCATAAAATATAGAAGAAAACTGGTATAATGTTGCTTGATCTAAGGGCATGTACGCCTTTATGTCTGTGTATAATATTCATGAGACCTGGTGTAATGTTGCCAGGATGTGATGAAGATCTATTGTAAGTGGGGAGTCTTGGCATCTCCTCCTTACTTGATCGGAGGGCATGGCTTTAGGCTTTTATGGATCCATACTGTATATTATATTTAAAAAAATATGGTGTAATGTTGCTTGATTGGAGGGCATGGCTTTATGCCTTTATGTCCATGTATATAATATTCAAGAGACTTGGTGTACTGTTGCTTGAATGTGATGAAGATCTACTGTAAGTCTTGGCATCTCCTTCCTTGTGTGATCCAAGGGCATGGGTTTATGCTTTTATGACTGTGTATACACTATTCTATGATCTCTTTTCCAGAGTTATCCTGGAGATCGATGAACCAGCTGCGAACCACAATGGTGGACAGCTGCTCTTCGGATTTGATGGATACCTGTATATATTTACAGGCGATGGCGGGAAGGCCGGAGACCCCTTCGGAAAGTTTGGAAATGCTCAAAATAAGTAAGGATATTGCACCATCAGGCCCGCCGACAGGGGAGACAAAGGGGTATGTAGTCTCGGGCTCAGGGAAATAGGGGGCCCGGAATTGGGTCTCCATTGCATTGTATGTATTGGGAAGGGCCCTTTCAGATGTCTTTTTCCTGGGCTCAGCAAAAGCTGCCAGCGGCCCTGTGCAACATATACCGTAGAGAGTAAACTTTGTATTAAGCGCTCAATTCTCTAAAAGTAAACGTAACTGGGTGTTCATTCTAAAAATCAATTTATGAATTCAAAAAAGAAAGGGCAGCACTCCTGTCGTGCCTTATTTTTGAAGTCATACATTCAGTGAAATTATTCAGATTGACAATTGGCATTCTGAAATACTGTAGCTTTTTTGTTCATTCAAGGGTTCAGGTCATTCAAGCGTTGACCTGATCTGTTAACCCTTTAGCACAGAGCCCCTGTCAAAGCGTTATTGTCATCAAAAATGGTAATGACCAAGTCTAAATCAGTTACCGTACTTAAAGTGGTACTGTCCAATTTTTGGAAATAAGCATATTTTACACCTCTCCTTGAGCAAAATGATTGAGTTGTAGGCTGCTTTTCTCCTGTACTTCCTGCCGTTCTCTGAGTATGGCAGTGCAAATTTTAACTCCAAGCTAGCAATTAACATTGAGTCCTATGAGACCAGCTGGCGGCTAACTGGTCTCATAAGACTCAATGTTAACTGGTAGCTTAGAGGTAAAATGTTCACTGCCATATTCAGAAAACGGTTGAAAGTACAGGTGAAAGGTATAACTCAATCATTTAACTCAAGGAGAGGTGTAAAATAAGCGTATTTCCAAAAACGGGACAGTATCACTTTAAGACTCTGCATTGTCATTGCAATGTTGTTATGATGAAATGGTTGAGTGTTTTCAGCAAAGAATGAATAGGCCCGTCGATGGGCCCATTTGCAGTAAGAGGCTCCACCGTTCTGTTCAGAGCAGCTTCTTCTGCTTGTCTTGATTTAAAATATAGCACCAATACTGTAGAAAAAAAACTCAATGCCTTTCTTTTGCATGTATTGCTGTACAGTAAAATTCTCATGATACACAGTGTTCCACCAAAGGAATGCTGCAATTGTCATTCAGAATACTTTTAGTACCATTCTATTACACTGCAACGGCATTACAAAGAGCATTTAGTAATACATTATGGTCACTACTTGGTCACTACCATTCTGGTAGCAGGGCCAGTTTATAACAGGGGCTGTGTTTTAACAGTTTAAAGTGCATCATGCACAATTTAAGTAAAATCATCATTTTAATGACAAAATAAAGAAATGCAATCCAGAATATAACAACAATCCTATCTAGAGTAAGTAGAATATTACTGCTAAAACACCAATTTTCTCTCTTTCTCTTGCAAGGAGTGCTCTTCTGGGTAAAGTGTTGCGCATTGACGTTGACGTAGACAGCAGCAGCAGCGACACTAACAATCACAGGGCACCGTACAAGATCCCACCCGACAACCCGTTCATCGGGCAGCGTGACGCGCGGCCGGAGGTGTACGCGTACGGCGTGAGGAACATGTGGCGCTGTTCCGTGGATCGGGGAGACCCCGTCAGCGGCCACGGCAGGTGTGGGATATCAATAATTCAGGCAGGCAAACATCATTCGGTGAGGTCTGCAGAATTGAAAGCCCTTTAGATATGCTAATTCCCCCATCCCAGGCCTAGAGAGAGAGTTTTTGGCATCTCAGTGTGATGTTTCTTGTTACTTGAAATCTCACCCTCATATAAAAATCCCAAAAATACAAATGATATGTAATCTGAAAAACATGAACCACACAGGGGCAGGATCATCTGCGGAGACGTGGGCCAGAACCGATATGAGGAGGTGGACATCATCGTGAAGGGGGGCAACTACGGCTGGAGGGCCAAGGAGGGCTTCGAGTGCTTTGACATCAAACTGTGCCACAACTCCTCCTTGAGTGAGTGTCCCCTACCAGTGCATATAGCAACAACCACTTTGCCCCCAAAATTGGGGTCTCTTAAACTGAGATTGACTGAAAAACGTCATAAAAAATAATGAGTTACATTACAAAACATATATTAGTTAGTAGATTGTTATCATTATTATTATTTATTTAGAGCCTCCAAACCCTTAGCAGCGCCTTTGTCAACCGGCAGGGAAGTGGGGCTTAGAGATGGGATCTCTGGCTCTTTGATTTGATCCGGATCACAGTGGCTCATTTCATTCAAAGAGCCATTCAAAAAAAACTAGTCCTTTTAGTGAAACACAACAAATTTGCATTTATGCCTCACTCATGCAAGGGGGCAGGCCCCAATGGCGCCTGAAAGGGATCTAAAAGATTTTTTAATATTTATTCGGTATTAATAAGCTGGCATTTTGACTATACTGTATATTCTGGCTATAACTGACCTTTAATGTTGAAGTGGTTGGATCAAAATATATGTCAGAATTTGAAAAAAAATATTTTAGATTAATACAAACCACTTTCCTCTTCAATCTCCAGAGGACATCCTTCCCATATTTGCTTATGGACACCACATTGGAAAATCAGTAACGGGCGGTTATGTATACAGAGGGTGTGAATCCCCAAACCTGAATGGACTGTACATCTTTGGAGACTTCATGAGTGGGTATGTTAACCTTAACGATCTGCCAAAACACTTTGTGTTTATGATACTGTTTTATGACTGTTACTGTAGCACAGCCCATTTGCATAGATCAATAAAGTTTAACAATGCTTGATCCTGTTTCACAGACTCAGTATTGGAAAGCCTAGAGCCTTTTTTAAAAAGTGCAAGACACACCAGAAGCAAGGCAACGCTATTGCTATTGCATGCAAAATTGCACGTCACAGACAAGTACAGTCACACATGAGCCTAGCGTGTTTGCCAGCTACTACTGTGCAAGAATGCAGTGGAGCTTCCATCCAGACACAGTAAATCAGCTGCGCCGGGAAGAGCGATAGGTCTCGACTTGACACTGATTGGCTCTTGCCCCTCATAGCCGATTGATGGACCTTCAAGAAGACAGGGGAACCGGGACACTTGACACGGGGACGAATTATGATTCTATGGGCCCCTGGGTCAGACAACAACCCCCCCCCCCCCTAATGTTGGTTTAGTGTAGAATTTTGGGACGCATAATATTTTTAAAACTTATATTGATCTTGTAGTGGCTTGGGCTTCAGGGCCCCCTTGGGTCCGCTTGGCCTGGGCCTGGGCCTGGGCACAGTAGGCCCGGTAGGCCCGTGCACTAACCTGTCCTTGCTGCCTCTTGTCCCTCGTAGTCGATTGATGGCCCTTCAAGAAGACAGGGGAACCGGGACCTGGAAGGAGAAGAGCATATGCATGGGAGACACGACGACCTGCTCATTCCCTGGCCTCATCAACCACCATCACAAGTTCATCATCTCATTCGCAGAAGATGAAGCAGGTCAGGTCAATAGTAGTTGCTTTTTTATTATCAACAGTCATGGGTGACCTGGATTCAGAAGCTATAATGCAGTGCCAGATATTCCTGATGTCATGGTGTTGCTTGTCCAAATGGGGCATTTGAGAATGAAACCAGGTCATTTAGAATATGTGGCACTGGATTTTAGCTTCTGAATCCAGGTTGCTAATCAATCACTGATTCATTATCATCAAGTAGTACTGCAGTTGTGGGTGTGAATAGTTTATTTGTTTTACATTGCTCAAATAGTCTCTCCTCTCCTGTTTTCAGGTGAACTGTATTTCATGGCTACCTCATATCCAAGTGCCATGTCTCCTTTTGGAACAATATACAAATTTATGGACCCCTCCAGGTATGTTTGTAAAATCTATTTTGTCTATAAAGGTGACTATAAATCATGTTTTAGCACAACACATTTCATAAAACAACATTGCAGATTATGGAATAGGCTTTTAAAGCATATGTGACAGAGACATTATCCAGTCGCAGCATGAGGTGGGCATAGTTATAAAGTATTGTATATGACAACGGTTAATTAAAAAAAAAACATACCTTGGCATTGTAATGCGGTTCAAAGTCTCGTAGGTGATTTTTTTGTTGTGTAAATCTCTATTATGAAATAGGCCTATATGAAATGGAAAAAGTGATAAAATAGACCTTCCCATTGCCATGCAATTCAAAGTCTGTTGGCTTTGAGTTGTTCTGTGGCGTTTATATAAATCATAAATCTGGTGCAACCCAAAAAGTCACAAATACACAAAAGAGACACAGTGAGCTCAATAATGCTGTCACATGAGGCACCACACACACACACACACACACACACACACACACACACACACACACACACACACACACACACACACACACACACACACACACACTACTGCTGCTGCTGGCCTGCTCTAGTAGGTGAGTAGCTCATCATTCCAGGGGGCTCAGGTTAACACATGTCTTTTATTAAAGATCCTGGCTCAGTGCTCAGCGCTCAGCATAAAGCGCTTGTTAAAAAGCACAGATGGATAGTTACTCACACAGCTCAACCAGTGTAAGGTCCTGCGCTCCCATCATCCCTATTTATTGTAACTCAGCTTCCTTTAATACGTCTTAATTTGAGTCGTATCATAACATTATTGTGTTGTAACAAGGTTGGCTGTCACGTAAAAAAAAGAAGTCCTCTTAGACTATATGTCATCTTACCTGCAAGACAATATGCTTCTCTTCTTCTGTTGCTGCTGCCTCTCATTGGAGTAATTTGAGCACATGGTTTACATTCCTTTCCCTCAATATCTTGGAATGTCAGCTTCTAAAGTCCTCTGTCAGGCCGTCTTTTTGTCCTTGGCTTGAAAGCTATACGTGCCCTCTCTCAGGGTGTCATTAATCTGACGTGAATCTGAGCAATGTGTTTATCATTTAGTGGTTTACTACTAAGGCTACCATTGGCTACTAAGTTAACTTTGGAGGAGACCTCATTGCTAATTAGAGGAGAATTCCTGCCAATTTCAATATGCAGCTGTATTGATCACACATGTCGGTAGAACCCAACACCACCATTTGTTCAGCCCATTGATTGTATATTTACCTCCGCCAAGGAGGTTATGTGATCGCCTGGGTTTGTGTGTTGCCTGTGTTTGTCCTGCACATTGTTTGTTGTTTGCACGTTGTTGTGCCTCGTAGGCAAAAAAATATGCTTATTCCCTTCTGTGGCTGTTTGAGCCTAGGCCTATACACGTTGGTCAGAATCATTATGCTATCCCGTTCACTAACAGGCAACAGCTCTATTCGAGTGTGATTACAAATCTTTCTCAAAGCGGGCTGAGGTTTAGTTTACCTGTTGCGCACACCGCATATCAAGGCTACACGGGACTGTTAAAATTGCACACTAAACAACCATTTTGAGAGGGATGTCACACTTAATGCTGACAATATGCTGTAGGCCTAATTGCACTTAACTGATCTTTGAAATGTGAGATGAGATAGCCTAGCTGTGACATTTTAAATGGTAATAAAGGCATGCTGCCAATCATCAAAAATGCGTATAACAATGTGACCAATAGCCTATGTAGCAACTTCTGACCTTCAATAAGTGTATTGCGCAGTGCACAATATAGCAAAAGTTCACAATTCTTGGGTTGCAGTTACGTCAGAATCCCCATCACGGGAGCGCGCGAATTTGAAATGGTGGACTACCTGGGCTTGTGTTGGCAAAGTGCTTGGTCATGCTATAGGTAGTCCACCATCAATACCACAATCACAGGTGAACTAAACAGACCACAGTTAATTAACACATTGAGTACCGACGACGTAATAATGCGTCTTTCACGCCCATGCGTTGTATACCAAAACGCAAAAATACGTTTTTGCATTTAAATATCATATTTTGAATCTACACCCTTCAATGGACAATATATGTGATTTTGGTAGCTCTGTGATGGACATAAATGACAACATTTGCAGTCCAAAGTTGTTTGATTGTTATGATGTTTGAGTGTTATGATTTGGATATTTTAATTTAACTTACCAAGATGTCTGGATGCCAACCCATGTCGCCTATCGCGCTGCCTGCATTGATTTCCCTAGTACGGTCACTGTAGCATGTGTTGTCTCTGACTTCACGCAATAGGTAAACACCATTGTATAGTGCCTGGAGTATCTTGAACTTTCTGGACTTGCTAGACCTTTACCAGATCCTTGGATCCAAATGGCACCCGATATGTGATTGCAGTAATGCGCTCCGATTTGGACGTTTGATCGCCAAAAAGATAAGTTTCTGTGTCTTCCTGTATGTGAGAAGCCAGAAGCTAGCATGGCTACATATCATGATTCCCTGATTGTCGCTCCCAACGCAGGACGCTCCCCTGTCGGCTCGCTCCCACTAGCCAGACTATCGATCCGGGTGGGACTACACGTCCGTGAGTGATAGAAACACCTGGGACTACACGTCCGGGAGCGATCTCAGTTGGGAGTGTCCATCTGCCACCGCATATGATTCGGATCGGATGGGCTAGGCTACATCTAAGCATCATATCATTTGGATTTGTTGTCAATGTTGGGCTATTATTTCGGGAGTCATCGTGAGCTATTTTAGCAAATGTCTCGCCCTCTGCTTGTGTGCAAAGAGTTTGTGTTCAGTCCACGTGAAAAACGGGGATTTCAAAGGGCATCGATTGCTGGTGTCGTAGTGTGACAGAGCAGGAGGTGTGCTGCCGTATTCGTGAATCGTGCTATGTTGTTGTTTCCCTAGTAGCCCACGATCGGTAGCGTGTATTGTGTCTGACTTCACGCAATAGGTAAACACAGAGACCATTGTATATCGTGCCAGGAGTATCTTGAACTTTCTGGGCTTGCTACCTAGACCTTTACCAGCTCCTTGGATCAAAATGGCACCCGAATTGTAATTGGAGTAATGCGCTCCGATTTAGAAGTTTGATCGCCAACCAGATAAGTTTATTTGATTATTCACCCCTATGTTGAACTGTCTTCCTGTATGTGAAAAGCCAGAAGCTAGCATAGATGGCTACATATGGATCGGATGGGCTACATCTAAGCATCATATCATTGGGATTTGTTGTCAATGTTGGGCTATTATTTCGGGAGTTATCGGGAACTATTTTAGCAAATGTCCGACCTTCTGCATGTGTGCAAAGAGCTTGTGTTCAGTCTGTGTGAAAAACGTGGATTTCGAAGGGCATTGATTGCCGGTGTCGTAGTGGTTTAGAGCAGGAGGCGTGTCTTGACGTGCAGGAAGATGTGTGTCAGAGCTAACCTTGCACCAAATTGTGATTAAAACCAACTCATCCCCCTTCAAACTCGTCACATTCTGAAGAAGCGCACCCTTCACAAAAACCTCAATATCTCCGATTGTAGCTGAATTCCATGGATACCCACTTCGGTTTAGCGTGGGTTTACTCGGCAATAAAAGCTCGTAGAGACACACAGTTTTCACCTACTAAGAGGGCAGCGTCTCCACTTTCAAACGAGTCATAACATATTTCAGTGGCCCTATCACATAATAAGCTGTGAGTCTACAAAAAAACGTAAAAAAGGGCTTAGAACGCTGGTATTCTACGACATAATTCCGTGAGCACCGCCGGTATTCAATGTGTTAAGGACATGGTAGGCCTAATTATAAAAAGGATAGAATTTGGTTACAACTTCACTGTCGAATTCTCTGAATACACTAATGGTGTGTATAAACCTGCATAAATGACACCAAATCATTGCACAAATGTTGTATGTGTCTAAAAACAAACTGAATGTCCTTGGTGGAGGTCTGCACACTCTGGGTGCATTTCTAGTCTATATATTTGTTCTAATGCAGAATCAATGGATAAGCCCTTTCTGAGATCCTGGCTTCTCTAATGGGGGCATGGGGCTTTCAAAGTCTTCACATACAGCACTCCAAAAGACAGTATAATTGCAAAAGTTATGACAGATTCAGGGCTCTAAATTAACTTTTTTTCATCACCAGGTTAAATGTTAATGCCACTAGGCGTAGGTGTTAATCTTACTAGCCAAACACACACTCACTAATGGGTGGCTAGTAAACTGGTCTTTTCTACCAGCCAAACTGACATTTCACCAGCATTTGGTGTTAATTTAGAGCCCTGGCTAGGTTAGCAGACACTTCACCACACAGCGGTACGTAAACAAACCATGCCCCCATGACAATAGCCAGGATCTCGGAAAGGGCTGAACCGATAGGCCTAGAGCTATGGCTCTGTGCTGAACAAAACAAAAAAGATCTATATTTTCAGGTACTGACAAGTCAAGGATACAGTAGACTGAACAATACATCTACATATTGAAAATGGACAGGATATTCCTTTAAGCCTCAAGTGCATCAATGAATAGTTGACATAATTATAATGTCCTGCAAAATTGTGGCATGTTGTAAACTAACGTCTTTGATGTTTGATGATTTGATGATATCCAATGGCCTTGACTCCTTGACCTCTATGACCTTCTGGTCATTTATAGTCAAGTCACAAGTACCAAGATGTCAGTGGTCAACATATCATGCAAAATTGCTTGTACCTTTGCAAAACTACTTGAAGTTTGTATGACGATTTTCATTATTTAAATGTCCAGTTGTCAGGACTTGAATGAATTGTCAACAAATTGCCCATAATCCTGCAAACGTGTCAACTAATGCATTTCATCATTCATGTCCACCGGCCAATGACTTTGACTTCTCATGATCCCAATGACCTCATAATTAGGTCTAGTAGTTTAATATCCAGCTATCATGGCGTCAATGAACAGTCAGCAAATTGCATAATCCTGCAAAAGCTGTCATCTTGCCCGTGCAAGATATTTCCCTGCATGCTTCACCCCCATCAACAAAGCCTTTTACTCCACTTATCATGTGCACTGATCTGCTGAGCAGATGCTCCATCTCACTCCATAATTATCAAACCATCCTCCCAGCTGCAAGCCATTCCCACATGATACACAAGCAGGCAGGCACGCAATATGATTCCATGGGACCCTGGGTCAGACAACAAGAAAGGGCCCCCTCCATGGGTGTTGCTAATCTGTACAATATTTAGTGTTTCTGGCCAGATGTTAGAGACCCTATTGTTATTGGGGATTCAGGAGCTTGTCCCCTTTCAGTACCTCCCTTTACTCTTTCTTGGGCCCCTGGGTTTGGGCCCGGTAGGCCTGTGCTATAATTTATCCTTGCATGCAGGCATGGGTTTAATAGACAAGTGGAAAGAAGAATCAGCCAAAGTTTTGGGGTCAGTCATTGGATTTCGAGCAGCTTTTGCTATAATCTTTGATTTACAGTCAGGTGACATGATCAGACTACGTGCTACGTGCTCCGCAACGCGTGTGTGGACGTGGCATGGGTGACTGTCCTTTCACAGACAAACACTTTTCCCATTGTTATTAAGTAATGAATCTTCCTGTGTATTTTGTCCTTCTGTGTTCTTTTTCTTTTCTTGTTCTTCTTCTTCCTCTTCCTCCTCTCCTTCTTGTACTTGTTCTTCTTCTATGCAGGAGAGCACCTCCAGGAAAATGCAAATATAAGCCACTTCCAGTCAAAGTCAGAGGCAAAAAAGTGCCCTTCAATCCAAGAGAACGTAAGTCTCCATGGCTGTTTTTATTGCTTGGCGAGTTGGACCTATAGAACTTATTTTATACTCTAAATAGTGAAAGATAAATAGCCTATCATTGACTAATTCAGCCGTATGCACATGGGAGCATTTAATGATTTTCACAAATGTGCACACTCCCTATGAAATAACCCCTAACGATACATGAATAAATAAATAAACACAATAAATCCACCTTAGAATATTTTAGGGAATCCAAATGGGCATAGAATCAGCATGGGGACAGATGCCGAGAGAGGATATCATTGGATGGTAGTAAAATACAAGTCCAGGGTTAAATGTGATATTGTTGAATCTATGTGGTGTTGTTGAACTACAGGCCTTTCTTATTATTAGTTGCCAAAGACTAGGACCATGGCCCAAGTTGACATTCGTAAGGAGTCTAGATCTTAAAGTCCTTACATAACCTTTAGTCTGACTGAAAATGCCATGAGAAGAATGAGTGACTAGAATAGCTCAGTTGGACTTACAATTCGACTGAGAATTTGAGTGTTCATGAGTGCATTATTATTATAGATACTGCCTGATAGAAGGCTGTCTGCTTACTACCACAAGATTGGCAATACATGGAGTTTACCCATATGGACAAAAATGGTTAAGAACTTTTAAGAAATATTTGTATAAGATATATATTCCATGTATGATTTACTCCTTTTGATGTTTTCTCATACAGAATTATTATATGAGCAATTATTATATGAAGCATACAAAGAAAGTAATTTTATCATACACATTATTTGTAAATTTGCCACAAAATGTCTGTTTTCACTGTCATATAAAAATCTTTTAGAATTTGTAAAACTTGTACAACATAAATTACTATTCTGCCACATCCCGTGTGTTAAAGTATTTCTTAAATAGCTCCTAAAGTCTTTAATGTGGCAGGACACAAAAGGTCAACTATTTCAGGTCAGATTTAGTTTACAGTACAAACGTAGGTCTATATCGAGTCAATTTATGTAGCCTTAGATTTCTGAAGAGAGCATTGTAAAGGAAGCACGTGCCCTATTCTGTGAAATCTAATTTTATCCCTCTGTTTCAGTAACTGTGCTGGACGTGAATGAAAAGCCTACAAGACCTCCACTTAAAAAGCCGAAAAAATTCACAACCAAAGCACCCAGAACAAGTCAACTTCAAACCACACCAGTCATTACAAGAAACCCAGCAACTAAGATCAAAACTACAGCACTCCCTAACAAAAACAGGACCAAACTAACTACCTCTTCAAATGCAATATCTATGGACCAAACTGTGATCAGGAAAAAGCTCCCAACAACACCACAGAAAAAGCAGAAGGCAGTCACAACCAAAGGACAAGTGGCAAGCTCGCGTGAAAGCAGTCAACATAGTTCAAGCAATAACATATCCGTAAATAAGAACAAAACAACATCACTTCTCATGGAGAGTAATACTTCACTATCTACCTCTTCAGATGCAAAATATATGAACCAAACCACCTCCAAGGAAAAGCTTACATTGTCACCACAAGAGACACTCACTATTACAGAACCCACAACAATAAGCCAACCTCAAACCTCTCCACGTATTACATATACCACCATCCCAGTATCTCAGACCAAAACGGCAATACTTCCAATGGACAACAACACTTCATCAACGCACTTGTCAAATGCAACATCTACTAACAAAACCCCCTCCAAGAGAAAGTTCCCAACACCACCACCACAGAAAAAGCAAATGACAGTCACACCCAAAGCACAAGGGACAAGTCCATATGAAACCACACCATTTATTACAAGTACTTCTTTCCCAATATCTAAGACCAAAACTACACCACTTCCTATGGGCAACAACACTTCATTGATGCCCTTCTCAAATGCAGCATCTATTAACAAAACCACCTCACAGAGAAAGGTCACACCACCACAGAAAAAACAGAAAGCAGTCACACCCAAAGCACAAGTGACAAGTCAACATGAAACCACACCATTTATCATGAGTTCTTCTGTCCCAATATCTAAAAGCAAATCTAAACCACTCCGTACAGATATCAACACTTTACTAACGACCTTCTCAAGTTCAACATTTTTAAACAAAACGGTCCCCAAGAAAAAGCTCACATCACCACCACAGAAAAAGACGAAGACAGTCACAACCAAAGCAGAAGTGACAAGTCAACATGAATCCACTGCCCTTCCTGAAGGCGACATTCGTTCAGCAACTTCGAAGAAGACAAGTGCTTCACCTCCGATGAAGAAGGACACTCTGCTCTCCACTTCAGCAAAAGCTGATGCAAACCAGACTCTTTTCAAACACAAGCCCCTACGGCAAGTGAAGAAGATCACCCTGATGAAGGCCAGCGCAAAGCTCAGAACTCCCAAGGCCAAAGTGCCCACACGCACCCAGAAACCTCCGGCAAAGAAAGGGACGGCACAGAGCAAGACAAAGACAAAGAAGATTCCAGCAAAGAGACTTAACAATGGACAACCTTCAAAGCAGAGGGTGGTAGCAGAAAAAAAGAAAAAAATGTTCAAAAAGGCTGAAAAGGGACCTCTTAGATCCGTGAATGTGAACACTAAAAAAATCACCAGTCAGAAGCAAAAAGGTGAAGAAGTGCTCCGGTGAAGGTGAAGGAAATGCAGGGAATATTTAAATTCTAAACGGAATACTGGCAGTGTTCGGTTGTGCACGAGTCATGTAAACCCTTTATTCATTCTGAAACGCTCCTCCACACATGTGGATGTAGTGTAATATTCCAGAGCTTCTTTTAAAACAAATACTGATATTAGTCTGATTGAAACCGGAATACTCCAGACATTTACAGTCACTCCACTCTTTGGGCGCGTTTACACAGACACCTTTCATTTAAACGGGTTTAAACAATACATGTTTACTATGCATATTTAATAAGTTTACACATTTAATCGGTTTTAAAGGGCCCGTGAAAGCGCAGGTATTGATTCTATTACCTGTCATAGTCTGCTTATGCCCAGTACTGTACTGTATCATGGTTCTCAGTTTGCCTGAAAGCAGAAGGTTCCTAATCTTCATTTTGGAGTCTCAGGCGGTGGTGAAGCAATAAAATGTGCTTGAAAAAATGTACTGTATGTGTCATGAAAGAAAATCCTAAAATTGGCAGCCCAACTGAAAGTAACAGGAATGCACAATATTGTTGTAAATATAACATCTTGAGAACAAATGTGTTGCACTGCAATTATGCCAAACCAATAAAAGCTAAAATATGTTTGAAAATGACTTAAATAAGACATTGATTTGATCATCTCCTGTGTCAAATGTCTCTGTCTCTGTCTGTCTGTCTCTCTCTCTCTCTCTCTCTCTCTCTCTCTCTCTCTCTCTCTCTCACACACGCACACACGCACACACACACCTAAAAAAAAACCTTCAAGTTTCAAATGTAAGCCATTTGCTGAGCACGAACGTAAATAATACACATTTTGTCTCCCAGGAAATGTCCAAACTACCTTCTGCATTGACCTCCAACCACTGCAGACAACCCCCCTAGATCAACATGTCAGTTTGAGATAATAGCCCCCTGTGACAACGCTCGCTCGCGTCTTGTGGTTGGGGGCATGAACAGGTAAGCATGAGGGGTAAAACCTTAGTCCCTTTGTGTTGGTGCTTTAAGAACACGTCTGATGCGGTGAGCATTCATGACGGCTTGCATCCTGTTATTATAACGCTAAAGACAGGCTGGGACGAGGAGTAGGATGAGGCTGGGACAACCCTGAGGGCGATGTTGAAATCCCTCCTGTAGCCTGCGTGCCATTGCCTGACGTGCTCGCGGTAATGTATACATGGACGGTAGCCATTATCCTGCTGTCATCAACTGCGGCATGTGATTTGCATATAACTTTCATGAGAATAATAATACTGTAGGGCTACCTCATGTTGTGTCATCATTGTGAACTGAGCCCTGCAAGCAAAATAAACACAGTGAAACTGTGGCATTTTTTTAATTACAAAAAAAGACCCGATGCTTTGTCTTTGACATCTCTATTTGGAGAGCAGCTGAAATCCCCCCCCAATAATCCTCTCATTTTAAGTCAGATAACCTTTCGCATGACAGCACACTGGTGAACTTGTCTCTCCTGGATTCATTTTCGAAATACTAAAGAGAAATTGGTTCAACTCTTCAGCATATCACTGTGTTTTCACAATACTCGTGTATGAGATTTCAGAGTAAAAAATAATATAGCCTAAATATGACATGCAGACCTAGCAGGTTGCTGATTGACCCGGGAGGTTGCTGATCAGGAAACACTGTGAAAACTCCAACACACTGGCCATAGAATAGAATATATATATAAAGTATAAAGTATAAATACATAAATAGGTTGCTGCAAAATGACCAATGTTCATAGTTTATCTGAATTAAGAAAAAGCAACCAGCGTTAGAGTTGGGTTATTAGGCATTGGATTATTAGGTATAAAAAGTAGCTTAAGTACCTAAAAGCAGTTTCCAGAGGCAGGGCTTGATTAACGCACAGGCTAGATATGACTCAAGCCTTGGGGACCCCACCTGCAAGGGGCCCCCCCGTTGGCCAAAGGGGGACAAATCAACATACTGTAAATGCAGAAATGTGATGAAATAAGGCTTTGATAACTCAGACTGCTGTGTCAGGTAGAGACTTAAATCTTATTAATACCCCTTTTAGTTTTAAATTATAATGCAGTCTATGTAGTTCTGTGAAGAAATGTTCCTTCCATGGGGGCCTACAGCAACCTGTAGCCTAGGGCCTCAGGCCTTCTCAATCCGGTGCTGTCCAGAGTTGTTTGACGTGTTTAAAAAAGACACACAGGTCAGAGTTAGAGGAACTCCACAGCTGTTCTCACACTAAGGTGTTACACCGGCCCACCTCTCCCCTGCTACGTCACCACGGCAACAGAGTGGCGAAATGAAGTGCGTTGAGGGGGAAAGGGAAAACGTTCCGTCATGAATCCCATGGCGGGGCAAAATATGATTGCCCTGACCCTTGACCCCAAGTCTGCTTGCTGCGGGCTCTGTGACAGCAGGGTGAGACATTTTACATGGTACCGCAAGCACTCGTCACTTGGTGTGACGAAGGAGCCAGACTCTGCTGAGAGGTCGCAAACCTGCCTGATAAGGAAGAAACACAAAGGGTGTGCTGATTTGAGGGGAGGGGAGTTAGGGTTTTTTTTAAAGGAAGAAACCACTAGGGAACTTTTTTTTATATATATATATATATTTTTAGGGCCTTTTATGCCTATTTGATAGGACAGTCTGAGATGGTGACAGGAAGCGAGTGGGACAGAGAGACGAGGTGGGATCGGGAAATGACCCTGGCCGGACTCGAACCGGGGTCCCCGTGGGCATGCAAGCCCAAATGTGGGGGGCTTAGAGAAACCCCTAGGGAACTCTGAATTTACCGTGCCAAAAGTAGTAGTAGTGGTAGTAGTAGTAGTGGTAGTAGTAGTAGGGGTAGTAGTAGTAGGAGGAGGGGAGGAGGAGTGAAAAGTTCACAATTACTACAGCCCTGGAATAGATATTGGAAACATAGTTTCTGTTATGTAAATATTAGGCCACACACAGAGTAAGCTCATTTCAGTAAGCCCAGTCCACAAGAAAGAGCAATAGGAGAGGGACTATATAACAGGGAGCAATAACAGCAATCAGTCAGAAGCTGCTCTCTTAAAGGCAGGTTCAAGCTGTGGTGCTAGCAGTTCACTCTCTATCAAATGGTCATGTGGCCTCTGAAGATCAGTGAAGTCCCCGTTTTTGCCAGAAACACAAGACAGATGGGTTGGCAAACTCTTACAGTAGATGAGAAATACAGTGGACAGATGGGTTTGCCAACTCCGACACTGTATGAGAAAAAAAGTGTCTGGGACTGCCCAAACGTTTCTCTGATGTACAGTACTTGTAGGTCAAACCCACGAGAACCAAACTCTACTTAATAACTATTGACAACTATGCTCTACTACACAACGAAACTAAATTAAGCAGCTGACCTCCTTTGGATAATAATAATAACTTGGTTTTATATAGTGCCTTTCAAAGAACCCAAGGTAGCTGTACAAAAGGGGGGGGGGGTGAAGGGTCAGGAGGAAATGGCCAGTGTGGTTAAAGTCCATATGCCTCTGTGAATAGATGGGATTTAAGGTGCTTCTTGAACGTAGCCAGTGTGGGGGCTTGGCGTATGTTGGGAGGTAGACTGCAGCAACACAGAAAGCTCAGTCACCACCAGTGTGAAGTCTGGCTCGGGGGATGGTAAGATGGTCCTTTCCAAAAGACCGCAGAGACAATATCGTATCAATACCGTATCTCACTCATTTCGTGAAGTTTTCACGAAAAAAATAGATGAATTTCCGTGGTGCATTCACGTTATTGCCCGCCTTTCGTAAAGTCTTCACGAAAATAATAGATTCATTTTCACGCTGCCTATTCACTTGAATTGCCCGACTGTTGCCTAGCGACCCACTAGGATGCCCTTTCGGTAGCCTACCGTCACATGGTAATCAAACATTTCAAACAAGCAATTTAGGGTTAGGTTTAGGGTCAAGGTTAGGGTTAAGGTTAGGTTTAGGGTTAAGTAGGGTTAAGGTTAGGGTTAGGTTTAGGTTTAGGTTTAGGGTATAAGGCGTAAGTACCGAAAGGGCGTCAAATTAGTGAGTCCCGAGTGTATCAGCAGTGTTCTGTCAGCACCCCCTCCCCGCCCCTGCAGACGTTTGGATAACCATAGCAGCAGTGGGGCAATTCAAGTGAATAGCCAGCGTGAAAATTAATCTATTATTTTCGTGAAGACTTTACGAAAGGCGGGCAATAACGTGAATGCAACGCGAAAATTAATCTATTTTTTTCGTGAATACTTAGCGAAAGGCGTGAGATAGGGCTCGCAGAGACCTGGACTGGGAGTGGGGTTGGAGGAGTTCAGAGAGGTACTGGGGAGCAAAAGAGTGAAGTGATTTATATGTCAATAGAAGAATTTTGTAATCAATACGGGACTTCACTGGGAGCCAGTGACGCTGTCTGAGTGTGGGAGTGATGTGCTGCCACCGCTTTGTGCGAGATATAATCCTGGCAACTGAATTCTGAATATACTGTTATTGGTCCAAGGCTTCGTTGGGTAGGCCATACAGCACCCCATTGCAGTAGTCCAGGCGGGAAGTGATGAATGCATGAATAAGTGTTTCGGTCACAGAGTCAGAGAGTATCCGGAGTCTGGATAAGTTCTTGAGATGGAAAAAAAGCAGATTTGGTGATGTTTTTGATGTGAGACTGGAATGAGATGGTAGGGTCAAGGATGACATCTAAGTTTCGCACCACTTAGGATGGCCTGATAGTGTAGCCATCCACATCCAGGGACAGATCACCAACCTCCTTCGCCCAGGATTGGGGGTACACTGCAATGATCTCTGTTTTGTCGTTGGTAAGTTTGAGTAGGTTTGCAGCCATCCAGGTTTTAATGTCACGCAGGCAGTTGATTAGTGGTGGAGGTGGGAGTGGAGCAGAGGACTTGATGCTGATGTATATTTGGGTATCGTCTGCATAACTATGTAAATTGAGACCATGGTGACGGATAATATTGCCAAGAGGGAGCATGTAAATGGAGAATAACACAGATGGCTGTTATCTCTGGCAGGGTGATTGTTCTACATTACTAAAAAGACAACTGTAGGATTGCCACCATTGCCACTGTCTGACAAAAACCTGTAGCCTTCATTCAACAATCAATTGTTTTGATTCGGTTGGAATCGTGTCTGCCCGTCAACCACTCCACTGTCCTGTGAGATGATTGGTTTTCATTGTAATGTCAACTACACTCTTTAAAATCAGAACCTGATTAGTGTACATGTGTTGGGCTCTCCTTGGGCAATTCTGGCTCATTTGACATCATTATATTTCTCATCTCAATGCCCAGGGGGCGTTAGGGAGCCCTTAGAGGATGATCAGTAGGAGACATCAGAGAAGGGGACGCTCAGTTGCAAACGGGGGGTTTTAGTCTATTTTATATTTTAATACTAAGAGGGGGGAGGGAGTGGGGGCATTGGCAACCTTGAATGTCTGTTGAAACATTTAACAGACAGCTGAAACACTGGCTGAAGGAAAACAAAAAATGTAATTATGAAAACACACAATAGAGAAATCACACATGCACACACAGCACATATAGGCCACACACATTAAATTGCTTTTTCTTTTTTGCACAAAGTTTTAATGCTAAAGGACACATGTTATAAGAAACATGCCTGCTCAGGGACTGGGGTTGCAAATTAGCAATCTGGCTATAAAACTTTTATGTACAGGTTATCACATCTACAAGTTGTGTCATGGCCTTGTACAAATCTACTTTCTGAAATGTCAATATGATGAAAGTACTTGCCTGGGGTGGGAAATCGGTGTCTGTGACCTTAGAAAAATCCGTTTTTATTAATACCGTATACCAGTGGTGTCATTGTGCTGTATCCCAACATGGGTCATGTGTACCACCAGGGCTACATGAGCACACTGCAAACTGGGACAGAGGAAAATATATAGAACATGAGTTCGGGGGTACGTATGACATGCCAAAAAGTCCTAAGGGGTACACAAGATAAAAAAGGTTGGGAAACACTACTGTTTGTCGTAAAACTGAGTCACAAAACTGCCAGGATGTCTCGTTATCATTAGGCTATAAATCAAATGGAGCACCACAGTCACAAAGCCTTTAGGCAAATGATGATTGTGTAATTTCCAAAAGAGAGAATAGAGAATCCAGATGCAGAGCAAAACAAACTAACAATGAAAAATATATACGACAGACAGTACCACAACTAGACTATGATGGTACTTAACTTGGTAATTCAGTATTTTAGTAATGTAACCCTCTTGCTGCAGATGGGGTGGCCGGTGGGTCTATTCACTACTTGCTGGAAATACTCAACTTTATCATATCAATACTGCCATGACATTACTGAGAGCCTTAAAGGTGCACCGTGTCAGATTGTGGCCAGAGTAGGTATTGCAACTATGCTGCTCATTGAAACTGCTTCCTATTGCCAAATTTGATCTGTTCATGAATATTAATAAATAATAAACCAATATTTAGTTTGACCAAAGGACGGTAATTGCAGCTAAAAATGCTCATTTTTGAACATTCAAAATATCGAACCCCCTTTTCATGTATGTAAAAATGCGATTTTCCCAGTCATAATGAAGAATTAGAAATGAATGATGGTGGTAAGTATTTGACTGATTCTACGTTTCGAGTGCGCTTTTAGGTCCATGGGCTTTATTTGCCAATTCCACTAACTATTAACTGCAACCAATGATGTCTTGAACATCTACACACATTTATCTGTCATATAATACAAACAGTCAAGACATAACATTATTTCCCTCAGCAAGAATGAATATTTGATACTGGTTTTTGGCCTTTTCATGCCGTCCTGTTTTCCAAATGTCAGATTCAGGTGCTGTTTCCACGTAGCAGGATATTTTTTTAGCAGGGTATTTTTTCCTCCTGTTGAGGTGTACACGCAACATGTGGATAAAAATAAATCCTCCATTGAAACAAATGCGTTTCAGTCCCCTAAACAGGATTGCTACGTGGAAACGGAAGGCCAAAACCAATGCAAAACCAATGCAACCAGGAGAAAAAAATATCCACATATAAAAATATCCAGCTACGTGGAAACGGCACCTCAGTCTTCATATTAGCATGTAAAGAAACTTGTTTTGCCCAAGACGATTGCAAATGTTGATTCACAGTAACCATCACAATATGACAAAAACTGTCAGAAAGACTATTGTGCTTTCCATTATACATGAAATTTTCCATTTTGCGTGTGTCCACGCAAACTGTGTTAACCGTGTCACAGTATGAAACTCCTTCCATAAATCAGTAATGGTTTGGTCTTAGGCCAAATGAATAACATCACGTGATGTCATATCATCTTTGGCAGGAAATGGGAAGACTTTTTGGTAAGTTTTGAGCTCTATTCTTCCATAATTTAATCCATTCTTTTTCATGTTCTCATAGCGGGAAAATTGCCTGTCAACTGTGTTATCAACATATTCATAAGAACCTGAATTAGAAATCACATATAGAAAACACAGATAAAGCATACAAATACATGAATTGATTAAGGTGTTGTGGTGGAACTTCTGAGGTCTGTAGTTAGCAAAAATCCCTAAAAATGTCTGAAATGTCAAGCTGTGTCACTGTCAATTCATCAGCTATGTGCTATTCATCAGCTGTGACAGTTGAGGAGGAGTATGTTTTTGCCAATTTATCTCCATTTTGATAGACAAACGAACAACATAATTTGTGTTCTAGGGAGATGGGTTTGTCTGGTCTGTTTTTTTCTCCTAAAAAAGTGCCGACTTGTTCCCTGCATTGTTGACCGTACCACAGTTGAGTAACACGGTTGACTGTTTTGAAAGTGTTTTTGTGCCATTGATCTCTTATGTGTTGGAAAAATCCTATGAACAGATACTAGGGATTATCTCTGGAGAGGGAAGTCTTGTGTAAGGAGGGTGACTAAATTAAAATCAGACGTTATCAGGGATTTATAATGAAAAACGTGTCAGTCTGTGTCACAGTGAATCATAAAATCCTACTTATGAAGCTCAACAATCACATTTTCTATATCAGTTGCACAATTTAATTACAACATTATTGTTATGGGACATAAGCACTTTCAAACGTATGTTGTTTCAACTGTGTAGTATTTTTTATATATGTTTGAAATGACATAGTATTTGTCCATACCACTGTTGACAAAATAATCAAGCAAATGTTTGTTTTCATAAGAATATTTAACAAACGATTTAAGATTAAGCTTGGGAATTTGTTTGTTAGGAAACTTAAATGTACACTATAGAAACATCTAGGTCATTTATTTGAGAAAAAATACTGATAATTGACATTTTGAGTTTGCCATAAGTGCAATCGAAAACGTAGAGTCACTCCTTTGTTAAAATAGGGAACATTTGTGAATGGACAGTGTGAATTCTGGAAATTAACTACTAAAAATATTACACAGCACACAGATTAAGACATAGCCATTACAATTTTGGTGACAGTAAGGTTATAACATGGATTCTGTGCTAAGGTGTTGTAATGTTGGCCTACTTCATTGGTACATTACATAGACTGTTGGCATATTTTATTGGCACAATGATTTATGACACTTTTATTTAATTCTGCAGAAAGCCACGCTACCTAAAATGCCCACATTCCAAGGGTGTCACTAAGGTCTGACATTTTAGGCATTTGTAAACGGTCTTCGCTTTGAGTCGTTAGTAGGCTATTGTATGTCTTTTTTTTCTTCATAAAACTGAAATGACAAACCTTTCTGCTGTGGTGCTACTGTAATCATACTGTTCTATAACTGTTTTTGTTGTTGCCAATTTTGAGTCAAAACTCCTTGTCAAAAAGTTTAAGGATATGAAATACTTTACAATAACCAACTCAAAAGAAGTGTTAAATGTTTATAGACAGTTTGAAAGTCTGTTACAAAACACTTTTCCACCAAATCTATCCCTTTGCATTTACTGTATTTGTTTACATAAAGATTAAGTCAATACAGACTAAATCATAGACTAAAGCGCATAATGAGGTGAGTAATACGTACGTCAGAGCACACTGATCTGTGTGGGGTCCTACACGATATAGACAAATATGTTACTGCCCCCAAGAGGAGAATCTATGCACATACCACGAAGTTTTCATTCATGTGAAGGTGAAGGTGAAGGTAGCTTGCTATTGTTCTGATCCAAAGACAAAACAAACAAAACACACAGAGGCACAAAAGAGCCTTAACCCTATCCAGACCGGGGGGGGGGGGCTAAAAGTGCCCGCACCAACTTTGATGTCGTATAACTCCTGAATGACTAAAGCTAGGACTACGAAACTTTGTGACTTTTCCTAACATGAAGTTGGCTACAGTGTGATACCAAAAGATAAGGTTTATCATTTTTGTTGTTGCCATGGCAACGGTTTTCTGACAGGTACGCCTGTCCAAAAATCACTGATCTAAGTCTCATCATCATCACTTTTCATATTTTTTTACATTTTCATTAGCATCAGACACCCTTGTGAACATTTGAAGTGGTCTGAAGCACATAATAACCAAAATTGATGTGCATTACCCAAGTTAGATGGAAAATGCATTAAGGTGACATTTTGGGCAATAAAGTCAGGAAATGACATCATAATGATGTCATAATATCCAATAATGACACCAAACTGATGTCATTCATAGATCTTTGGCTGAAGATCATCCCCTCCAAGTTTGGTGGTCATACGCCATTCGGTTCCTAAGTTATGAGGGGGGGGGGGGTTAAATGAGCCCCCCCCTGGTCCCAGGAATGCCAAAAAAGCCCCGTCTGGATAGGGTTAAAAGAATACCATGGCAGCAACATATTTACACATTTAATTAAATTGAGGATGCCAATTCATTATTTGAAACACAGCATAATTGAATGTCAATTAAAGGTAGGCTATCTCATAAGGTAGGCTATCTCATATCAAAATGACGCATGGTCTTTATACGCCTCAGGTAATTTGTGTGCAGTGAATTCTTAGAAAGATAGGAACAAAGTGTAATGTTATTACCACTTGATAAAAACAACAGTGGTCTAATATGGTACAAATTGTAGAATGAGGAACCACACACTTAAAATCCGTTTTGTATTTGGCAAGACAGAGAATCTGATGAAGACAACCGTCAAAACGTCATCCTATCCTGCCATGGAATAAAAATACAAAGAAAAAGGATTTTAAGTGTGCAGACTCCTCACAAAGGCTGACATAATTACAGTCAGCCTTTGCCCTGTTGATGTGCACAATCTTCATCTTCAACTAATATGATAGAAAATCATTCCACTCAGTAGCTGATCTTGTAGACAGGCTCCCCGACATGAAGAACCCCAGTCTGTTTCACAATGTAGTACTGTCCAAACAGAGGTGCGGTTTTATGCAGTGTCTTCAGCGATGGATCACACTGGCGATATCTTTAGATGGATGGAGAGAGAGAGATAAAAAACACATTTGGCTTTCTTGCTATCGTGGTGTTTTGGTCAGACAGGCAATCACACTAACATCCCACATACAAACTACAGTTTCAGATGCCGGTCATACAAAGGCCAAGTGTGGTAAGCTAAATGTAACCACAGTCGTTCTCTATATTCATAAAATTGTCTCTGATGTAACTGCCTAAAAAAAATCATTTACAGTTGTCATACTGACTGTGAAAAGCGTCATGAACAGCTGTAGTAATGCTTTTAGATATTTTAAGAAAGAGATATTACAGGCTAATCTACAATGGGTTTCACAAAATACTGTATGTAGCGGTCCCCAACACCACTGCCCCATTCTGTGGCCCTAATGTCAATAACATTCTTCTGTGGAAACTGTTCCTATTGTGCATACCTTGTTGTCTACAAATAGTCTAAACTTCTGTCACAACAGGCCAATTATTCACCTCAACACGGCACTGATTACATGTTTCAACCACTGGCCACACTGCCAGGCTCACCTCCGGCCTGCATGCCTCTTACACACAGGTGTCATTATATGCAAAAATTGGACCCCTTCCCTTTACTTCACCCTGCAAGGGTGTGTGTGTGTGTGTGTGTGTGTGTGTGTGTGTGTGTGTGTGTGTGTGTGTGTGCGTGTGTGTGTGTGTGTGTGTTCCTGTTTACCCTTTGAGCGTGTCCAACGGCTCCTTTCTGCTGATGACTCCAGTCTCGGGGTCTACGGTGGTGAAAACACACCTGGAATACGGAGACAGATTCACGTCACGTGTTACTCATCACTGCAGGCCAGGTGCTATTTGTACTTGTGGAGAAGGGGAGGGGGGATTATTTCCTGTCCTCAAACTTTTCCATGGCAAGGCTCTCCATATACCAGTAGATTCCAGGCAAGTGTCCCCCCCCCCCATGTATTACTTTGTAGCACACTTTTTTGATCTGTACACCTCTTTCACAATCTATGTCTGTGCGTCAGTGCACCATTGGGACATATAAAATAGTGATAATAGTGATGTTGACAGATGCAATAGATTATTACAATGCAGTTCCTGAATAACGGGAGTATTGTTTTATCTTAATTGTGGTTATTTTGGTGTACTCCAACTCCAATATTTGAAAAAACTCCTGCACACTGACCACCAACCTAATGAAGGTCTAGGACCGAAGAGTTGTGTATTGAAGAAAACGTGTGCGTTGGGTGACCCATGGGCTATCTCGGAGAAAAAAAAAGTTTAATGTGGAGAAAAAAAACACCATTGTGACAGGTGCGCTGTTGTTCAGTCTCCTAAGGCGGCGTTGTCCCTCCTTTCTTCTTATCTTTTTGGGGTGTTTGGTGGTGGCTCGCACAAGATGTGCACCACTGCCATCTATAGCGCTATGGGAACTCCATTTATTCTCAACCATAATACTCCAAAGGTCTCCTAACCGAAGGTCTCCTAAAGGGGCACTCACCTGACATGGATCCCAGAAAAGTACGAGCCTGGAGTATCTTTCTCTACCAGATGATTTTTTGACACTAAACTTCCACAATAATAAAGCTGACTTTTATTTTGACTGTGAAAGGGAGGACACCACACTCAAGCTACACTACCTTCCGCAAGCCATGACCCGTTTCATCCGGACACTGCCGATCTGGATCTCATGCCAGGTATCCTGCAAAGAGTTCACAAACAGAGGCACAACACATACCGTTTTCACTCAGAAAGTACTATGAACAGACGACTTAAACAAACAAAACCAATAAATCAATAAGCAAAGTATTGAAAAATTAAACCTTCTAAACCCCTAACAATATCTAAAAGTAAAAATAAAATTAAAAAACCTGACTGTCAACAAATAATGTATTAAATTATAGTAGTAAAAAAATGTATTGTTAGTATGGTTGTAATGTTTTGTGTACCTCACTGAAGGCCTCACAATCGCTAACGACGATGCTGGGGCGGAAACGAGCAACCGTGACGTCCTTATCCAGTCTGGTGTTGAGATCCTGCACAGACGCCTCAGACAGCAGCATCACAGGCGCAGCGTCAGGGTACGCCACCTACAGACACAATAGAATGCTAGTTAAACATACAGTGGGTTCTTTAATATGCTGTCTCCCGTCCCCAGCCTGTGCATGTGGCCTCGCGTTTCACTGATACCCTGCCTTCACGGTTAGCGTAGCAACAACAACTTTTGAAGGACTATTCTTCATTCACCTTCCGGATTGCAAATGAAAAAATTACATTAGAATTGCACTTTTGCAAGATATTGACATACACTTCTGTCGTCAGTGACGTTATTTCGAGGCCACAAGCAGGCGAGGGAGCAAGGGAGGACAGGAGTTAGGGTATTAAAAAGAACCCACAGTGTCATCACAGGAGCAGTGTCAGGGTATGCCACCTACAGGAGGAGACACAAGAGAATGCAAGAAAAAAATCATACAGTGTGGGTTCCAATATGCGACCTTGCCTCCTCCACTTGTGCTTGTCTCCTCGTACCAGGAAGTAATATGTCATGATGACATCACTGACAACAGCATTATATTTCAATATCTTGCAAAAGCTCAATTGTAGAGTGTTTTTCTCATTTGCAATTGGGATGGTGAATGAAAAACAGTCTGTCAAAAGTTGTTGTGGCTAGGCTTACAGCTGGGAAACTTAATCGTTTTCTCCACGGAGGAGGGGCCAGGAGGTGGGACGAGGAGACAAGCACAAGTGGAGGAGGCAAGGTCGCATATTATAACGCACTCACAGTGTTCTTTTCTTTCCAATATCCTGACTCCAGTCTTCCACTTGAAGTTGTGGCCTCGCACTTCACGTGAGTCCCTGCCTCAGTGCAGAAAACAATAAAGTTTCCGCGCTGTCAACCTTGCCACAACAACTTTTGCGGGACTTTTCCCCTTTAAACATCCCGATTGAAAATGAGAATAATGACCTTTCAATTGTTCTTCTCCGAAATATTGAATTAGCCTTCTGACGTCAATGACGTCTTGTGACATCGTCATGAGGCCATGATCTCTTGGAGAGGACAGAAGTTAGGAAAGTGGAAAGGACACCCAGTGTCATAACAGGGGCTCTGTCGGGGTTCACTACCTACAGGAAATGCAGCAGGTTTGGTTAGGTTAGGTGAATGCTGGTTGTACCTCTTCATCTGGAGGAAATGGACGCGCTATTTTTGCGCTCTGCCTGGCTTTCATATGTGGCTCGTAGTGCACCATGCGAAAGGTCTTGTCCGATGCCAGGTACCGCGTGAGCCACTCAGACACCTCGTCTCCACAGTCTCTCCCTTGGATATCTGCTCCAAATACCCTGGAGATACAGATACAAAGTGATAATCAAATCTCACTACTTCCTGGCGAGAGGTCAAAGGCCAGAGGAAAGGACAGGAAGTTTGACTTGCACCCATAAAGACGTCTTGACCCACCCCAACTTGACTCTCGCCAGCTTGTATGTTTTGCCTTCGTCTTCACGACACCATCTGGGAATCCCCCCCAACCGACAATTTTGAATGAGGCTCCTTATCAAAAATCCTTTCTGATTGTATAAACGATCTGTCCATCATCTTTACTGACATGCCACTTCAGCCACTCACATTAAACTCAACACATGGCGCAGATAAGAGCGACAGGTGAAGGAAGAGACATAACGCCACTCATCTATGGAAAATCCCACCCTGGGATCCTGATTGGCTGATTCGTTCAGAAATTATTCTGATTTTCACGATCCTCAGATGGTTGCGTGAGGAAACCGGAACGCCGTGTGTAGTTTGGTGAAATGCAGCAAGATGGCTTAAAGGGACAGTTTGGTCAATTTCAACATGCAGTTGTAATGCTCACACTACCCTGGACTTGTCAGTGCCTGAGATTTTTTTTCTTCTTCTTCAGCCGTTTCCGAGATCCTGGTCATTGTAATGGGGGCAGCTCTTTGTTTACATTTCAATTTTTTTTTTTTATTTATTCCCAAAAACATCCAAAAGGTTATAAAACATCAGCAGACAACTAGCAAACAGCAGTACCTTTTGGGAAAATATTTGGAGTTGGCCTATGTTTCATTTTTTAAAAATGTAAACAAACGCTGCCCCCATTAGAATTGCTCATATCTCGGAAAGGGCTGAGCCGAAAAATGTGGCATCACCAGGTACTGACAAGTCAAGGGTAGCGTGAGCAATACAACTGCATGTTGATATTGACCAAACTGTCCCTTTAAGTCAGGTTTCTTATGTCCGGCCTTATTTGTGTGTTTTTTGTTTCTTTTCACAGACATTAGTTGTGTGTAAAGAAAGACATTGTAACTGATGACCACTATGTTGAAGGAAACATTACTTTAGGCTCACAATATAACACAAACATTTCCAGGACAGTTAAATATATCATATCTGACCCATCTCATCCAGCGAACCATCTATTTACACAATTACCAAGTGGGAAAAAGTTGTCATACAGTATACCGACCCAAGAGTTATTCACTACCTGAACATGAACATTATGGTCACAACCTAGCCTACTTCTCTTTGTTTTTTGTTTTTTTGCACAACCTCAACCAACTGCTGCAATTCTTGTTACTGTAAAACTGTGTTTTTACATCCTATTATGAGTATATCTCGTGATAATGAAATGTGAGCATACCAAAAAACAATTCCTAGACACTGCACATATTTTTATATGTTCGACATGACTACAATTAACTTGAAGCTTAATATAATATAGCCTACATGAAATTTAAAGAAAGTGGGACACTGCTTGAACACTGAACTGTTGGGCAACATTTCAGATTAGCACAACCTAGTTAATATGTTACTTGATATCACAGCGGCGCGCCCTCTCTTCAGGCCAATGTTTGACCTCCTTGCCACTCCAACGTGTTTCATAATTGTGGTCAGTGCCGTTGACAGCTTTGACCAGTCCCAGGACAAAGTTATCTGAAACGGCCATCCAACTGTTGCATACAATATAATGAAGACTCAATTCTGGGGGCCCCTTCTCCGCTGGGCCTATGACATCTGACCCCTTTGTCCCCCCGTTGGCTGACTGTGCCAACTAAATTGCTTTTCACATGTCTATCGCACCCCTGCCTGGAGTCAGACCATGCTGGACTGGGCACCGCGCGTGAGGACTAATTAATCACCAACCCCTCACCTCTGCATGCTGCGCTCACCTGCAGTCCATGATGTTATTGCTGGGCTGATGCAGGGGAACCTTTAGTTCCTCCATGTCGGGAGCATTCAGGCAAATGTTCAAGCCCTCAGCGGTCATCTGCAAAAGCACTAGCCGAGGCTCCTGTCGCCCTGTCACCATTTGGCCGTCTTCTGTCACCACCAGCCACTGTCTGGAACATCATCAACAAGCAGATTAAAAGACGCAGAGCATAGACCTCAGCCACAGTGACAAAGGAGACATAGAATGTAGTAGGCCTAGGCTACGATTTACAACACCTATGCAGTATAATAGTGTTAATGCAAAACTTTGTGAGTGGGACACAATTCTATTCTAGGTATTGAATTAGTGTTAATCCAACTCAAAGATTGGAATAGGGTATTTAGAGGGATTTATAAGTGTTGAATTACACAGCAAAATGGACTGCAAAGATTGATTGACTATGACGCACTGATTGAAGTGCGTGCGTGGGTGACTGCCTTGTAAATCAAAGGAGGAGTGTAGCTTTTACAGTGCTTGTAACCATCGCACAATCTATAGCCTATTCGTGTTATGGGAAGACGGCGGGTTAACACACCGATCTCGGAGCTCTCCATATTTTAGACCCATGCGCAGACATTCGGCTGTTGCTATTTGCAGCGCTTTACCGGATTTCAGGGGGTGAAGGAGCAACTGTGAGACGACGCCAACTTGCGTTAACTTTTTCGGTTTCCGCACCACATACTTGTATCCGAGCCACAGACCAAGCAAAGATGCACCCGCTCCGACAGTGTAAAGCACAACTTGTTTATGTCGCCCCAGCGCTGTCAACACAGTTTCCTTGAGTTCCATGCTCGCGAACGATGCAGGCTGCTGCACTCACGTCCAGTGATCTTGTGGACTTAAAAGAGTAACTTGGCAAGCTTATTGGAAGTTGTTACACACCCCGTTATACAGTACATGAACCAATACATGACTGAGCAAGATGGTTTGCTAACAGGCGACCAATGAAATATTGTGTTGTTGAGTAGCGCGTTTAAAGGCACAGTGAAATCGGGAATGGTGAATCAAGGTCAGCGAAAATTACTTGTATTGGAATAAAATAAGATAAAATAAAATAAAACAAAAAATGAGAGGAACAAATGTTTTCTGTGTAAAATGTATAATGTTGTGTGAATGTATGAGTGAATGATAAATTTGTCACCTGCAGTGAAAGTCACCTGAAGTGAAAGTCACCCATACCTGTTGGGCACAGCTGGGCACATGTTGTGTAGCTATTAGTGCACAACCTTCAGGTACAAAATTGCTCTTTTCAGGTTTATATCTGAAAAAAAAAGGGACAGATGCTTTGTATTCCGCAAATAGGCCTAAGCTACTGCTCTAACGAAAACTTGTAGCCAAGAAGCACACCAAAGGTTGCAACATGATCTCTAAAATTTCCGTGCTCCTGGACACGGATGTTAAGGACACAAAATCTGTGTCCAGGAGCACGGATTTTGCCAAAATTCTGTGCTCTTGGACACGGAATTGTTTTCCGTGATGGACACACGGAAGTGCTCTCTCTATACTCCCACAGCTCTATTAGTCTAGTCACCAGAGGGAGGTCACGCGCACCCCCTGTACTTGTTGTCGAAACCTATTTTTTTAGACTCCTCCATATGTCTAATTTACAATAAGAGATGTTAGCATTGCAGCAAATTGTCCCATGGGTGTTTTTCAGGGCTCATCTTGGAAACTGTGCAATAGCGATTTATACAATTCTGACATTTGACTATTCACATAACTTTTGAACCAGACATGGTACAAAGACAAATGAGATCACTTTTCCATATAATTCTAGCATGGGGAATTGATTGGAAGGGTCAATAGGTTCATAAAACATGTTTAGACTACTTTCTAGGAGGAAAATGACTAAAATGTAGACTATCAGATATTCTAGAAATTCTGACAGGAACTAGTGTGTAGATTTTCAAAAATGGTGTAAAGATGACATTTATTGCAAGCATTTATGACTAGAAACATTCTTTAACTTGAGGTGACTACCATACATGCTGTCATTAACATTAAAACATCCCTGCCACCTTTTAAGGCTATGCTTAGTCATGGTTGATGCGAAAAGCATAATATTAGCAATCAGATGCATTGATTACTTGACCCTTCCAAAGCATTCAAAAACAGATTTTTCAGTGGTTTACAATAGTATCAGAAGTACTTGGACAGAAACAGACTTCATGATGAAGGTATAAGGGCCTGGTATCCACACGTGGGGCCTATGCTTTCTGAGCAGCATCGTTGGGAGCAATTTGTATAAACAAAAGGACATCAAAATTACATACTCAACATCTGCACCGTGTGCTGTTCATAAAAGATGCTGCAGGTAGCATAACATTCTCCATGTTCTCTCCAGACTTTGTCATGTCTGTCACATGTCTTCAGTGTGAACCTGCTCTCATCTATGAAGAGCACAGGGAACCAATAGTGAATGTGCAAGTCTTTATGTCAGGGGTGGGCAATTATTTTGGCCTGAGGGCCACATTGGGTGTAGAATATGGATCGTAGGGCCAGATGTCGCAGGCAACATGCCTGTGCCAATAATGATAAAGACTGTGATGTATACTGACAACATAATTTCAAACCTGTACACTGCAAATTTAGATGTGACCTTAGATGTAATCTAATCTCACACCTGCAACACCCTTTCCTTTTCTAACTCACACCTGCAACACCCTTTCCTTTTCTAAGAATTTTAGGTGTGAGTATGGTACTTTGGATTTTTTTTCCATTTACACTTTTGCACATATCACACAAACATCACACACAAAGTGTCCACAACCAAACCACAAAAAAAAACCAAAAACATCATTCATTCCTACCCACTTCACATAGAGGTCTAGCCAATGTGTTAAACTTATGTTAGTGAGTTTTACTGTGTCTATGTACTTATGTACTAAGGACCATGTTGTAGACCTGACATCCAGCTGCTTGCTGTGTGTTTGTAATTTCTTCAATAGACTTACTATAGACTTTTTAACTATTGAAGAAGGTACTTTGGATTTAAAAGGCTTTGTGGGCCAGATGAAATGGCTCAGTGGGTCGCATGTGCAGGGCTCTAAATTAACTTTTTCCACCACCAGCCAATTTGGCTAGTGGACATTTTTTCTTACCAGCCAAACAGAAGTTCAACTAGCCATTTTTTTTTAATCTCGCCAAAATAAACTATGCATTAGGCTAGTTGTTTTTTTTAATTATGGTAATTTTGTTCAACAATTACTACAACAAAGATACACTATATATAGGCCTGCATATGCCTATGCCTACATAATAAGCATAGGCCTATTATAGGCTATATATTTTTTCATTATTTTTTCACTTCTGCTTTATTTTTTACTTTCATTACTTATGCCTAATCAATTTGATTGGCTTGTGTGATGTGATTCAGCTGTTTTCAGAGGAATTGAACAAAAACTACTCACATAACAGACCTTTAACATACAGTAACCAAGCACACAGCCAAACTCTCCAAAACCTCACATACGCACACCCCAAGGAAGGAGAAGAGATGAGAGGAAAAAGAGAGGAGAGAGGAGGAGCTCTTCTCTTATCTACCATGCGCAACAAAATGACAAGAAGCCTAGTTTAACTAAAAGTAAATAATATCACGGGAATCTTCGCTTCCTTTGTTACTTCCATAGCTTCGTCGTTGGTTGCTTTTTTGTTATTTGTTTTCTTTCCGATGGCGTGGGCTTTCCAACTTAGTTGCGCCAGGACTCGGAACATTTCAGAAGACAACTGAACTGACAGCTACGCTCACACTACTCTGACAGTCAGCTCTCCTCCTCTGCCCTTGTCGCTATTTCGTTCCACAACCACTCCTTTTTTAACATCACTATTATTACGGTTACAATTACTACTAGCATTCACCAACACACAGAACCTTGCTCTAACCCCCGCCACATTCTCATCACTCGCACAAAACATAGGCATAATCTGCGTTAGTCATGTTATTGAAACGGTCAGGGCCTCCCTACTTCAAAAAGGCAGCCTGTTACAGCAAGGTCCAGCCTAGTAATAATAGCAGTAGTGACGTTAAAAATGTTGTAGCGAAATCTATGAGAGCATAGGAGGAGAGCTGCCTGTCAGAATAGTGTGAGCGTAGCTGACAGAAGGCTGGTCGTCTGAAATGATTTCAATGCTGGCGCGCGCAACAGCATGGAGTTGCCGCTTGCTGCACTGGAAAGCCCACGGTGGGAGGCTACGTCGTGACGCTAGTGTCCATGGGTAATGTAGGAAATCTCGCCTTAAGGGCTCTGCATACTTAACGTGCGCACGTTCGTCATAGCAGCGGTTTACCGTTCATAATTTACTGTACTCGGGCCCTGCACTTGTGGACACCAGACCCTCATACCCTCCTAATGAAATCATCCTCATCATCTTAAACCTCTCTGGAGCTTTTGAGACAGTTTCTAACACCATCACCATCACCTGGATTGATGCTCATCTTGGATTTATCACTATCAATTCAGTCCCATCAATTCAGTCCCACATCAAAATAGTCACCAAATATGCTTTTTACCATCTCAGAAAAATCTCCAGACTCACTCTCAAACTCTAACACACACACACACACACACACACACACACACACACACACACACACACACACACACACACACACACACACACACACACACACACACAGCAAAGCAACCTTGGGTGTTTTGAAAGTCACTAAATAAATACTGTAGAATTGTTATTGCTCCTGAGCATTTGAGCATTTGACATTAGTGGCCTAAAAAGCTTATTTTTGCAGGGCTCTATCAATCCCACTGCTGGGTTGTAAGCCACCCTATGGCCTCCTCCATGTCCCTTGGTGTACTGACATGTCTCCTGACATATCTTGCATGTTCTGGACATTGTGCTGAAGGACACACCCAACTGTCTTGCCACAGCACACATAGATGATGGGTGGTGAAGCATTTACCCATTCCAGTTTACACAGGAAGCAATGGCATTAATGGGCTTCATCAGTGACAAAGGGTTGGTGTCCCAGTAGAGAACCTCGCTCATGCACCTCTCCAGGGATTTTCTGTAGTTCACTCTCTCTACACCAGTAACAAACCGAGTGATGGGTGAAGAGTGTGAAGGGTGTTGGGCGTGCCCTGGGTATTGGGTTGTTGTGTCTGTACCACATTTACAATGTCAACCTCTTTCCTGAGTCTCATCACCCCATGGCGAGGATATCCACCAGAGCTGTGTCATCTGCAAACTTCCAAAGAGGATTGGTGCTAAAGGTTGTTTTGCACTGATGACTGAGCACACAACCTTGGGCCCTGTGCTGAGAGTCATGATAAATGAGGTACTTGGAATTTGGTGCTTGCCTAAAGAAGTCTTGAAGCAAGTTGCAGAGGCTGGTGTTGATACCCAGATTGTACAGTCTGTAGATGAGGTACTGGTGCTGAATGCTGAATTGCAATCCATGACCAGCATCCTCATATGTCAAGAGCATTCTCTCATATTAGTTTTTTTGTACAGATGGATTAGGGCTGGAAGGACGGGAGAGATCACCTCCTCTGTGGGATATTTGGCTGAGTATACAATGTGAACAAGAAGAGGGTAGATGGATGGATTTGTTTTTGGATGTGCAACATTACTAGCCCTTCAAAGCATTTCATGATGCATGCGTCAGGATAGGAATGATTTCTTTGGCACAACTTTGATGGTGGCCGCTTTAAAACATGATGGGATCATGGCTTGTTAGTAAAGAGAGTGTTTAGCAACTCTGCTCTGTCTTTGAGCACACAACATTGGCCATTGTCTGGACCAGTTGGTTTTCATGGGTTGATTATGGCAGACACAGAGTCTGACACAAACAGTCTGACACAGACACAGTGTTTCTCACTGATGCCTGGAGAGAATGGTGGTCAAATCCAAAGCTTTCATTTTAATATTAAATCAGAGTGCATCCTAGGGTGTATACTAATTAGCTGGTTTAGTAGATTAGAGGTATATCATCTGGAGCCTGGACCCCTAATGTTCTTTACTAAAGGATAACAATAGGCATATCTATTAGCAGGTTTACCACTCATTGTTGGTTAACAGCATACCATGTTCTCAGTATACCCCCTGGCTTAATGTTACTGTAGATACTCAGAGTTCGGAGTATTTGTTGCGTTTTTTATTATGCTTGTAATGGAGTGACCATCACTAGGGTTGTGGGTGTGTTCTGACTAACATGCCAACGAGCCTGGCTCTTTGGTGTAGCGGTCAGAGCCTCAGTTTACTACCCCGGAAGGTCTGGGTTCGAGTCCCTGGCTGGGCAACTCTACTCCCCTACGCTACAAATGGTGTCAGAAGTGGGATGGCTACCATGAGGCCATCGGAAGCATACCTATTATTTGTGAGCCGTACTTGCAGGTGAGGGACCCTCAGGATTGGTGACCCCAGTGTGAGGGACCCCAGTGATGGGTGAAGTATTGATGATGGGGCACACTGGATGGGAGAAGCATGATGGGCAAGTTGCGTGAGGGACACCAAGAGTGTGTGAAGCGCTTCCAGAAGGGGAAGGCAGTGTGATGGAGTGACCATCACTAGGGTTGTGGGTGTGTTCTAACTGACATGCCAATGAGCCTGGCTCTTTGGTGTAGCGGTCAAAGCCCCAGTTTACTACCCCAGAAGGTCTGGGTTCGAGTCCCGGCTGGGCAACTCTACTCCCCTTCGCTACAATGCTATTGCTACAGGTGTTTGGGCATGTTGTGTTACCATGGAAATTGGGGTGGCTTCTTCTGGTAAATTACAGCAATGTGCAGGAGCTGGCTGGTGTATTGCATGTTTTAAAGCAATTAAAGGTTGAATTTGTTTGCGAGAAATGATATGCATTGTGCTGCCAACACCATTTCAAGGAGTTAGGAAATACCCAATGAAAGTATTCTGATTCTGAATCTTCAGAATTGCTGGAAAGTGGGAATTTTACATTGTTGTTAGTGGTATACAATAATGCAATTACTCAGAACATGAACTGATCAAGTCAGAAACATGGGGTAAAACACCTATATTGATATTATTATCTGTATTGGCTATACAAGATTCTGAGCCTACACATGGCAGTTTTTTTCCACAAATTTCGATCTTAGAATTAAATTCAATAAGATTATTTCATGTAGCTAATGGACTTCCTCAATATCAAAATGTATTCATAATTACTTACCCATCAAGTAAGCATGGTATTAAGAATATTATATGATCACAATACATATCAAACATCACTATTCCTGGTCATTGTATGGTAATTTTCAGACAATGCTCATTTTGTGGGCCTGGTGGCGGCCATCTTGAAATTGAGGCCTTTCTTGTCACCAAAAACTGGGTAAACATTTATTATGTTCTAAGTACTTCTGATACTATTGTAAACCACTTTAAAAAATCTGTTTTTGGATGCTTTGGAAGGGTCAAGTCATCAATGCATCTGATTGCTAATATTATGCTTTTCGCATCAACCATGACTAAGCATAGCCTTAAAAGGTGGCAGGGATGGTTTAATGTTAATGACAGCATGTATGGTAGTCACCTCGAGTCAAAGAATGTTTCTAGTCATAAATACTTGCAATGAATGTCATCTTTACACCATTTTTGAAAATCTACACACTAGTTCCTGTCAGAATTTCTAGAATATTTGATACATTTTAGTCATTTTTCTCCTAGAAAGTAGTCTAAACATGTTTTTATGAACCTATTGACCCTTCCAATCAATTCCCCATGCTAGAATTATATGGAAAGGTGGTCTCATTTGTCTTTGTACCATGTCTGGTTCAAAAGTTATGTGAATAGTCAAATGTCAGAATTGTATAAATCGCTATTGCACAGTTTCCAAGATGAGCCCTGAAAAACACCCATGGGACAATTTGCAGCAATGCTAACATCTCTTATTGTAAATTAGACATATGGAGGAGTCTAAAAAAATAGGTTTCGACAACAAGTACAGGGGGTGTGCGTGACCCCCCTCTGGTGACTAGACTATATGTTTCCACAGTCTTGTGTTTTCTCAGGATCTTTCTAATTTTAAATATTTTTCACCCAAAAACATTTCTTACTGACAGGTTAGGGTTAGGGTTAGGGATTGTTTTGTTCTGGGCACAGCTAGTATTCTTTCATTTATTATATGAATTTGATAGCCTATCAACCAACTGGAAAAGGTATTTCTCAAAAATATGTCTTTAATGACAGGTTAAGGTTAGGCAATGTTTTGGTCAGGGCACAAATTAAATTGCTATAGCATTATTTTGTTTAATATTAGCATTTGGTATGTATTTTCTAATGATAGAGTTAACACAGTGCTGTGGGAATATAGAAAGCACTTCCGTGTGTCCATCACGGAAAACAATTCCGTGTCCAGGAGCACAGAATTTTGGCAAAATCCGTGCTCCTGGACACGGATTTCGTGTCCTTAACACCCGTGTCCAGGAGCACGAAAATTTTGGAGATCAGGCTTAGCTCACAGTGGGATTTCCTGTGTGTAGATGACTAAGATTATTTCCATTAGCTAATACAGTAATTTAAGAGAGAAAGAAAAAAAAGGCAGGAGGGGATGGATTTGGATTTGGATTTGGTAACAATTGTGCCGAATCTCTCCATGTGACCCAGCAGTCCAAACTATTTTTATCATTTGCCGGGATCTTGAGAGCGAGCTTGTGTCCACACAAGGCAGAACAGAGCAGATGCTTCCCCCACAGGGGAGCGATACGGGCATTTGCTGAGAAGCAGCTAGATGGTGCTCCTCTTGTCACGGCACACTCTCCAGCAGCTCTATAGTGGCTGAAGGTGTCGTGTTTGGCCATGCTGCACAGGGAAGCTGACAAGGGGGTGACAAAGGGATGATTTGTCCCGGGCCCAGGGAGGAGGGGGGCTTAGAATTGGGTCGTCATTGCATTGTCTGTATTGGGTGAGGGGGCCCTTTCAGATGACATTGCCCCAGGCCTAGCCAAAGCTGTCAGCAGCCCTGATGATGCAGTATTCTCTCTCTCTCTCTCTCTCTCTCTCTCTCTCTCTCTCTCTCTCTCTCTCTCTCTCTCTCTCTCTCTCTCTCTCTCTCTCTCTCTCTCGCAGTCACTTACCCACACACACTCTCTCCCTCTCTTTCTCACTCCCCCCTCTCTCCAGTACCTCTCTCTTTTGGTCTTTTGGCACCAAAAAACATGGCACACTCTCTCTCGTCACGCAGGCCAAACATAGCCATGAGCTGCCCACCACCACTACCACCCCCTCTCCCTGCTCCGCAAAAGGTGTCAATTGTGACTCCATGACCCTCTCTTCTCACATCATGCCAAAAACACAGTCATACTACTGGCACACATAATACACCCTTGCTATCTGTTGCTAGTGTTATCTTTCCAGTAATTAAACAAACGATGCATAAAATAAGCTGTAGCAAGATAACTCTGCATAGTGTGCTGCATTGTGATATTTTTTGTGTGGCATGGTTTCATTAAAAAAATATCCATACAGCACCTGGCCATATGTTTAATGAGAATGTAGGTACAAGTGAGTTTGTAGCATTACTTTTATCCAAAGCGTCTTTCAGTTATTTTAAGTATAGGGTAATGGTTACAGTCCCTAGAGCAATGTGGGCTTAGGTGCCTTGCTCAAGGGAACGTCAGCCATGGATGAACCTGCAACCCTCTGACCTTAAGACCACCTCCCTAACCACTAAGCCACGACTGACATGTACTACTCCTACCCATACTGGGAGAAATTAAGTTACAATACTGCTGTTTATTAAGTTACCTCTATGCTCACGTTTTCAATACTGTATGGGCTTTTGATTGGAATGGGTACGTTATGTAATGTAGAAGTGATCATTATTTTCTGGTGTTAATTCTGTACAGAAATCACATAGACATGCCACATACATTCAAAGACTTTATATTTTTTTTCCAGTTCGGTGCATCATACCAGTGAACATTCCTGTATAATCAACACAGTGTTGATATCACACACATACCATTACAGTACATAACATCCTGAGGTCAATAAAGTACGCCTTAAAGTTGAAGGCTACCAAAATACATATTTTTTATGACGATACAAAACTGTTGTCCAAGTTTGTGTCACCAGTGACGCAATCTTAATCAAGGCTGATAGAGGACGCAATGATAGATTGCAAATACAAAGTGATGGATTTGTGAAATCCAACATCAGTCTTGAAAATGATGTAGTCCTTCCGTCAGTCCTTCAAAAGATGCTGAACAGTATGCTTGTGAAATACATTTTCAGAAGTTATTGCTGAAATAAAGTATTAATGAAAATATGACACTTTATCATAATGTACCGAAGCCCATTATTTCCATTCTGTTGGATGAGTGGTGTCTTTCCCACTTGAACTTTACCCTGTTAGAAAGACATTCAGGTCATGTAAACCATGGCTTCAAGTAAGAGTTTATTTTAAAATCATTTCCAGAAATGTCTGTTCCACGGTCAATAATGACCTGACTAATAACAGACTTGCAGGCTCTAGCACCACAAAGAGTATAGCAGAATTACTACAAGTACACCTCCTATGTGAAGAGTGTGTAGCGTAGCATAGTGAGCTGCAAAGTGTCTACGGCCATTGATAAGCCACCGGTCACTATCAAGGTCAGTCGCTCTGGACCCGGGGAGAGAGAGGGGGACCCAGAACTACATCCCTATTGCCTTTTAATATCAAAGAATCAAAGAATCGTCTATTAGTGTAAGATCCCTATGACGTCAGGTGAACGCCCATTTAGGAGAGCTTCGGTTAGGAGACTTTTGGAGGTTGAGAATATATGGAGTTTCCTTGGCGCTGTAGATGGTGGTAGTGCACGTCTCATGCAAGCTGTCACCCTAATGCCACAGAAAGAGAAGATGGAGGGGACAACGCCCCCTTAGGAGACAGAACTTGAACACACTCCTTTGCATTGGGTAGGCAGGGTTTGGGGTATCTTACTCTAATATATCAATTCTTTGGTAGTATATGTAATGATGGTAGGCCCTTTCAGATGATTTTGTCCTGGGCCCAGCCAAGGTGGCCAGCAGCCCTGTGTATAGTCATTAGCAGAGGTGGAAAGTCATTCGTTGTTCAGAGATTAAGTCCTTCCCTCCAGATCAATTGTTCCAACTAATTCCCTGATCCAGTTGATGTCCAGGTAGATCAGCTCAAACATACAGTAGGCTGCAAGTCAGATGCTTCCCTCTGCCCTTTCCTGTGTCCTACGTGATGCAAGGCTCAACGTCATTAATGATGAAAAATTTCGTTCAATATCTTGCAAAAACATAATTCAAAGGTCAGTCAGTCTCTCTGGTCATTCCCTCATTTGCTCAAAGACATAGAGAACACCACATTAGTTTCCAGGCAGATGTGAAAAAAAAGATGCTGTTCCAAGATGGCGTCGCAAAGCGACAGTAACATAACATAGTTCAAATAGAGATGCACAGTAGGAGCACTATTGGGACTGTTCCAATATGGCTGCCCTGTCAGTACAGTGCAGTGCTGCCCTGCCATGGCAGTCATGAGTAAGCGGTTAGCGTCAGACTTGTAGCCCAAAGGTTGCCAGTTTGAGTCCCAACCCGCCAGGATGGTGGGGGGAGTAATTAACCAGTGGTCTCCCCCTTCCTCCTCCATGACTGAGCATGGTCCCGTCCCGCTGCACTGCTCCCTTTTGGACACCATTGGGCGCTGCCCCCTTTCACGGGTAAGGCATAAATGCAATTTTGCTTTGTGCAGTGTTCACTTGTGTGCTGTGGAGTTCTAAGTCATAATGAAAATGGGAGTTGGAGTTTCCCAGTTGGGCTTTCACTTCACTTTCACATATCATTCTACAACAGATGTTACAGTCCAGCGTCTAGTACGTATGTATACTGTGTGTCTATGGGTAGATCAGCTAGTTTGTGTAATCACCTGGACCAGAGGCAGATGGAGAACGTGGCAGGACTTTCATTACTATTCTTAAGCAAAGCTTGTCCATGTCACATTCCAAGCACCTTTGAGTTTCATGAAAAGTGCTATAAAAAACTTGATAAACATTAAATACATTGCAGTGTACTCTTACACTGAGCTCCGTCTCAGGGAACACATGCTGAAGGGCACCATGCTTTGTGCATCAGTGGACATGCAGCTGGCACATGAGCACTGGTGCGGACTGCACACACATCCGCTGACCCCGGGTTCGAAAAACCCGTCCCCGACGCCGACAAGTGACGTCACCCCTCCCCCTAACCCCCCCACCGAGACCTCCCCTTGCTCCATGAGGGCCTCGCTGATGGACAGGTCTCTGGGCAGCACTACCAGCTTCTCGTGGCTGCGGTACCACAGGCACGAGCACATGGTCTGGAAGTGCAGCACATCGGCATACATGTCCCGAAGGCCGCGCTGACGGGCGCTCTCAGCGGACATCTCCGCGTCCGAGAACCGTGGTGGACCTTGTGGGCCACCGTAGATGGAGCCCATGTGGTGGTGGTGGTTGTGGTGGTGGTGATGCCGGTGATGGTGGTGCCGGTTGCGTTGGCCGGTCCCCTGACCACGACCCCCTCTAGGGCTGGGGCTCTGAGGTGTGGATGGCCCTGTAGAATGCCCTCCTGACCTGCACTTCTTCTCCCTGGCCAGCAGGGCGCGCTCCTCGGCGTCCCGCTTCTCGTCCTCGGCGTTCATGGTGAGGAAGCGCAGCACCACAAGGTTGAGGAAGGCGCCGATGACCGTCAGGCCCGTCAGGATGTAGACGAAGCTGAAGGCCACGTAGTGCGGGTTGTTCTGCAGCGCGTTGTCCCGCTGCAGCGCCACGTAGTCCCCGAAGCCGATGGTGGTGAGCGTGATGAAGCAGTAGTAGTAGGCGTGGAAGAAGCTCCAGCCCTCGTAGCGCGAGAAGGCGGCCGCGCCTATGCACAGCGTGCTGAAGCAGGCGATGAAGCCGATGGCCACCATGTTGGCCATGGAGACGTCGGCCTTGCGCATGCCCAGGCAGCGCTTGGCGCTGCGCAGCAGGAAGCGCACCAGGGTGTTGATGCGCTCGCCCACGCTCTGGAACATGACCAGCGTCAGGGGGATGCCCAGCAGGGCGTAGCACATGCAGAAGGCCTTGCCCGCATCCGTGCTCGGGGCGGCGTGGCCGTAACCTGTAGGGGGGGGGGGGGGGGCGACACACAGAGTTAGCAGGCTTCGTTGAGCATCGTTTATCCAATTTACATAAACAGAGAGAGAGAGAGAGAGAGAGAGAGAGAGAGAGAGAGAGAGAGAGAGAGAGAGAGAGAGAGAGAGAGATCTGTTTTGTTTTGTTTACTGTCCTACGACTTACTATCATGCCCCGCAAAGTGTCCTTGAGTATCTTGAAAGGCGCTCCAAATACAATTTATTATTATTATTGTTATTATTAATAATAATATTATTATTATTATTGTTGTTGTTATTATTGTTATTATTATTATTGAGCACCATTGACCAATATTACTTTACATGAACAGGTAGAGGTAGACCGGTGGAGAGAGTGTGCCTTTGCCAGTGTAGGGGGAAGAGAGGGAGAGAGAGGGTGAAGTGTAAGAGATGGAGAGGAGGTTGGAGAGGGAGGGAGGGAGGGAGGAAGAGAAGGAAGGAAAGAGAGGGAGACATGAAGAAAAAGAGATAAAAATGGAGAGGTCAATAGACCGCAGAGAGAGAGAGAGAGAGAGAGAGAGAGAGAGAGAGAGAGAGAGAGAGAGAGAGAACACAAAAGGAAACCTGCCACTGTCTACCTGTTTATGTAATCATTTATTCATTCCGTTCAAATGAATATTCATTCATGAATATGCATCGTTTCATTCATTTATTTTGAGGTCATAACCATGAAGTGAAAGACAAAAAGACTGATGATTAAACAGTGTATGTCTACCATGTTTTCTGTTTGTTATTTGTTAGAGGTGCTCATCATAAATCTGATTGGACAGTTTAAGAGGGACAATTGGGTGGCATTGTTAAATGTTTCGTGAGGTTCTGCACACCTTGAAAGTTTCTTTGTCAGCAGGTGCAGCTTTTCAGAGTAGCATTACTTTGAAGAGGAAGATGCGCAACACTGCTACTCTGTATGATTTCATCACATTGTTTTTGGCCAGCAGAAGCAGTGTTGCGCTCTTCCTCTCTCTGCAAACTAAAGACCACGGCATTCTTAAATGACCTTGTGCTGACCTTGGGTCCACGGCCCGCACTGTACGTATGGCGGATGCCACCTGCGTCACTGCGCACCCCATGGCTAAACTGGCTTGGACTTCACCCGAACTGGGAGGCTGATGCAATCCAATGCAGAGGAAAGTGGAGCAGAGCACATAGAGATACGGTATGGAAGTACTATTGAGCTACTAGTAGTACTTCCATTTTCAGTTGTACTCTATGCATCATCCCTCAGCTTGCAGGTTCATTAGGAGAAAAACTAGAGCATGGTACAGCTTAAATTTCAAACATTTAGTTTGTACAAACAACCAAGTTTTTACAGGTGTTTATTACATGTAATACATGTTTAAGCTTTAAGCTGCATACTCCTGCTTTTCTATCTTCAATTGACATTTCTCCCAAGGTGATGCACCTGCAAGCTGTTTAGGGTCCAAACTCAAAATTGTAGTACCTAAGCCTAGTACCTAAGTCACATCAGCAGTAACTTATTGCAGAACAGTTACTGTACATGTACATTGTAAGCAAGGCCCTAAATTAACCTTTTGCACCACCAACCAAAATGGCCAGTAGATGCTAATGTTACTAGTCAAACACACACTCATTAATGGGTCAAAGTGGCAAGTAAGTTGGTCTTTTCTCCCAGTCAAACAGAAATTTCACCATCATTTATTCAGTTGGCTGGTGTTCATTTGGAGACCTGATTATAAGGTGCATGGTATCCTAAAGGATCTTTCCTTTTTTGTTATCCTTTCATCTTCCTCTTTTGTACCTGAATGTCTGATTATTTTGTAGCCCACAAATTACCACATTGGGCTTTAGAATGTAGGCCTACGTTACATTTTTTTTTTTAAGTTGGTAAATAACTGCACCGCAAAAGCACACTGTTGGTGCAGCAATCTTTCTATTTTCTCTGTGTGAAACAATATGCATTAGCAGTGCATTTCTACTGTAAAAAGTTCACCTGCTGTTTCCTTCTGTTGCAGAAATAACACAAATTGATGTGTGTCCACAACAGGGAGCAAAGCGGCTTGGAAACTGCTGAGTCCTAAAGACTGACTAAAGACAGTTTATTGATGCCATTTATCACTTGACAAACACTTTCAAATTATATTGTCCTTGCCTGATTACATGCATCACTAGCTTCTGTTTTACAGCCTGTGGCCAGCGTCCAAATGCACTTCCATGTTTTTCCATTTCAGGGCACTGCTAAAACAACATTGTTACTGCCATGAAGCCATTCATGTATTGTGTTGGTACAGTGTATTATTGTAGTGACTAGGCAAAATAAAGTGCATAGGCACTGTATGAACACTGTCACAAATTGACAGGAAATGAGGCAAATAATGTTGTCGAAGAGCATAGCCATATAATTCCAGTATGGTCAAATACAAGCACGTAGGCAATACTAACAAACTCAATAAACAGCAAAAGTCAGCCAAAATATTGACTTTTTAACTTACATTATTAGACATGTGTCAGCTATAAGACCAAGATCAAGAACATCATTTTCAAATGTTGCATTTCCCTCTTGCATCCCTCCACAGCAAGCAACAACAGGTGGATAATGGCATTGGTGCAGAGATTATTTACACCTGTTGTGATTCTTCACCACACACTCAAGATGAAAAGTAGGGGACTTGGCTCACATGCCCCTATTTACTTGTCAACTACCATGGCATAATTTGGCATTCAAAGAACAATGAAGTAAAAATCCAATCAGTTCTTCCAAATAGGCCTATGACTTTAACACTTGTTCTGTATAACTTGTCGTTCTGATTTCTCTCCCATGAGGAAAAAGAAAAACACGGATTCGTAGCAGTAGGCTATATTTACCTATTGTTGTAATCACAGTGATGGCGAAGTAAAATGATCCGGCAAACTTCCACTGAACCCCAGATTTGTGTGGCTTCAGTTGTAGAACCACTTTTTCCAGCTCGTCAAAATCGCTCTTGGACAGATTGTATTTCCTCATCAGTTCAAATTTGCGCTGGTCCAACTGCCTTTTCTGGCTGTTCTCATGTTTCGACTCAATCGCATCGAACACTGATGCACCAATGAGTAAATACGAGAAAGTGCAGATGATGAGTGCGAGGGTCCGAACGTTTTGCCTCTTCATGATACAACTGACTGGACACCGTCCTCTCGTTTCGTTCCTGGTCTTGGACACGACGCGAGTTGCGGCTTCATGACTTACACAACTAGGCTACATTAGATAAGTTGATACCTGAAATGTGCGGAGTTTTTACCGTTGTCAGAGAGGAAAGGCTCGTTCACCGGGAGCTGTTCTTTCAGCACCACCCCCGAAACGGGTCCGGCGGTTGTGCCATATTTGGTCAGTAAGGTATATTTGGGTTTTCGCTGATGACGTGGACGGAAAGGACAGTCTTTTCCACAGGTCGTGATGCGTATGCAAAACAGCACATGACTGCTTTTGTCAATAGGGAGTCACAGTTTTATCGGATACACTCAAGATGCTTCCATACCTTTAACAGTTGGAACTCGTGGTTTCCCTTTGAAAAAGGTGAATTGAGGTTAGGCCTACTTCTGAAATGTTCATACTGAAAAACAAAAGTATTGAAGCACACAAATGGATGGTGAGTAGCCAGGTAATGGTGTGGGCTAATGGTGTAGGCTAATATTCGAGCAATCCTGTTTCATTTTTTTCTTAAAGGCAATAGTGTCATTTTCATTAATCAATCCAAACTGTGACAGCAGCCTATACCTACTCATTAGTTCTGAACCTTTCCCCCCAAATACGGCTGAGCAGAAGTCAGTGTATTTGACCAGATAAGGTTTCCAGGCTTTAGAAGTTGCTGTCTAGCAACACAATTAGTGCTCTCACCCAAACGCAAATATCAGTGCAGTCTTTACTCAGACGTTCATTCTATTTCCAAAGGCAATTTGGGTTTTCCCTTCACTGACATGGAGACATGCACAGCAGCTGTTCCTCTCCTTTTATCATTGGCAAACCCATTCCTGTACCTTTGAAATATATGTAAACGCTTCATAGAAATATGGGACACGGACCTTTATAATAGAAATATGGGGCACGGACCTTTATAATAGAAATATGGGGTACGGACCTTTTTAACCCCCCAAAGATTAAGGGGAAGGGGCAAAAACACCCCAGTAATAATGAAAACTTTGATTGTTGCCTTCTATCTGCCTGTGCACACTTCTGTCGTTTCAGCATTCTACAATTTTGCCCCCCCCCCCCCCCACCCCCCAATGTTGAGCTGAAGTTGGCGCCTTTGCTCTCAACTGTTAAGATGCTTGTGAAGACTGTTCACTTTAAAGAGAGCTTTGCTTTCTGGCAAAGGCATGTGACTAAAGCAGGTTCAGCAGGTATGGTCGCACTGGGGCCTGTGACCTTCAGGGGCCCATCACCATCCCCACAATGGAAATGAAACATCTGTGATGGATATTGGCATTAGGGCCCATGACTGACTTGCTATGCCACTGAGCAAAGGTAACCCTGTAGGCTATTCACCTAAACCTCCTCCACTCTTGTTATAATAATTTAATAATAATTGTATTTGTATAGCACTGTGTCATACAAGGCATGTAACTCAAAGTGCTTAACAAATGGGAAAAAACATTGTTAGAGATAGACTTAAAAGGAGAGGAGAGATAGATTTAAAAGGAGAGGTATAGAGGAGAGGCAGAAAAAGCAGGAAGGCAGAGGAAGAAGAGATAGACAGAGAATGTAGAGTCATAAGGTCAACGTAGGTTAGGACCAGGATTCTTAGATGTGTAAGGTCCATAGTGGCTGGGCCTATCATAAGTCATAGATAGTCACACAGAGATTGGGCGCTCAGGTGCGGCCCCTGGTGGCATCAGGGGTGAGGAAAAACTCCCTTTCGCTTGATTCATAGTTTGTGAGGGGGAAAAAAAGCTCAGTGAGGTCTGAGAAAAAAGACCCCTGTAGTCAGGAAGAAACCTCAGGCAGAGACCAGCGGCCACCTAGGGGAGCCCCCTGCCAGGGCTGGATTGCGAGTAGTAAGGGCGCTGCGGCGGCTGGGACACTATGACGTCTTGGCAGCTAGGAGTTGGCAAGGATGAAGAGGTGGGTCTTCAGCTGCTTCTTAAAGGAGTCGACGGGAGGTGGCTGATCGGATCTCGATGGGGAGGGTGTTCCATCTCTTGGGCGCATAGCAGGCAAACGCGGCGTCGCCGATCTTCTTCTGCGGGGGGGGTGGGGGGGTCCTTAGCAGCTTGGCATCAGTGGACCTGAGAGCTCGAGCAGGGGCATAAAAAGAGAGCATGTCTGAGATATAGCTAGGGGCAAGTCCATTTAATGCTTTAAATACTGTGAGCAGAATCTTAAAGTCGATTCTGTATGAGACAGGTAACCAGTGCAGGTCTGCCAAGACAGGAGAGATGTGCTTCTCTCATTCTGGTTCTTGTTAGGATTCTTGCCGCAGAATTTTGAATGAGTTGCAATTTGTCAATTAATTTTTTTGGGAGACCAGAGAAAAGAGCATTGCAGTAGTCTATCCTACTGGTGACAAAGGCATGAATAAGTTTCTCAGCGTCTTGTCGGGGGGCCAAGCCGCGCACTTTGTTGACATTTCTAAGATGGAAAAAAGCAGATTTTGTTATCTTGTTGATGTGAGGCTCAAAGCTCAAATCCGAGTCTATGACCACACCTAGGCTAGTAACCTTATCTTTAATGTGTATGCTTAGGTCACCTAGGCTTGAGTGGAGTTTTGCACGTTTTTTCTTAGGCCCAATGAGCAACACTTCAGTTTTATCTTCATTTAATTTTAGGAAGTTACTGTTCATCCAATCTGTAATGGCAGACATGCATTTAGTCAAGGCATGAATGGCAGTGGTTTGGCTAGGCTCGACAGAGATATATAGTTGAGTGTCATCGGCATAGCTATGAAAATCAACATTGTGCTCTCTGATGATGGAGCCCAGGGGCAACATATAGAGAGAGAAGAGGAGGGGCCCAAGCAACTACCCTGAGCAACTCCAAAAGGCACATCATACTTGTTGGAGACGTATTCTCCGATGGTGACAAAAAAACTGTCTTCCTGTAATATATGTTTTGAACCACTCTAAGACGTGACGGACAAGCCTACCCAAGATTCAAGGCGGTCAAGTAGTATGTTGTGGTCTATCGTGTCAAAGCCAAGGCGGCACTGAGGTCGAGGAGGATAAGTGCTGAAACTTTGTTTGCGGCAGTGTTGAGCCTAAGATCACTTATTATTTTGGTTAGTGCTGTTTCGGTGCTATGGTTGGCTCTAAAGCCTGATTGGAATTTTTCCAAGATATCATTCCCAGCCAGATGTTGATTAAGCTGTTTAAATACAACTTTTTCTAGTACCTTGCTTATAAAGGGGAGGTTTGATATAGGTCTGTACTTGTTTAAAGAATTCTGATCTAAATTTGTCTTTTTTAGGAGTGGCTTTACCATGGCTGTTTTGAATGAGCTTGGAAAAATGCCTGTAAGCATAGAGGTGTTAACAATTTGCAGTAAAGGTGCTGCTAAGCAACCAAGTACGTTTTTTAGCAGATATGTGGGGATCGCGTCAAGGCTGCAGGTAGACTGCTTACTTTCCCTGACTATTTTACAGAGGTCGTCCTCTGTAATTGGACAAAACTTTTGGAAGCTCTCAGGTCTTCCTAGGGGGGTTTAACCCTCCCCTCGGTGTAATCGCCTGAGTGGGCGACAGAGGTTGCTGCGTTTCCACCTTGGATGCCTTCTCTAATGTCGGCAATCTTTTTTATTAAAAAATCTAGCAAATTCCTCGCACTTGGCATGTGTGATGCTGCATTTTAGGTTGTTATTGCTATGTGTTGGATTAAGCAGGTGGTCAATAGTGGAAAAAAGAACTTTCGCATTATGATGGTTGTCTGTTATGATTTTGGAAAAATATGCTTTTCTCTCTGAGCGTACCGCATTATTGTAGGAGGAGATCTCATCCCTAAGGGATTGTCTGTGGACTTCTAATTTAGTTTTCCTCCAAAGACGCTCGGTTACTCTGCATTTTCTTTTTAAGGCTCTAAGTGAGTCATTCATCCAAGGTGAATACCTAGCTCTGGTTCTTGTCGTCGTTCTAATTGGAGCTATGTTATCTAGAATCCTCTTAAGTTGTTGTTGAAGCTATCAACCATTTCGTCAGGTGTGCAGTGACCATTTAGTAGGTCACCTGATTTGATGAGGTCTGAAATCTTAAGCTCAGCAGAGGCATTAATGCGTTCGTCTGTGAATGACATTGTTGGGTGTGCTAATTTGTGTTGAAATGTCAAAATCAAAAAACACACAGTGGTGGTCGGAGAGGCCGACGTCCGTGACCGATATATTGTTGATGTCAAGTGCATGTGAAATAACAAGGTCAAGTGTGTTGCCTTTTCGATGGGTAGGCTGTTCTGTAACATTCTGGACGACACCGAATCCATTTAATGTGTCTAAGAAAGACTTGGCTATTGCGTCATCTGATTTATTTACGTGGATATTAAAGTCGCCAGCAATTATTGCTTTGTCATAGTTAGTAAGTACGTCCGACATGAAGGTGGAGAAATCAGATAGAAATGACGAAGAGAATTTCGGTGGACGGTACAGAACAATAATGATCAGTTTGAGGTTTGCTTGGACCCTCATTGCCAAGTATTCAAATGAAGAGAAAGAGCCCAGATTCATCTTAGTACAATTAAATTTGTTGGAGAAAAGTATGGCTACGCATAATCTGTATTTACACATTTGTTTCTGTTGAATCCTACTGCTGCAACCACAGGAAAACCTGTTGCCTCGCACAACCCTGGTCAAGTGAAAAAACTCATTTTCTGTGGTGTTGTGGAGCACAAGTTAAAAAGGAAATGTCTTGCACCAACATGTGGAATGCACTGGCGTGAAATAACACGCCTTTTCATGATGGCAGTCTGTTTTGTCAGACTGTCACTGAGGCTGTCAGTTTCATTTTGGTTCTTCGAAAGTGGTGATTTTGATTGAAATGAATATTAAACCACTCAGAGAGTTAGATAAATAATTGATTTTTAATTGAAAGAAATGTCAAACATCATAACATATTTATGTCATTTCATTGTCAAGGAAATGTTTGAAAAGCTCTTTTCCAAACACTACTAATGCTGTTGATGCCGTTAATACTAAACGCTTTTAATATTATTTCCAAAAATATTAAAAAATGTAAATATAAATAAATATAATAATTTACTTTTGGAAAATTTACTTTCGGAGCATTTTGGAAAAGATCTCTTCACTTTAACAATTAAAAAATATACAATTCAATTAAGTACTATGATGGGTTGGCTTGGTTTCTTTTGAGATGTACAGTGTACAGTTGAGGCAAAATGCAACTTGCAGTTAAATCCATACATGTGCAGGGAAATGTGGCAGGCATAGTTGTTTGGTTGTCATTTCTGTTGGGGAAGAAAAGACAAAGATTACAATCACAATATTACAACCATTATGTCTAATTGTTAAATCAGGTAATTAGTGTTCTGGTGTTTCAGATCTGTAAAAGGGTTAAAGATGGGGGTTTTGGGCTCAGACGTCAGATGGTTTAACAGTATTTACTGTACATAATGCCCATACATTGATTAGTAATTGGTGGTTGATATGCTGCAATGAATATGCTGAATGAAACAGTCCACTTAAAACAAACAAACAAAAAAATCCATAGAGTAGTGGCACTGGGATGAGGAATACGAAGTATACTGTACATTTGATTTGAACAGTGTGCATAATCCTCTAACTGCACAAGTGACGTAATAAAACCTTCAACAACTGCAACAACTCACCATCAGACTGCTGGATAGGAGGCATAAGATGCAATGCCACACTGGTTGTACTGGTTCCTGGCCATCTTGATGTAGCCTTGCTCTCCCCAGCTAACACCCCAGCTACACAAATACATAAACCATGGTCACAAAAACTCAAATCACACATTTTATAACCACTGAGAATGCTCAGAAGGTTAATACATTAGACCAGGGGTGTCAAACATACGGCCCGCGGGCCGCATCCGGCCCGCCAGAGGGTTCCATCCGGCCCGGATGTTAAAAAAAAAAAAAATTTTTTTTTTTTTTTTTTAAATGAAATAACCGAAATGCGCAATTACGGCCCTCGGGACAAAATCGAGACCTGCATGACATTAACCCAATGGTCCCTCTGTTACACTGTATATATGTAGTAAAGTGCACATCACACTTCTATTATAAATAGTGAATTTGTACTGTAACAGGCATTTGATAAAGCTCATATATTATAGACCTCATATATAGAGATAAAATGTTAATACTTCTTATTCGTATTGTATTGGTATTGGTTGTAATTAAATAATGATTATAATTGTATTTGTATTGGTTCCTATTAAGCTCAAACTGGAAACGGGATGTTAGAATGCGTGAAAATGCAGGAAATTACATATAAGAAATACACAATTTTGTGGGGGAACACCCCCAGACCTCCTGCCGAAATGAACTGTCCCATATTTAATTAATTGACGGTTGGCAATGAATGAATGAAGTAAAGGAAATTTTGCATAGGATTATCAGTATTGCATTGCTTTCTACATATTCAACACACTTAAAAAGTGATAGTACTGAAAACTAATCCTCTGCTTTACGTTTTTTTTTTTTGCGATGCTGTACGATACGTTTTTTTTTTTTTTTTTTTACCAATGCGGCCCGCTTGAGGTCCACATGGGTTGTATGCGGCCCCCGGACCAAAATTAGTTTGACACCCATGCATTAGACAGACAAGCAGGCATTTACAGTATGTAGACACGTAGACACACAGAGGCAGACAGACAGACATGGGCATATGAGACATTTGCTGATATCGAAGCCCCTTAATGCAGGCCGTACCTCCTGAGGCACTCTGTAACAGACATTGAAAGTTAACTACTATAGTACTACACTACTATGACAGTGCACGGGGCCTTTAGTAATACATTACGACTTGGTCATTGCCATTCTGGTAACAGCCAATTTATAATGCCGTGTCTTAAGGGGTTAAATCTAATACTGTTTTCAGGCCAACCAGAACAGTGCTCATGCCCGCACCAGTTCTTACTTAACTTAAGTGCTCACCTGGGAACCACCAGCATTCATACCGGGCTCTGAACCTTTCCTTATGTCACCATTTGTTACCAGGTGGAACCTGCTGTCGTGCATGTTGTCGTCACGGTTCGCCACAACAAAGTATTTTTCGGTTTGCATTGCCAACCAACTTAACGTTACCTGAACACTCAGAATTGCAGTGTGAACACTGTTTGAATCTATTCGAGATTAGGTGCACTGGCACGGTTTTCAGACGGCCTCAACACACCTTAAGTAGGCCGTTGGATGTTGTTGGAAGTCCATGGTGACATCTGCTTACCTGTTCTTCACGAGCCAGTAGTCCTGACCACCCTCAGAGCCGTATCCCACCACTAACACGGCATGGTTTGGAGCCGCAGCATTGCAGTAAGGATCATTGAAGACACCTTTTCAATAAATGAATGAATGAATGATCAAATAAATAAATAAATAAGTCAGTCAATCAACCAATCAATCAAACTATTGGACACTTTTGACCATTTAGCAGTAAGTCAATGCAAGTAATCAACAGACCAACCAAACCAGTGGATGCCTGTGAAACATACAAACAACAGCAAAAACAGACAAACAAACAAAAAATAACAAAAAGGTTTTTTTTTTCAAGACAACTCACCTGATTGATAGTCGGCGAATCGGCTGGCATCCACGGCCACAGACACGGGTCCCTGTCTGGCCACACTGTTCTGCAGAGCAGACTCGTCACCCTTGGGCGTCACGTCATGGAACCCCTTGCAGGTGGCGCCAACACCAGCCGGATTGAAGCGACAGTAGTCCTCCTAATGGCAAGTGAAGGTTGAGTTAAACGAGGACATTAAAGGAGCACTGTGTCGTATGGTGGCCAGAATTCTTGATTAATCCTGTGGAGGCGTGATAAGAATGTGACCATACAAACTAGTTCTGACCACACAAGATGGGCTACATCCAAAGAAGGTAAAGATTTTTGTGCTTGTGCTACAGTAGTCGCAACCTGCACACTGTCACCATACCCAGAGTTGCCAAATGTACAGTACTATAATTGTTGTACCATAATTTTGTCCTCTGTACGATCAACAGCACATGATGTACTATCATTTCAGAGTTTTCATTCAGTTGCCTTAAACAACCATTTGGTATACAATTATTTAAAAAAAAAACACACAATTTTGAGGTTTTAGTACGATAGTTCAGCATTTTCTATCTGGCAATAGTGCACGTACCTGTCCAATGTAGGGGTAGTATTCCTCTGTGTCTATCCCTCCGTTGTCCCTGATGTACTGGAAGGCTGGGTCCATCCACCCTCCACCGCAGCCGGACTCCCCGTAGGGCCGCGTGCAGTCCACCAGCTGCTGCTCGCTCAGGGAGGCCAGGTAGCCGTGCTTGATACAGGTGTGGGCCTCCAGCGCACCAGTCTGGAATTCATGACATGACATGTTCACAATATACACACATCCACATGCACGCACAAACACACACACAAACACACATACACACACACACGCACGCACGCACGCATGCACGCACGCACACACACACACACACACCTCAGCCTCCATTGATATCACAAATATTACTTGAACTATTAAATAAAGGCCCAAAATTGTCATACAATAATGTTTAAGTAAAGGCACCCCGTGGGCATGTCATGAGAAATGATGATGTCATGATCTTTGCATGAGTGCAGGTGGTGGGCGACCACAAATGGTCACATTATTTACTTGTCAGCAGTGACTACTACGGAAAGAAGAGGAAATTAGATTTAGACCACACACACACACACACACACACACACACACACACACACACACACACACACACACACACACACACACACACACACACACACACACACACACACACACACACAGCAGCTCTTCTTTTGCTCTGATGACTAAGAGACTTACCACACTGAAGGTCCAACATGATCCACACTGGCCCTGGCTTTTCACTTCAGTAACACAGCCCTTATCTCTCCAGTCCACAGTGTCAGCCAGCTCAGCAGCGCCACCTTCAGCTATGGAGTCCATGCTGGCCAGATGGGGCATTGCTTTGGTCTCATTGGAGGGTTTCATGTCTTTGAGGAGCACCTTCTCACGGAACTCCTCGGGGTCCTGGAAATGGGAAGAATTTGCTCTTGCTATGAGATGTCTGACGTTCATTCTGTCTTAGAGCTATATCAAATCTTCAAGTTTCCTTTGTTTCAGACATGTAAAAGATTTTAGCTTGTTTCAGCGGTGTTAGCATGTTTCAGCGGTGGGTCAGTGGGTAACATGGACGTTTCACCGTCAAAACATGTCAGGTAAAAGATTTTCATGTCTGAAATAAAGGAAACTTGAAAATGTGCTCTTGTGATTGACATCTGGGTCAATTGCGTCTTCTTGGGCTCAGACGTCAGGAGTTACAGCCACAGCTGATGCTTCACCAAAAGTTTGAGTACTGCAATAAAATGGTGCGCATACTTATGCAACCATGTTCATTCAAGTTTTTTATTTTCTATTTTCCCCCTATTGCTTTTGGAACGGCTCTTTGAAAGGAACAAGCTACGATGACCTGGATCCCGTCAAAGAGCCAAAAATCCCATCTCTACAGCAAACACTGAGTTGCTACTATATCATAATGATTTGCCGTCCTACCATGTCTGAGAACTGGTTCATGCCCATGCGGTAGGAATGAATGCCCTGGGTAGCCAGGAGGTTGTGGGCCAGAACCCTTCGACGAGAGGACAGCCAGATGTCTTTTCGGTAGGCCTCCTCCTGATGCAAGCTATACGACTTCCCTGTGCGACATAAAAGAGGAAGAAAAGGTTAGGGCTAAGTAGTTGCTAATGTTACGTAATACACGTTGACTGGATTGTCAAAAATAGTCAAACAGTTCCTGATGTAGTAATTTTTTTGTCGTTTGACCTGGTAATTTGATGTAGTAAATTTGAATCAAAATGAAAGGACATCTACTTGAAATCTACAACATCATTATAAAATACACAAAAATAATCGGCAACTATATATCTGATGTGCGATATAGATCCACCTTAAAAAGACTGTGAGAATTACAGTATATGCCAACAAACTACTATTGCACAGCTGGTTACTGTGAAAAATACTAAAGGGAAGCGTAAATACACAACAATACAATTTTAGGGAATGTTTTAGTAATCATGGTGATTTTGGGAAGACTGCAGTAAAAACAGATTTGAAAAATAAAATGCAGCAAAATTGTCATGGAACTTGAATATAGTGTACATTCAAGTTAGGTGAGCACACTCACGACAATATTACTGTATTTTATTTTGAATTTTATTTTCTCAAATAAAATATAATATCTAGGCCTAGAGTACATGTGCGTATAATGTGTCATATTATCATATATGATGAGGATAATGATTATTTTACCCTTACCATACTTGAATTTATATAATGAGGAAGCATAATGATTGTATTCCTTACCAAACTTGAATTCATACAATGATGATAGTGTCCTTACCAAACTTGAGTTTCCAAGCGTGGAACTCCAGGTCTTCCAGAGAGAGGCTGGCACAGCTCACCACTGCCAGACAGGCAGCTGCTACAATTAACCACTTCATGCTGTTGGACAAACACAAGGAAATCAGGTGTGACGATCACTGTCTCTTGCAATATTAAATGGAGCAGAGAGAGAGAGAGAGAGAGAGAGAGAGAGAGAGAGAGAGAGAGAGAGAGAGAGAGAGAGAGAGAGAGAGAGAGAGATCTGAAATTCTAGCTGTTGTGTTACCTGTTGTCTTCTAAAGCTCCAGTGGATGGCTATCAGACGAACTGTGACAGACCTGAGACTTGAGTGTAAAGTCTGTTGTCTGTATGTTGAGTGAAGGATGCACAGCCTCTTTTATCCTCTCATCTCTTGTGAATCACCGTTGTTCACGAGACCCATGTTCCCATTCTGGTGCTTCATTAGTTCCTTATTACTACCCACACCTCAGTCCATGGTGATGAATACATATAAATATAAATCTCACATCACTAACTTGCTTGATTAAATTAAACATGGGTAAACATGGCATATTTGCAAATTTATAATTGATAATGAATAGTTATGCCTTTTTCAGAGCTAATACCTGTCATGTCATTATCAATCATAAGATTACCTGACAACTTTAGAACTTTGGGGGATTAATGTATTTTAGAAGGCAATAAAACTCTGTAGGCCTATACCATAATTACCTGGCCCCTATTATTTAAGGAAATACAGTATGGTTAAATTCAGGTAAATTGGGCCACTTTGGGCCATTCACTTATATGCGAAAAAAGTGCCCCAATTTACCTGAATTCACCATATAGACCAGTGATTCTCAAAGTGTGGTCCGGGGACCACTGGTGGTCCGCGACAGAGCTCAGGTGGTCCGCAGGGGGATTTCTACTTTTCCAAGACAAGCTAGTAGAAGGCTATATTTGCCAAACATGTCTGAAGTCATATTTTCACCACAATGAGCACCTGCCAACTGTCAATTCAGTTGACAGGTGGTCCCTGAACATTTTTGGGGGGGGGAAAGTGGTCCTCGGCCTGAAAAAGTTTGAGAATCACTGATATAGACAATGTATTGGAGAATAAGTCGGGTGATATTTGGCACATTTTACCCTATCAGTATTGGCTGATATAGCCACATTTCCACCATAAACTGCAAGGCTGATTTATGAACACAAGCATGGAGTAATGCACAAGTGTTTTCTGAGGCCAGCAAGAGCAAAGGTTACGTAAAATCTCTGGTCAATAATATTTTATGTTATTGTGTTAATGTTTGGGTTTGTTTGTTTGTTTTTTGGTCATTTTTAAAAATGTTGAAATGCTTTATAGCACTGTTGTTGTTGTTGTCTCAATATTACTGTAGAGCACAGCTTGGTACACTTGGCAGCTCTTTGGAACATGGTGACTGTATTCTAGTCATGTGAGCTAAACCTCAAATCAGATGCCAATGATTACGCAAATGCCCACACAACTCAAGTACATAAGTGTCAGTGTGTGTGTGTGTGTGTGTGTGTGTGTGTGTGTGTGTGTGTGTGTGTGTGTGTGTGTGTGTGTGTGTGTTTGTGCGTGCGTGCGTGCTTGCGTGTGTGCGTGCGTGCTTGCGTGTGTGCGTGCGCCGTGCGTGCGTGTGTGCGTGCGTGTGTGTGTGTGTGTGTGTGCAAGCGCACATGTGCATGAGTTGTAAACATTTCCTCTTCCTTCAATACCAGTCACTGCTGACAAATCAATAATGTGATCTGTGGTCACCCAACACTCTCAAGCAAAGACCGTGACATCATCATTTCTCATGACATGCACACCAGGTGTCTACACACACACACACACACACACACACACACACACACACACACACACACACACACACACACACACACACACACACACACACACACACACACACACACACACACACACACACACACACACACACACACACATATGCCATAGAGTCTAGCCCAGGACTGGAACATTTTTAATTCCATCCAAAAAGATAAACTTTAATAGCTTATACGTAGATTCATGATCCACATTTTAAACTATTCCAATAATTTATTTGCTTATTCTTACATATGTTGGTCTTCCAGGTCAAAATAACTGATGCAGGATTTCAAAATATCTGATTATTGTGATGAAATCACAATTTTCTTCAGAAAAAAGACATTTGGATCACATCAAATCAGTCGAAATATGGCGCATTCTAAACTACATGTCAATCCTCACACAAATGAACAAACCTATAACCAAATTAGCCAAACTTATAGCACAAAACTGCTTTGCACTCAGTTTGCAATTGATAACACACTTTGCAAAATGTAACAAAAAAATACAGTACACAGCACTCATTTCCATTGCTTTATACACAATATCCAAATAGTGAGCACACACAAGACTTCTATAACCACTTCAAAATGACATATTTTTGAATAAAATCCAAGTGTGTTACTGGCTGTGTCTAGTTGCTGCAATAGGCAGTAATGTGATAAGTGTGTTGAATATTTGGTACAAAAGCAGCTCATTTTACAAAACACTGATATCACTGCCATGATAACGCTTAGCATTGAAGTCAATGTCAGTGGCATCGCATGGGCATTATGGAAGCATTGATGTTAATGCTGTCAGCTGTTCTTTCGATCTGGTGACCCTCATCTCCCTCTTGATTATGCCCTATACCATGTGCTTTGGTGGCATTGCAGTTCTAACTCACCAGACCTCAAATCTGGTGTCACACATTAATCATTTTTGTGTGCTATTGCGCCCTCTTGTGTTGATAAAGGTATACAAAATATAGCTTAAAAAAATACATTTTAAATATCATCCATAACTGAGGACAGACATTTTTCAAAACATTTTAATACAAGATTGTAATAATTTTCAGTTTGCCCTGCTAAATTATTTACTCTTTCTCTATCAGTGGGGTAGGCTAGTAACAGTCTTTTGGAAACAAGATGAAAACAGATGAGCAGATATTAACACATTTGTTTGAGATTTAGAATTGAGATTAAAACTCTGCTGATAGTTTGTAAGTCACTAAATGGCGTAGGCCCTACATATGTTGTAGATATGTTTGAGCAGTAGCATCCTAATAGATGTCTTAGATCTTCAGAGTCTCCTCTACTGGCTGTGCCTAGAGTCAAATCCAGACAGGGATAGAACTGCCATAACAGCATCTTGTTTTAAAAAGAAATGTAAAACAGCCTTATTTTCATCTGCTTTTGGTGACAGTTCTCTTTTCTCTTTCTCTACTCTTTAGCACATTGTATGACAGTTTTGTTTGATAATGTGCTCTATAATTGAGATTGATTGATTCATTGATTGATTGATTGATTGATTGATTGAAGAACGTGTAAATAACTCAGGACATGTGATAATAATTTTGAATTTCTTGGTTTCTTAGTCGTAGTCGTGATACTGACTGCCAGCTTTCGGCAGCTTCAAAGCACAGTGACCAGATCATGTATCAGGTGAAGACTATTTCTGTTAATGGAAAGGATGTATGAGTTGAGCAGCTGAAATCATGTCTCACTCAGAAAAATATCTATTTTGAAAAAAATCATAGCATCAGTCAAAGTATTTAACTTCCAAGTCTTCCTTTGTCTTTTCTTTTGTCCTATCCAACTTTAAAAGCATTTTATTGGCCTCGTCCCAACTTTTTTGGGATTTGTTGCAAGGGTGACATTTTAAATGAGCACATATTTTCCTCAAAACAATAATTTTGCTTGGATTTATCGACTGATATGTTGTCTTGGTCTATCTTATCTATCTATCTATCTATCTATCTATCTATCTATCTATCTATCTATCTATCTATCTATCTATCTATCTATCTATCTATCTATCTATCTATCTATCTATCTATCTATCTATCTATCTATCTATCGAATGGTCTATCTTATCAGATTGAATGTTTTGAAAATGAGATTATTTTGATTTTATTCACAAAACACCAAATGTCCCAACTTTTTAGGGATCCGCTTTGTATGCACAGGAAATCCTGAATCACAGGTCTGAGTTGGCTTATATGGCTTAAAGAGACCAAGTGTGAAAATGCCCTTAGCCTACTCGGCTATCTTTGACGCAACCACTGATATGGGCCAAGCCCCTACTGCCATGTGCTGACAATTCAGTTGCCTTGTCTTATAAGACACTTATCATTTCATTGTACATTGCAAAACAACACATGCCATTACATTGAGTCACTAAGGAGACACATGTCAGATATGTGTAAGACACAGCAAGGATATGAAGGACTGTCAAATTCTAAAAACTCAAATTACTCATCAAAGCATGTTTCCATCACACTGAAGGAACACTAACAAAAAAAGTGTGTTAATTTAACTGAAAGCATTTATGCGCAACCAATGTCTACTATTGAATTGTGTAAAAAATAATAATTTCAGAATAATGTCATTTTCAACACAACGTATTCAAGTTGAAATCCTGCTTGAGAAAGTCCATAGCTGCTTTCAAATCTGCATATTATTTGAAGAGCACTGACGTGGTTGTAACAGTGTTATATGTTAATCGGTCTGTGAGAAATTAGTTTGCCTAATGGATGGTTTGCGCTCAAGGTAGGTAGACAAACACATTTCCAGTCAAAACTGAATATTTTCCCCCACCACATATCCATCACTGCATAAAATAAATATAGCTGTGCACTTTTATTTCTGTTTTCAAATGTTTTTTTTACTAACAGTCTTTACCTCTAACATGTTTAAAACTGCTTCAAACAAACAGCCTCTACATCAAGACAACATGCTTGTTGAGAAAACAGGTTTTACATTTTTGAGAGCATTGTGAAGTCCATGCAATGCAGAAACACACACACACACACACACACACACCACGGGCCTGCACACGGACACACACACGCACGCACGCACACACACACACACACACACCTCGGGCCTGCACACGGACGCACACACGCACATACCCATACACACACACACACACACACACACACACACACACACACACACACACACACACACACACACACACCACGGACCTGCACACGCACGCACACACACAAACAGACAAACACACAAACATCTACCCCCCCCCTCTCTCTCTCACACACACACACACACACACACACACACACACACACACACACACACACACACACACACACACGCACGCACACACACACACACACACACACACACACCTCGGGCCTGCACACGGACGCACACACGCACATACCCACACACACACACACACACACACACACACACACACGCACACACACACACACACACACACACACACACACACACACACACCACGGACCTGCACACGCACGCACACACACACACAGACAAACAGACAAACATCTACCCCCCCCCCCCCCCTCTCTCTCACACACACACACACACACACACACACACACACACACACACACACACACACACACACACACACACACACACACACACACCCTTTGGTTTAAATGATGTCTTTGGGGACAGCTACTGTCATGAGAGCTTAACATATTACATTAGATTTATATTTCTTGGCAATGCCCAGCAAATGCACGTTAGACATGTCCCTTAGTCATGTCCCTAAGTGCATCACACACCTTTTCCATCCAAATACGTAAAAGTTCTGTTCTCCACAATGTTCATTTTGACTGAGTGTTGACTGTTGCAAGAACATGTGCTGAACTGAACTGAGTGATTGTTGTGTTTCAGACCTGACATGTGAGATTAGATAAAGTACACTCATTACGTATATACTACACTCACTCCAAATAAAACTGTGCTTCTTTGCTACCAGTGTTAAGAGAACAACAAGGAACCAGGAAAGCTATGCTGGAGAGGACAGTGAGCATTTAAAAGGTATTATACTCTTATTTATTTGTTATGGGTTTATAAGTGTATTTATTTATTTATTTATTATGTGTTTGTCTTGCCTTGCTGCTATTATGTGTTGTGTGAATGCCCAGGTGGCATTCAATTTCTACATTGGGAATAAATAATCTCTTTCTCTCTACGTCTCTCTCTCTCTTTCTTTCTCTCTCTCTCTACAGTATCTCTCTCTCTCTCTCTCTCTCTCTCTATTTCTTGGGCAGAGCAGATACCTTGGCTTGTACTTCAACATGGCTGGCCATCTTTTCTTGGCCTTGCTGACACTGTTGGCTACTGGTGGAATATTTCGACAATGGTCTGGTGTCTCCGCAGCAAGGCAAGCTGAAGCGGCTGAAAAGCAAGAGACACCAGTGAGCATCAACAAAGCCTCTCCTTCATCGGATTCTTCATATCGTTTCAAAATCTCAAGTGGTGCACTGGACTATGATGGTGGGAAGATGCCAGATGTGATCGGTGCTCTTCTGAAGAAGCAGCAGACCTGGAGGCCTCTTCAGTGTGAGTAGGCCTATCATTTATTTGTCAAACAGAAATGCAGACAATTTCATGTTTGAAAACTGTGAAAATGAATGCTTGTATTACGGGTCAATATTACATAGTCATTTCCTAAACGTGTTAGTGGTTGTTTTCTTTTAGTTCTTCTTCTATAACAGCAGTAAACAACTGATTTACCAAATAGAACACTATCAGTCTGTCTGATCATATATACAATCATACTCTACATAATGAAACACTAGACTATGTCTTATTTGTAACTCTTGTAAGTGCAGTATAGGCATAACTATTTTTCCGCAGACACATGATTATACTTCTTCTTTTCAGTGTTCTCCCAGAGCCCAGATGGAATAATTCCCAGCTTTGACATCATTCCACAATTCCACTGTAAAAATGAAACTCTCATACTGCGGACTTCCGTGGACAGACAAGCCGATGTCTTCTTGCTCACTGGTTAGTAATTGGACAACTACAGTACACAACACAACACAGTCAAGGGCACCGAGTTTTAAAGTGGTGGTGCACATTTTTTTTTTGGGTGGAGTTGGCATTTATTCCGCTCCATATTTATAAAATGATATTGATCAGCCAAAGAATGAAAAAGAGACACATCACACCCATTCTTTATTTCTTAACAATGTTACTGCTACTTCTCTCCACTCATTTGTCTGTAGTAAAAGTTGAAGAAGCCTCATTTAGGGAGCCCAAAAGTGGGGATGCAAATGCACCACTGCATCCATCTTTCCGGCACCTTTGAGCACAGCATAACTCAAAGCACTATCATCATTTTGTAAAAGGTGCAGCTTTAGTCACTAAATACAAAACTGCTCCTTCCGCAGAGGACCTCTCTCCCATCAACATTCACCATCTCCCAACACAATGCAAGCACAGCGCAGTGCAACAAGGTTCGTGGATGCTCCTGACTGTCTTCTTGAAAGGCTGCCATATTCATCATAAGGTGAGGACGCCAGTGTTGATCTACTCACAGCATTGTGGAGGATTTTTTTTTTGCCTTCAATCAGTAATATTCGCACTATGTACCACTAGGTAGGCTGAATTATATCTTGGTAAATCAGCAAGTCAAATAAGACATTAAAAATTCCCCATAAAGAATTAGCTTAACAACCAAGGGGAATTGGAATGGAATAGAAAGGAAAGCAGGGAAGCCAACAGGGGGGGTGCACAAAGGGTTCAGTTGTCCAGGGACCCAGGGAAAGAGAGGGTCCAGAATTGGGTCCTCTTTATATTTTATTTATTGGACTGGGGGCCCCTTTCAGACGACTTTGTCCTATGCACAGCCAAAGCTGTGAGCGACCCTGGTTGTCAGTATTCTCTTGATGATTATGCGTGTGATGCCAGGAGGACAGAATGTAATGGTACACTGGGCCAGTACACACCCATTCTTCAAGATATTGGAATACCCCTATCTCTGAGACCATTAAATCTGTCTCTACTAAGATACAGAATGTGGGAAAAGGTTGATTGGAAAAATGCTGACCGTTTAAATGTGTAATGTGTAACCAGGACAATGTTTTAATGTAAAACTAGCCTTTGTACACTGTAAAAATATCAAAAGTTTACTAGCTACCTCAGAATTCCAACTTAATTTAAATCCCTATTGTAAGTTGTGTGAAGCTTTGAATTGCAGCTTTGTGTTCAAACAACACACACAACTCCACACAACTTACAATAATAAAAAGTAACTTGTAATTCTGAGGTATGCCAAACCATGCTGTAAAAAACACAGCTGCCTCAGAATTCCAAGTTAATTTAAATCCTTATTGTAAGTTGAGTGAAGCTTTGAATCGCAGATTTGAGTTCAAATAACAAACACAACCCCTGTAGCTTTTACTTTTGTTTTCATACAACTTACCATAAAGATTTAAATTAATTTGAAATTCTGAGGCAGCAGGTAAACTTAACCCTATACTGCACGGTGTTGCCATATGGCAACATACCATTCTTTTGGCATTTCCTGGTATTTAAATATAAATAATAGACATTGATTGGTTTTCATATTGAAACTGTGGCCTTGTTTTATCCAATTATGTGGTTTCTTGACATCACATGACACCTCACACTGCCCGAGGCTCGCTCTTTCCCTCACTGTACATGAGCGTGTGTCCTTGACAGATTGCTCTGGCATTGGCCAAGATTTTTCACACTTTTTGCAATATTTACAACATTTTAAAAAATATTGGGATGATCTATAGTTAGTCATGATCTGTTTTCACCCTTTGTTTTGTTTTCAACTAAAATTATTTCCATTTTATGTTGAAAAATAGGTATGTTGCCATACGGCAACATTGTGCGGTAATGGAACAAGACGGCCAATAGGGAAAGTGTATTGATACAAATAACCAAATCTAATTGATTGATTAATTGATTTATTTATTGATTGAATGATTGATAACTGATAATATTTATAATTAGAGTAAATGGCAGTCTGTAATGAACATTAAAAATGTTATAATAGGTGTACAGAACTGTTTTATGAGCTTTCACTCTGAGTACATGCAGAAAAGCGAACAAGGCCTATGCAGCCTCCCCAGACTGCCAGAGGTATACCACAAAAATCCCCAAACCCCAGATTAGAGCATGAAGCTACTGTCATCTGAACCATTTGAAGCCTCAAAAATGTTTTGACTTCATGTGTATGTTATAATTAGGCTAATTAGCACACAATGTTTGTGCAAATCTGTCAACCCGATCAAAAATTATTGTACAAAGTCAACCATTTTGAAAGTCAGCCATTTTAAAAGCATAATCTCAAAATTTCAAACAGCTCATAAACCAATTATATTATTAACACACAAGATTTACTGCAAATCCAAGCACCCATTGAAAAGTTTTGGTGTAAACAAAAGGTAGGCCGTCTCGAAAGATTGCCAACTTCAAAGTCAGCCATCTTGAAATTCAGCTATCTTGAAAGCACTGGCCTAACAATTTTACATGGCTTATTTACTCATTATAGAGTGTTATCACACAAGGTTTAGTGTAAATCCAAGCATCCATTCAAAAGATATGACAAATAAACTGTTGGTTATGTTGAAAGATGCCTGGCCCGCAAATCGGCCATCTTGAATGTCGGCCATCTTGAAAGTGTTGGCTTCCAAAATTAAATCTGTTCATGTACATATTATAGACAGTTACCATACACATTTTTGTGCAAATCTTTGCACAGATATTGTGTTAATACTTAATATATTCATTGGTGGTTGGTCAAAGTAATACCACTGAAATACTGTTTTTTGGGGATATAATAAACAGTATTCACTTGTTCTGTCAGTGGCAAAAATGTGTTAAATAACTCCCTTGAACTTGTGGGTAAACTTTCAATGTTTTCTGAGATAAAAACAATTATATTTCTATAAAATAATCCATAATGTTGTATGACTCTTGTTTAGTCTTGGAGGGAAAATGTACACTGGATCCTTTCCGTGACTGCACAATGTTGCCATATGGCAACAAACCTAAAAGTACCCCCCCAAAAAACTTTTTTTTGAAAAAAATAGCAAAAATGTCTTAAGAAGTTCATTTTATGCGACAAAAACCACAGTTAGATTTTTTTCCATGATGGGATAATAATGTGTGCAGTATAGGGTTAAATTTTCAAGTTAAACCATGCTGTTGCCATTGCAGTGTATAGGAGGATAAATTAGCCATGTAAGTTAAATTTTTTTACAGTGAGTGTATAGCAGAATTAACTAAATAGCAAGTTATCATGACTTATCACTTATATAATTTGTACAGTGTACAATTAATGTTGTTTGTACAATTAATGTTGTTTACGAAATTACATACAGCGTATTTCTTTTGTCAATGTTTGACCACAGGTATTGGAGAGGATCCAGAGTGATTCTCTAATGGTGCAGTATTTTGACCGTTTGCTAATGCAGAATGTAACAGGGGTTGCCTCGTGTCTTACCGTTACACAACCAACTTCAACAAACGCTGTAGCTCCTGTAGTGACATGTAAGAAGAGTAAAATGCTGGTAAAGTTATCTGGACGTACACTTAAGAAGGTTTTGGTGTCTGGTAAGTACTCCTTGTGATTGTATGTGTGTTTTATGATTACCTCCGCCAAGGAGGTTATGTTTTCGGTCTCGTTCTTTTGTCTCTCTGTTTGTCTGTTTGTCAACAGGATAAATGAAAAAGTCATGAATGGATTTGGATGAAATTTTTTGGAGTTGTTGTAAATGCCACAAGGCACAAGTGATTAAATTTTAGTGGTGATCCGGATCATGACGCGGATCCAGGTTCTACACCGTTGCGGTATAGGGCGAAATTTGACATTCCAGTTTTTATTTCCACAAAAACAAAGCAGAAAGACTTAAAGTGGTGGTTCGCTATTTTAGACATTAAGCCCTGTTTGTGTGACTTCTGGGGTGAAGTAGAGATGTTCTCATCACAATTTTGACATTTAGTGCTGAACGGAGCATTTGGGTATCCAAGACTGCAGCCCCCCCACCTTTACATTCACTCCAATGAAGCACTCAAGCAATCGATCATAAAATGGCATTACACTTTCGCTCGAAAAGACACGGAACTCACCGTGTGGTCAGTGGTAGACAGCGATAAATTGACCCGAAAATTGCAGCGAAATATGCCTTCTAACTGTTGTTTAGCATTTGGCGGACCTATTTATCCCCAGACGCCGTTGAATAGCAGTAGACATCCAGCCAGTAGGTAGCGATAGTGTGCTGTTTGTGTAGACATCAAGGAGCGAGGTAGAACGGCTGTCTTTGAGCGGGACTAGCTACAAAAACTACAGCTTGCATACAAACTAGAGATGCACCGGGTTCTGATTTTTAGGATCCTGCCGGATACCGGATCCACTGCTTAAGATCCTGCCGGATCCGGAACCGGATACAGGATCCTACAAAAGGGTTGAAACTAGTGGTGGGCCGTTATCGGCATTAACGTGCTGCGATAATGTGACTCTTATCGCGCGACAAAGAAAATATTGCACGTTAATCTATTCTCAAAATATGGATTTGGGGTTTGGGGATGCGCTTCACCATAGCGTTCGATTGACAGACGCTTTCAGACTGCCCTCCAGTCACTTCGCCTCTCCACCTGTTGCTCAGCAGAGCAGACCTACTACTTAATATGAACAGTGTTTGCATGCTGTAAACATTAATCTCTCTGCCGTGGTAGGTGTTGTTTTAGTGCTTTTTCATAAGTGGTAGACTAGAGAGACGTTATTGTTTGAGGTGAAGCAGACATTATTGTGTACCAGCCCGACATAGCCTACATTTCCTCACGCATTGCATGGAACACAAACAACAGTCCTGTTCCAGAAATCTTGCCTGTGCCATAATTGCAAAACATTCCGTGTGATAAACATTTTGAAGATTGTCAAACTGAAACTGTCGATATGTACTCTCACTGAATGTTTGTGTTATGATCGCACATTTGCGACTCATGTCAGACGGTAATACACCTCGCGGTTGTTGCGCTTGATATAGCCAACCTCGCGGTCGTCGCGCTTGACTTTTTTTTTTTTTTTTTGCAAACTGAATTCATTTGGAGTTGTAACTCCGCTGGCATTCTAACGCAGAGAACAACTGTCAGGTTTAGGCCAAATCGATGTGGGCCAGTGCTTTAGGGTCTAGAACTAGCTTTAGAAATCTAGTAGCCTGGCTCTGACTTTGCTCTATCTGCTGTGCAGCTCCTCCCTCTCTAAAGGAGCCGCTGCCCTTTTTAACAGTCAGTGGCAGATTCATTCTCTCTCTCTCTCTCTCTCTCTCTCTCTCTGTCTCTCTCTCTATAGCGCTGTTCATTTTGAAATGTCAGTATATTATGACTGTAAATGCTTCCTAACATATTCGAAACACTTTTCAAATATTGCAGTGATTTTTTTTTTCATCACCAAATATCAACCATTTTTTTGATGATGAGATGCATTTTGGAAAAAAGAGATGAGCTCTGGTCTAATGCGCCATCTTAAGAAACCCCCTAGGTTTTTTTTCGTCATTATTTTGCTAGCGTGCCTATTCTGAATGAGCCATTTTGATATAGATTCATCTAGATTAATTTCATAATTACAGTGAGATTAATCTCGATTAAAAAAATGAATCTATGCCCACCCCTAGTTGAAACACATAGCCTACTCGCACACGTGGACCCTTTTTATCACGTTGGCTCAAACTATTTTGACTGAAAAGCCTCGGCTACCGGATCCTGGATCCTGGAACCGGATCCGGATCCTGTGAAAAACCCTATTATCCTGCCGGATCCGGATCTTTAATACAAACCATAGATAGTAACGGAAACAAACACACACCCATTTCCGGTCGCGCGGAGTAATACTAGTCAAACCAATACAATCAATGAAGACGGACAATAACATATCTTCTCTGGAAGCATATTTCGCGGTGATTTTCGAGCCAACCTATCCCTGCCCACCTCTGACCACTTGGTGAGTTTCATGTCTCTGTTAACGAAAGTTTAATGCCATTTTGTGATCGATTGCTTGAGTGCTCCATTTGAGTCAATGTAGAGGTGTGTGTGTGTGTGTGTGGGGGGGGGGGGGGGGGGGTGGGGGTGGGGTGGAGGGTGGCTGCAGTCTGAATACCCAAATGCTCTGTTCAGCACCAAATGTCAAAATTGTGATAAGAACATCTCTACTTCACCCCAGAAGTCACACAAACCGGGCTTAATGTCTAAAATAGCGAACCACCACTTTAACAAAAATTAAGGTGTAACATAATCAGATGTTCTGTCGAACAGCTTCCTTGGTGAAGGTCTGCACTCTCTGAGTGCATTCTGATTGTGTATTTCTTTGTTTTGGGATGTTTTTATGATAAGAATAATGAGTAACATACAAATTACCATATCTCATATGATGTGATTATTGTTAAATTGAATGAAATGATATACTATATTAAATTGTATTTTTTTCATTGCTCTTTAAGAAAAAATAATGGATGAACAAAAGGATGTCAAACAATGGCGAAAGAATAACAGTTTGTTTGTCGAATTAAATCTTAAGGTAGGATCCCCTCTATTGACTTGTGATCAGTTTGTTAGTTTAGTTTCATTTAGTTTATTGGCTTATTTGACAAGGGCCGTGTACAGGACAGTTCCAGTATCAGAGATTGCTACAAAGCTTATTTGCATCTGTGGTCCCTGAGCAGGAAGTTATCAAACAAACACACATTAACACATGGGCAATACATAGTAGGTATTACATACCCTACTATTTCAAAAATACATACAGAAAACAGTAACATCACACTAACAAGTATCACACTAAAACATAATAAAGCAACATGCCAATTGTGTCATCACATCATTGCTTAGTGATCCACAAACAGAGCCACATATGACACACAGCAATACATAACGTAGCAGCACATGGGTTAATCATCAAATCTTTGTTTAGTCTTCAGCCAGGCTTTCAACAATAGTTTAAACTGGTTGAAACTTGTGCTATGAGAGTTCCATTTTTCAACAGCACTAACACAAAAAGTTGACTGACCAACGGATGTCTTCCTGTAATCCACATAACATTGGCTCTTGTAGAGGACCCTGAGACCCTTGGTTTATCTTTGCAAAGTGATATGCACTGCTCAAGAGGTGGTTGTGCAAGATCATGAATATGTTTATACATTAAACACATCTCAGCAAAACAAATAAAACTGTTAAAAGACAATAAATTGTATTTTGTTATGATGGCACAGTGATAGTAATTTCTTGGCTTTTCATCCAGAACTTTTATAGACATTGTGACTTTTGGGAACATCCATGTTTAATTGTCTGTGCTCTGTGTACCATCTTGGGAATGCTGATGTTCTGTTTACTTTGCCTACAGAAAGAACACACTTTTACACTGATATATTCCGACCTGACTGGAAAGTTTTTAGAAGTCAAGGTCTCTTGCACCCGGGACAATGGGTCACGTTTTCCAAGATCCATCTTTGATATTGCTTTGAGCGATTCAGATTCTCCATTTCTACCACACAACCCCTCAGACATCTCCATGGATACAGACACGGCTGACTCATTTATCGACAACACCCCTAAGAATCAGTCACGTTTTCCAAGAGACGTTATTTACTACAGTAACTCCGAAGGATCTCCATTTGTACCACTGGACCCAACAAACATAGATGTTTCAGATACAGACACATCAGATCCCTCCACAAACACGGACACATCAGATCCCTCCACAGACACAGACACATCAGATTCTTCCACAAACACAGACACATCAGATTCTTCCACAGACACAGACACAGACACATCAGATTCTTCCACAAACACAGACACATCAGATCCGTCCACAGACACATCAGATCCCTCTTCAAACACAAACACAGACACAGAATTCTTTGATATTTATTACAGTAACTCAGAAGAACCTCCATTTGTACCATTGGACCCATCAATAATAGTCGGTTTAAATGCAGACACAGATAACACAGATACAGACACATCAGATCCCTCCACAGACACAGACACATCAGATTCTTCCACAAACACAGACACAGACACATCAGATTCTTCCACAAACACAGACACATCAGATCCGTCCACAGACACATCAGATCCCTCTTCAAACACAAACACAGACACAGAATTCTTTGATATTTATTACAGTAACTCCGAAGAACCTCCATTTGTACCATTGGACCCATCAATAATAGTCGGCTTAAATGCAGACACAGATAACACAGATACAGACACATCAGATCCCTCCACAGACACAGACACATCAGATCCCTCCACAAACACAGACACATCAGATCCCTCCACAAACACAGACCCCCAGAATCCCTTTGAAGAGTTTGGACGCTTTGGAGAATACTGGGGGTTCCCAAACATACCAAAAGGACCTTTCACACCCGATGTCACCGATGCCCCAGGACCAGAAACCAACCCTCCTGTAACAAAACCTGTGACACCTGTAGATCCGAGTACTGGTCCAGAAACTGACACACCTGACCCTGTGCCTACATCTATGGCCAATCCAATCTCAACGTCACAACTGTCTACATCCACCTTACCTGAAACATCTACGTCCGTTCCAACCTCAGCTGTTACTTCAACTGCGCTACTGTCTACATCCATGTTAGCTGAAACATCTACGTCCGTTCCAACCTCAGCTGTTACTTCAACTGCACTACTGTCTACTTCCACGTTAGCTGATACATCTACATCTCTGCCTTCAACATCCTTAGTGACGTCGTCATCTACATCCACCTTACCTGATACATCTACGTCTTTACCTACATCAGCTGTTACTTCAACTGCACTACTGTCTACATCCACCTTAGCTGAAACATCTACGTCTCCTCCTAAGACATCATCTGTCACGTCTTCAGCAACGCCAGCCATTACCTCATCTGTTCCACTATCTACACCCACATCAACAATACCCGAAACATCTACCCCTTTTCCCACAACATCAGCCATTACTTCAATGGCACTAGTGTCTACTTCTACATCAGCTGAAACTACGTCTGTTCCTACAACAGCTGTTACCTCATCTCCTGTTACATCTACCCCTACAACAACATTAACAACTGTGATCTCAACTATGATCTCAACAACACCAGGTCAAGCAACAGTTTCTACTTCTTCTAGTGTAATTTACTTAAAATGTATAACCTATTAAAAAGCCTGCCCATGTAAGATATTTATAAGAATAGAGAATGGAGACTTAAAAATTAAGTCTTTTTTCTATGTGTAAATACTAGCACTCACATTCTTCACTTTCCACCACAGGTACATCCATTGCTAGAATTGTAATGCTGCTGAATGGCATTTTCAATGAGAACCTTTCCGACCCAGAATCACCCGAGTTTAAAGAGTTAGCTCAACTTATTGAGGATGAGGTAAGACTTCTGTTGATTTTTACTTTCTTAAAATGACTGAGTGGCAATGAAAGTAAAATGTCTGCACACTTCTTCTGTTGATTTTTACTTCCTTATAATGACTGAATAGCCTATATCAAGACTTGCTTTTACGTACAGAACTACATATATTGCTTCTTTTTTCCGGAAACATTCCTCAAATATGCATGAGACTAGTATTATTGATTGGGTTATCAAATTGTGAAAGTAATGCTGAATTTTCTTTGGCGTCCTCAATGGCTTGTAACCACAGTGAGTACGGATCAGGGAGTTGGCATGGTTCAGGGGGCTAAAGCTACATTCACATACGTTACTCGCATCTCGCTCACTCACCTACTTGCCACTCGCTCATGAAATGTTCGCTAAACGTTCCCGTGGGTTTAACTGCCAATGCAAAACCGAGAGTACTGTCAGTTGTTTGAACTCTGCATTCCAATTGGTTCCTCTCTTGCTCGCCTTGCTCAAAGTTAAAATATTTTTGACTTGTTATCCGCCGACATCACATCGCTTGTACTCTCCTCGCTTCCTTGCCTCATAGACTTTCTATTGACTTCACTCACTGAGTTAGTAACTAGTAGTGATGTGTGTGAACCTAGCTTAGGGCCATATATCTGGGCACATGGCGGGCTTGATTCCAACCCAACGTTATTTCCCAGACCCAAGGTAATTCCCAAATTCTTCTCCTCTCTCTCATCCAATCGCTTCCTATTATAGTCTTTCACTGTGTTGTGCAAATGAAGGCATGGATGCCCAAAAATATCCATAGAACATTGGAGGACCAGTCTATCAATGTTCAAATAAGAAACAATTCTGACTCCTATGAAAACTATGCAGTGCTGGCCCTGCCATGGCTCAAATGGTAGGACACACAGGCCACCCCCTTCTCTCTCTCCCACCCATTTCCTGTCCCGTTCTTCACTGTTGTGTCCAAATTAAGTTGACCCCTCCACCCCCCCCAAACATAAAATATATGAAATAAAAACATTTTAACCCATTTTAGCCTAGAGACAAATACGCGGCATTCAGGCTCTTGAGATTTGAGGGGATTAATGAACACAATCTACGTAATGCAAAATGAGGGTCATAGCTTTTAAATGCAACTAATTTCTTGTTTGTATGTGCTTCGGAGGATGAGATAGTAAGGATCTAATAGGCAAAGGGTACTTTTTCCGAAAAAAAGTCTTAGAATAAAATGGGTTTAAAAGAAAATTATGTAGTGCTGACATGGTTTTGATATTTTGCTCTGTTGTCTTGACTGTCTTACTTATGTTATTTCTTCCAGCTGTCTCCCTTTTTTGCTGACACATTTACAACATTTTTAAGCCTGGCGGTTGAGAGATTCCGGTAAATATCTAGACCTTACATACGACTGTAATCTGTTAAGTACTGTATGACCTTATTTATCATGCATTTTTTTATCATTCTGATTAATTTAATTCCTTTTAAAATGTCTTTGCCCATTTGTCTTTGAACAGATCTGGCTCGATCATTGCTGATCTCGCTCTTGAGTTTGATTCTACCACTCCACCTGATGTTAATGACCTTAGCGAAGTTGTTGAAACTGCAATAGACAGTGGCAATTTATCAGTGGATGTCGCATGCTTTGTAGTTCCTGGTAAATAACAAACATTTACTCAAAATCACTTTTGTATCTGAGAATTTTAACAATAACATAATTAAGCAATTGTGGCACAGACCAGACCAAGTTGATCAATTCAAATGCCACTGTCATGAAGGTCAAATACCTGAAAGGATATTTCTTGTATGGCAAGTCACGCTAGGGACACATGCGCACACATTTTTGCTACAGTAGCTGAAAGTACAACAGCAGAAGCAACATTGACACTTGTTTCAAGTACCACCTAAACAAGAAAAGATAGCATCACCAGCGATTATGACTGTAGACACCTAAAAGAGATCCCTCAGTCTGTTTTCCTGAATACAACATTAAGTATGTTTTGTTTCCATAGATGAACAATCAAGCTCAGATCCAGCCAGACCAGCCAGTTTTGCTACATGTGTTGCTACAACAATTGCACCATTGGCTGAAACGACAACAGTAGAAGTGACCCCATCATTGATTCCAACTACTACATTAGCTGACACTACAACAGTAGAAGTGACCACATCACCCATTTTTACATCAACATTGGCTGCAACTACATCAGTAGAAGTCACTACATCACCCATTCTTACAACATTAGCTGAATCTACAATAGAAGTCACTACATCACCCATTTTGACAGCGACATCAGCTGAAACTACTACAGTAGAACTTTCAACGTCACCCATTCTTTCAACATTAGCAGAGACTTCAACAGTAGAACCAACATTAGCTGAATCTACAACCATAGCGTCCACAATAGCGTCCTCATCACCTATTCATACAACTACATTGGCTGAAACTACAACAGTAGAACTATCAACTTCACACATTCTTACCACAATAGCGGAATCTACAACAGTAGAAGCCACCACATCACCCATTCCTACGACATTAGCTGAGACTTCAACAGTAGAACTAACAACGTCACCTATTGTTACGACGACATTGGCTGAAACTACAACAGTAGAAGTCACTACATCACCGATTCTCACAACTACATTGGCTAAAACTACAACCGTAGAAGCAACCACATCACCCATTCTTACATCGACATTAGCTGAATCTACAACAGCGGAACTAACAACATCAGCTATTCTCACAACAACATTGGCTGAAACTACAACCATAGAAGCCACCACATCACCCATTCTTACAACTACATTGGCTGAAACTACAACCGTAGAAAGGACCACATCACCCATTCTTACAACTACATTGGCTGAAACTACAACCGTAGAAGCAACCACATCACCCATTCTTACAACTACATTGGCTGAAACTACAACCGTAGAAGCAACCACATCACCCATTCTTACAACTACATTGGCTGAAACTACAACCGTAGGAGCGACCACATTGGCTGAAACTACAACCGTAGAAGCGACCACATTGGCTGAAACTACAACCGTAGAAGCGACCACATCACCCATTCTTACAACAACATTGGCTGAAACTACAACCGTAGAAGCGACCACATCACCCATTCTTACAACTACATTGGCTGAAACTACAACCGTAGAAGCGACCACATCACCCATTCTTACAACTACATTGGCTGAAACTACAACCATAGAAGCGACCACATCACCCATTCTTACAACTACATTGGCTGAAACTACAACCGTAGAAGCAACCACATCACCCATTCTTACAACTACATTGGCTGAAACTACAACCGTAGAAGCGACCACATTGGCTGAAACTACAGCAGCAGAAGCAACCACATTGGCTGAAGCTGCACCAATAGCATCGACCATATAACCCATTCTTACAACTACATTGGCTGAAACTACAACACAGAGAGAACTGTGCCTCTGATTTTCATCTACTATCCAAATTGGCTAGTGATGAGAAGTGAACAGTTCATTTATACAGTAGCCCTGATAGGGACTATATTCCTTACAATGCACACTAACAGTTTGCATAAATTACACATGTACACAAGCTTTAGTTAAAATAAAAGTACCCAGGTTTTCATGTAAGATTTATGTATGCCCTGGTAATTCCAGAGCATGATCTGAATTAAAATCCCACATGCAATATGTACTGAAGCTACTTGTCAGTAACATCAAATGCAGTAATCCATGACGTGATTGTAGCTGATTGCAGCTAACTTTCCCTTGCTGTGTCCATTAGACTACACATATTGAATGGCGAAAAAGTAAATTGTCCTTTTGAAGGATGTTCAAAGAATATCAGATTAAAAGAGCATCACTTGCCACACACATCTAAACATAACTTGTTTGAGCTGTGTTTGAACTTAGTCCAGCCATCACCAGATAGACTTGCCAAATCAAAATTGAAGTGTCAATAAAATTCTCAAAATGATAATAACCCTGACATGCTATTTTAAGAATGCAATGTTTTTGTGAACGTTCAGGCCAAATGGCCTTTTACTAGACAGAACAATGCAAAGTATTGTTGAAGAATTTTAGGAGGCCCATAGCAGTGGAATGCATATGCTTAAAATGATGGTGGAGGAGAAAGCTATTAAACATTGCCAGTGATGAAATCCAGACAATAATCACTTGAACTGACCATTAAACTTGAACTGACCATTAAGGCTACAATGACGATTCTAAGATCAGACAAAACCAAAATAACACTATTTCTGATTACCTTTCACCAGTTGCACTAGGTTACAGTCAACTGAGTGCCAAAGTGGTTTGTGTGTGGTTGGGATGCGTGTTTGGTTGGGTTATGTGAATGTATGGGTGCAGTTTCTGTTTAGGCCTACTTTTTCTATTTTATTAATTATTTATTCCTTTACCAAAGAAGGACCACTCGATTGTGTTGTATGTGTTGCCATGGTAAATAAAAGATATTCTGCACTGAGCTTTATGATTTCTGTTCATGTCTACCTTGCCTGGCCACCTGTATTTGATAAAGTATAGCTTGACATCCAAAATTGCTGTCCAAATACACCATTGAGCGATATTGGCATTGCCTGTGGGGTTTTGTTCAAGAAAACCGATTCTAACAAATACAGTCCCAGGAAAAAGTTTGTACACCCTTTGAAATTTCTTACATTTCTGTCAAAATTGATCATAAAACATGGTCTGATCTTCCCGGAAATCTCAAGAAGGAACAATCAGAGTCTGCTTTAACTAATTCCACCCAAACATTTGCATGTTGTCATATTTGTATTGGTCATGAGGCCATAACATTCACAGGAGAGCAGGGCATAAGTAAGTACACCCTTGCATTCAATAGGTTTTAACCCTCAGTTAGTTGCAATATCATCAACCAGACTTGTCCTGTAGTTGCAGATCAGATTAACAAAACAATCTGTTTGTATCTTGTCTCCCTCTTCTTTAGAGAACTGCCTCTTGTCAGCAAGGTTTGTGGGATGTCTGGAGTGCATAGCTTTCTTGACTTCATGCCATATAATCTCAATTGTTTTTTGTCAGGGCTTTGACTGGGCTATTTCAGAATGTGTATTTCATTATTATGAAGCCATTCTAAAGTCGATTTGCTTCTAAAGTATGGGTTGTTGTCACATTTCAGGACCCATACTCTTGTGTGCTTCAACTGTGTGACAGACTTCCTCACGTTTTTTCTGTAAAATATTACAATAAACTTGAGTTCATTGTTCCACTGATAATAGCAAACTATCAAGGGCCTGAGGCAGCAAGGTAGCCGCATATAATGATGCTCCCGCCACCATACTCAGAAGAGGAGATGTAACCAAGAATAGCTAAAAATGGGATTCATTCTGCCAATCTAAAATTAATGGGGTTTCTGTCCAAAAAAATATTGCTGCACCTTTGAGGTTTGCGAAAAATCATTTATATGCTTCATAGAATTACTGCAAAATATTCTGTAGACCAACGTTGAAACCAAAGTTGAATTGTTCAGGGGAACACACAATGTCATGTTTGGAGGAGAACTGGAGAACCACATCTTCACCAAAACATCATCTCCACCTTTGAGTATGGTGGCGGGAGCATCATTATATGCGGCTACCTTGCTGCCTCAGGCCCTTTTCAGTTTGCTATTATCAGTGGAACAATGAACTCAGAAGTTTATTGTGATATTTTACAGAAAAAACGTGAGGAAGTCTGTCACACAGTTGAAGCACACAAGAGTATGGGTCCTGAAATGTGACAACAACCCATACTTTAGAAGCAAATCGACTTTAGAATGGCTTCATAATAATGAAATACACATTCTGGAATAGCCCAGTCAAAGCCCTGACAAAAAACAATTGAGATTATATGGCATGAAGTCAAGAAAGCTATGCACTCCAGACATCCCACAAACCTTGCTGACGAGAGGCAGTTTTCTAAAGAAGAGGGAGACCAGATACATCCAGATTGTTTTGTTAATCTCATCTGCAACTACAGGAAACATCTGGTTGAGGTTATTGCGACTAACTTAGGGTTAAAACCTATTGAATGCAACGGTGTACTTACTTATGCCTTGCTGTCCTGTGAATGTTTACATCTTATGGCCAATGAAAATATGAAAACCTATAAATGTTTGGGTTGAATTAGTTAAAGCAGACTCTGGTTGTTCCTTCTTGTGATTTCCGGGAAGATCAGACCATGTTTTATGACCAATTTTGACAGAAATGTAAGAAATTTCAAAGGGTGTACAAACTTTTTCCTGGGACTGTATATCTATCATTGCATTAGTTTAACACATTTTACACTTTTAACACAAATTACATGGTACAAATGATACAATACTTTTTATGGACAGGGTCTATGAATGAATGCATTTATTTGAAATTTACAGGAAAAGTAAATACATTTAGTAAATATACAAGGGAATATTATTAGTAACCAATATATGAAAAATATATGAATATTTGGGATTAAAAAAAAACAATATCACGATATTGATTATTTTATATCACGATAACGATATATATCACGATATAGCACTATTACATACGTTTTCAGTTATTCTCTTTATTTGCTCTTTATTTTTTCATGTCGCAAAACAACCTTTCTTTTAAATGGATCTTTTTATTGTTATTTTTACAGTTACATGAACTTATAGTGTGTATTGTGACAACATGAAATGTAATCAAATGATATTCCGTTGTATACAATTGATAAAATTACTATCACGATATAAACGATATAGGAGAAAGGTCACGATATACACTTTTATATCACGATCACGATATATATCGTCATATTGCCCAGCCCTACTGCCTGATACACATATTGATTGATCTGACAGATAAAACGTTGGAAAGAGGACTTTATGATCCTCCTTGGCTCTACATATCAACACAACACTCTTTTTGCATTGTGCTGTACATCAAACTCAACCCCATACTCAGAGCACACATTCAGGAGTTCAGGAGTGCTGGGGGACATAATAGCCAGATCATCTGCATACATCAAATGGTTAAAACAGTGTCCCCTATCAGACATCCTGTCTTACACTTCCCCAGTTGTTTGGAGAGGTTGTCCATGTACAGGTGAAGAGTGCCGGAGATAGGAGTCCCCCTTGTCGAACTCCATTGCCTACACAGAAAAGGAGTAGATTGACTGTTTCCCAATTTTCCCTGCATATTTTGATTCGCATACCAGTAAACCAGAATACGCATGATGCACCTCAAGCTTTTCCACAACTAGACACAGACTTTGGGTCTCAATTTGCTGTAGAGCTTCCCTTATACTTCCTGTACAGGGATGGAACAAGCGTTCCAAAGCATTTCAGCAACTAGGAGGTCAGAAATATCCCATCTCCCACCGTGTAATTGAAAGGGTCTTCATCAGACCGTACAGCTAATGCATACTCTCAATAGAGATGGCAAAACGAGTGAAAATGAAAGAGAACGCTGCCAAAACACACGCACGCACGCACACATAAACACACACGCATGCACACCGCTTAGGGAGCTAATATTACAATTACAATTTAAACCAGGGGTGGGGGACTTTTTTCATTCGAGGGGCCACTTCGAATGAAGTACTATGAGGGCCGTACTATGAAGACAAATAAGGATTTCTCCCTGCACTTAAGGCCTATAATATTGAAGGTGTCCACCTTTACAACACACTCCACTTTCAGTAGGTCCCCTGACAACATAACTTGCTTGTATTGCAAATATTATTTCTAACTTTGCTCCACAAAATATGTCCTATTTCATGTGAAACTGCATAATAATGAAATTATATCGAGGGTCGGATAAGATTGATTGAAGTCCATTAATGGCTCACGTGATATTGGAAGCATCACACTCTCTTCTTTCCAGTGTCTCTTATAGTTTCTCTGCCTCTGGTTTACAGCAAACACACACACACAGACACACACACACATACACACACACACACACACACACACACACACACACACACACACACACACACACACACACACACACACACACACACACACACACACACACACACACACACACACACACACACGCACACATGTGAAAGAGAGAGGGACTTTACACATCATCGTTTATTTATATACAGCATGTGAGTAGACTCTCTCAAACACCACCCTCCCTCTCTCTCTCCAGCTCCCTCCCTCCCTCTCTCCAACTACCCTCTCTCTCTGTCATCCTGCCTCACTTTCCCTCGTACATACACATGCTCTACATGCTCTTGCAAGTACGAGCACACTTCTGTAGTTGCTCTCCGCTTCGGCTACCCGGGCGAATCACGGCACGAGGCCCCTGCCCTGTGGAGCGCTGTTTGTGGCTTGACTTGATTATTGCCTTTTCAGTTTGAAACAAAAGGAGACGAGAGAGACACTATTTTGTACCATGGACTGGCAGCGGGATTGTTGCTGAGCACACAAGAACAGCCCGGACTGGACCTGTGCGGTGTTTTCTTGCAAAGGTAATACATGTTTTTATTGGCAGGTTGGCAGAGTTATGAGGGATATGTTGCATGTTGCATATTACTCTGTTCGGGCTGATGAACTCTCTTTATATTCTCCTGTCCTTTTCTCCGGTCTGCCGCCATCTCCTAATAGACAGTTTGTATGAACTAGCTCATATGTTGTGTTGGACCCACGAAGCAAGAATGCTCAACACAGGTATAGGGTAGCTTTTGTCCCGTTGACTGCTTACCTAGGCTCTGATAATTATTTCTCAGAAACACACACATGCACACACACACATGCACACACACACATACACACACACACACACACACACACACACACACACACACACACACACACACACACACACACACACACACACACACACACACACACACACACACACACACACACACACTGTCTGCTGTCTGTATGGACGTCAGGTAACTGAACAGAGTGTAGGCTACTTCTAAGTTAAACATGGGATTCATCCTGGCTTGCAGCTTTGTTTGGGATTATGTTTGCAATTTCTGAATATTTTGAAATACAGAAATCTGATGTAGTGTGTATAATGTAATGTAATCGCGTTAAAGTAGTCTACAGCTTTTTTTCACGCTCTCCGTAAGAGCGTGTGGGGTTCAGGGCCGCTGCTAAGGTTTTGGAGACCCTGAGCATAACTGGTCAGGAGGCCCCCCTCATAATTAAATAATAATCATAACCTACTAACTAATAAATGTATGTTTTGTAATGTAATTCAACATTTTTTTCTTGATTTTTTTGTCATTCTCAATTTAATAGGCCCCAATTTTGTGGGCAAAGAGGTTGGTGCCCTAAGCGCTCTGCCTACTGCTTATGTCTAGCGACGGCCCTAGTGGGGGTTATCAGGGAGAGCCCTGCGGGTGAGAAGCAGAGGCCGGCCTGGTTGGCATGGCATCCAGCAGCAGAGGCACGTGCATACTCCAGCAGCCTCTGCCGCGGTCAGCTTCTTATCTTGGACAAGGCAAGGCTAGTTTTATTTTTAGCGCATTTACTATGTGCGGCCACTTCCACGGTCCGCTGTCAGAAAACCCTAAATGCAACTTTTGACAGAGCCACCTGGTCAAGTGTCGTGGGAAACACTTCTCATACGAAAAATCGCTTTACATACCGTATTTAGATTTCTATCAACTGCTGGCATTCCGTGACGTTCTCGCAGCGAGGTTATTTAAACACCATTTGTTTCGTGACTATGTAGATTTTGAGACAGGCATGACACGGGCACCGCGCAAACAACGTCATCCTACATTGTTCCCCTTTACACAAAATTAATAAAAAATGGCTTTTTTGGCAGCAAAGATAAAAATAGCAAATCTCAATATAATTGTGATCAAACAGCGGGCAATAGTGACCTGCCTTTAGACATCCTTGAAGCCAGAACATGTTGACCGGCTGGTGTTTCTGGCCAAAAATCTCTAGGGCCAACTAAGCTTCATGCTATTGCCTTTTACATAACTATTAGGATTCATTCATCCCTTATCAATTGTAATACATTCTTGGTGGTTCTTCACTTTGTGATTTTAAAGAAAATTTTGCACAAGTTTCAGTTGTTTGTTGATTTTGAATAAATGTAATTAATAATTGTGATTTCATTTTTGATCCAAATAATCGTGATGGCATTTTTACCATCATTTTGCAGCTCTGTCTTCTCTCTCTATACCCCCCAGCCAACAATGGCTCAGTGTCCCGGAGAACAGGATGGCCATAGCAACCAGGATGCCCAGGATGTCCATGACAACCAGGATGTCAATAGCGACGGGGGTCCCCAGGGGGTCCATAGCGACCAGGGTAGTCATGATAATGAGGGTTCCCATAACAACCAGGGTGCCCATAGCAACCAGGAGGTCCATGGCAACCAAGGTGTCCATGCTGGGGTGGGCGTCACCAACCCAGATGAAGCCGCCCCCAACATGGTCGTCTACAGGAAGGTAGGAGCACACTGCTGAGTGTGTGTGTGTGTGTGTGTGTGTGTGTGTGTGTGTGTGTGCGTGTGCGTGTGCGTGTGCGTGTGCGTGTGTGTTATAGCTATGTAGCGCTCAAGACTCAATACCATTTTCTGCTTTCTCTGTCTTGACTCTGACTGGGCCCTTCAAGGAAGGACTGGGTCTTGGATGGATTTGTCTGCATTTGAAAGTTAGTGGACTCCGTCTCAACTTGCACTCCTCCCTTCAAGGATTTGTTCTTGACTCGGACTCTACATGGGCTTCCTCATCCCCATGCCAATGTACTAGAAAGAAAATCCCATTAGCATTTCCTGCCATGAGTCAAGATGAATGTGAATGTGCCTCCCTGCTACTTTGTGAACTTTTATTAGTAGATCAATGTTTGGGGAAAGATTGGTGGGCAGCACACTATGTGTGTGTGTGTGTGTGTGTGTGTGTGTGTGTGTGTGTGTGTGTGTGTGTGTGTGTGTGTGTGTGTGTGTGTGTGTGTGTGTGTGTGTGTGTGTGTGTGTGTGTGTGTGCGTGTGCTCCATAGTACCTCCATAGTGCCCTCAGAAAATGCTGACTGAGGAGAATTTAGTTCATAATGATGTTTAAGCATCTCTCTCTCTCTCTCTCTCTCTCTCTCTCTCTCTCTCTCTCTCTCTCTCTCTCTCTGATATGTTAAATTCGTTTGCAACTAGAGATGCACTCAGATAGTGTAGACCTCCGCCAAGGACGCTGTTTGATAGAACATTTGACTATGTTACACCCTAATTTTTGAAGAGTTGGAAAATGAAATGTCAAAATTCGCCTATCCTGCAATGGTGAAGAATCTTTTTAAAAATTCCTGAATCCGGATCGTGAGCCAGATAGCCACCAAGAATTAATCACTTTTTCTTTTTGTCATTTCCAACAACTCCACAAAATGTCAGCTAAATCCGCTCAGAACTTTTTGAATTATCCGCTGACAAACAGATAGATAGACAAACAACACTACCGAAAACATAACCTTGGCGGAAGTTATAATTACCGTATACCAATCGTGTGTGTGTGTGTGTGTGTGTGTGCGTGTGCGTGTGCGTGTGCGTGTGCGTGTGCGTGTGTGTGTGTGTGTGTGTGTGTGTGTGTATGTGTGTGTGTGTGTGTGTGTGTGTGTGTGTGCGTGTGCGTGTGCGTGTGCGTGTGTGTGTGTGTATGTGCACGTGTGTGTATGTGTGTATTAGGGCTGGGAATCGATCCAGAAGGTCATGATCCGATCTGATTCGATTCGATATAAATCTTCTGTATTGGTGGTTTGTCACTTTAACCCATTTATGCCAAGAATCCTAAGACTGGCTGTAAAAACCTAAATATCTCAGCCTTTGATGCCCACAGAAAAATGGGTAACGCTTTACTTTACGGTACAGTTACCCTATGTAATTACTGTGTACTTTCTGGGTAACAACAGGGTAACGGAGAGAAGTTACATGGTACCTATAGGGTAAAAAGGGGTTAATTACAAAGTAAATACCATTAATGGGGTATCAGCAGGGTAACAGAGAGAAGTTTGATGATTAGATGGTTAGAAAATACCCAGTAGTTTCATAGTAATTCTTGAGATATGTATATAACATGGTATTTACTTTGTAATTATCCCCTTTTACCCATCAGATACCATGTAATGTCTTTCTGTTACCCTGTTGTTACACAGAAAGTACACAGTATTTACTGTACCGTAAAGTAAAGCGTTACCGAAAAATGAAATACCTTGGTATGAGATTAAAAAAAAGTGTGAAAAAACTTGGTATAAGAGAAAAAGGAGGGAAAAGTCTGGCACTATTTAAATGAACAGGCCATGTGTATTTGTGCATTTAGCCTTCATGAAAGTGTAAGAGAGTTACAGGATGTGGTTGAGAAAATAGCACCTATATTCATCTGCAAAAGATCGATCCACAAAGTTGTGAATCGATATCGCACTTTTCAAACGTGAATCTATATCAGTGGTGTAGTGTACGTAGAATGCAGGTATACGCAGTGTACCCATCTGAAAATGTCAGGGATTTCAGTAAACCCACCTAAAAATGATTGATCCGTGATAGCGTGGCACAAATATATAGGCCTACAGTATACCCACCTCAACAAATGTTCAAATAAACAGTATACCCACCACAAAAAGTAGACTACACCACTGATCGATATTGGTTCGCGGATCGATCTTTTGGACCCAGCCCTAGTCTAGTGTGTATACATGTACGTATGTTTGTGTGCCATTCGCGTGTGTGTAATCTAACAGGTGGAGGGCACATATTTGTGCTTGGTCCCATCTTCTCAGACAGATAATGGTGTGTGTGTGTGTGTGTGTGTGTGTGTGTGTGTGTGTGTGTGTGTGTGTGTGTGTGTGTGTGTGTGTGTGTGTGTGTGTGTGTGTGTGTGTGAGAGAGAGAGAGAGAGAGAGAGAGAGAGAGAGAGAGAGAATATGAATATGTGTGTGTCCCTCTCTCCCCCTTCCTTTCTGTAGGTCTCTCTCTCTCCCACTCCCCCTCTCTCCTCCTCTCTTTCTATATCTCTCTCTCTCTATCCATCTCTCTAGTTTTTCTATCCCTCTTTTGTCTTTGTTCATTTCCTCTCTCTCTCTCATATTGTGTGTGTGTGTGTGTGTGTGTGTGTGTGTGTGTGTGTGTGTGTGTGTGTGTGTGTGTGTGTGTGTGTGTGTGTGTGTGTGTGCGTGTGTGTGTGTGTGCGAGTGTGTGTGTGTGTGTGTCTTCATGTGCGGACGTATGCTTGTGGTTTGTGTGTGTGTGTGCGCAGGCCCGTTTCTAGGATTTTGGGGGCCCTAGGCAAAGGGGTTGTCAGGGCCCTAGGGCATTTGGGGGGGGGGGATGCTCCTGAAGGGGCAGCCACAGCGCCAGCATTTCTGTCTCGGATGGGCCAGACCATTTTTGGATGGCACTTCAATCATTGTCACATAGCCTACCAATACAACATAATGTCACATGGAAACATATGGAAAAAACAAGTCACCTTAGACAGTGTTGTGGCTATGCAGGGCAACACATGCATGAGGGGCAATGAATGCATTAAGAGCACGCATACACCAGCATTTTCAGTGAGGAAATACAATCTAGTTATTATGATAACTAGTCCCTCCAGTTCATTTTATGAAACTTTATGAAGAAAGACCTGGGAAAATATAGCCCATTCCATTCAGTAGGCTCATAATGTCTCATGAAGTAGGCTAATCGAATGTTCAGTTGTTTAACCTGGCCTATCTGAAATGAAAGTAGGCCTATATGGCCCAATCAGAGTTTTTTTACCCTACCACGAAAATCATGTACTGCATTGCCAATCACAAATAAAGAATGGTCTAATCTTTCCAACCACTTTGGAAATCAAACCGAGAGTGCTCCATTTGTGCAAAACGAAATATTGACTCATAAAACAATAGGCGTATCCTACAGTCCAGAAACTCAAGGCTGAGAAACGAATGAGCAGGCACAGTGGGGTTGGGGGGATGTGATATTGGTAAGAAAGAATTCTGTAACCAAGCCAAGGGGGGTCTCCCCGACTATATTTTTTTCATATTGCATCCATCACGCACTTGAAAATACAATCCAAATGTTTGTGTTATTAGTAATACCGCAGCAAACACGAATAGGCAGCGACCAAGGATCACTGAACAACCACCTACGTTACTCCGCGGTTGACAACTGTGTCAATTATAGGCACCAATATCCCGGTGTCCTTACCTTGCGTTGTCTTGACCTCAGAATGTATCCCAGAATGTATCCCAACCTCTAACTGTAATCCACGCGTTTCCACAATCATGGTCCCAAATTCCAATGTGTAACCCACATATAGTAATAGCAAGAAAGGGACTATTGTGCTACAATTTAGCTATCCCACTCAGCGCACTTGTGACTCCTGTTATCCGATAGGCATTACATTGTTCATTCGTTTCTTCTTGCGTCTGTCCACATCCAAAACAGTTCCGTGTTGAAAAAAGGCGCTTTATTGAACAATCAACGTTTGTTCAGTGCTTGTAACAGCACGTGGATGTTTTTGAAAACATATGTAAACTGGGTAACACTTTATTTTAGGGATACATCTATTAGCACTAATACATACAATATTAATGCCTGTGTAAGTAACTTGTAAGGCATGTACTAAGCAAAATAAGACAGTTGTTAAGCATGTATTCACAAATGTCTTGTTTATGCCCAATTAGGGATTTATTACCAATATAACCTTAGTAAGGACCTAGTAGACCTAGATTTCTATTTATGAGTAAGCAGTAAGGGCCAGAATACAATGTGTATAAGCTCCTGGTACATTGTGTGAACAAACCCTGAACAGTGTGAAAACAGATGTGGAATAAGGGTCCCTATTCTAAAGTGATGCATTGCTCAGCCCAGATGGCTTAGGGCCCCCGCACTACCTAGGGCCCCCACACTACCAAGGGACCCCACTCTACCCACACTCCGCCCCCGGGAGTCAAAGTGTAAGAATGTTGCTGAATCTGCATTAGTCTCATCAGGTACATTGACCTCACTTGTTCTTCTCAAGATTTCAAAGGGTAATTGGAAGCATTATATAGCAAGGATTGGACACCAATTAGTTTTAATTGTAAAAACCCTACAATAAATGCAGAATATAACGATGAGTAATAGTTTGGAAGCGAAACTAAGCTATTCCTTTGTGATAAATAAGTTAATGTTTGATAAACTTAGCTCCAAGAAGTGCTGTGCATGATGGGTACGCCCTTAGTCAGAAATGCAATAAATGGCCAATGCAGCAATGATAATATTTCTGTTGTTACGTACATGGCAAATTGTTTGGATAGCATCCAAATTTCACGAGTGAGGGGAGGAGCTAAGAACGTAGGCTCAGAGCTGGGTAGGTTGTCTGTTGGCCTAGATAGCGTACCCATCATGCACTGCACTTCTTGAAGCTAATATTCTCAAACATTAACTTAATTATCACAAAAGAATAGATTCGTTTTGCTTCAAAACTATTATTCTAATGTTCTGCATTTATTTTTGGGTTTTTACAATTTAAACTAAGTGGTACATGAAAAAAATTACATTTCACCAACCCACCGCCATCGAGAAGTGTACGTTCAATCCTTGCTATATAAAGGCTCCTGTTACATTCCACACAAAGTTTTGAAAAAGAGGAAACTAGATGACTCTGCTGGTTACTTAGTATTTATGTAATGTACCTTTACAGTTTGTCGATTGTGGGGGCTAGGTAGCGCGGGCCTGGGTGGTGTGGGGGCCCTAGGTAACGAGGGGAACTTTGGTAGTACCGAGGCCCTGAGCCATCTGGGCTGACCAATGCATCACTTTAGAATAGGGACCCTTATTCCGCATCTGTTTTCACACTGTTCAGGGTTTGTTCACACAGTGTGTCGGGAGCTTATACACATTGAATTCTGCCACTTACTACTTACTAATAAATATAAATATAGGCTTACTGGTCCTTACTAAGGTTATATTAGTAATAAATCCCTAATTGGGCATGAACAAGACATTTGTGAATACATACTTAACAACTGTCTTATTTTGCTTAGTACATGCCTTACAAGTTACTTACACAGGCATTAATATTGTATGTATTAGGGCTAATAGATGTATCCCTAAAATAAAGTGTTACCGTAAACTGTAGCCTAAATGAAGCATCTCGCTGTCTGTGCGATGTCAACTGGCCTGGGACAGTTTGGTGGTTTGGCAGAGAGAGTAGCCTCATGTGTCGTCTTCAAGATTAACTTTTATTATAAAAGCAACTGTCTCCAAAATGTAATGTAAACTGGCGTCTGCGTAACATCCAGTGAGAGAGATTATGTCGCTTCATTTTCAGTTTGTATTGTGCTGAATATGATGCTTGAACCAATTGGAAGGGGGGGCCCCCTCCAGATGGGGGTACTTTGACTAAATTGTCGATGCGCTCGCTGTTCGGCAATTGACATTTTCACGTTGTCGCTGATGCAAACCTATTGGAAGGGGGCCCCCTCGAGCAAGGGGGTATTAGGGGGGCGCTGTTGCTTCCCTCGCAGCAGAGCCCTTCATACAGATGACGGTGCCATATTATGAAGCTATTTAAAATCGTCATTGCTGTTGGGTACATAACCTGTCGTCCTTGGGGGCCCCACCTACTCAGGGGCCCTAGGCAACTGCCTACATTGCTTACCTTAACGCAACGGGCCTGTGTGTGCGTGTACTTGTGTGTGTTTGTGTGTGTTGTGTGTGTCAATATGTGTGTGTGTGTTCATGTGTGTGCGTGCGTGTGTGAGTGTGTGTGTTCGTGAGTGTATATGTGTGTGTGTGTGTGTGTGTGTGTGTGTGTGTGTGTGTGTGTGTGTGTGTGTGTGTGTGTGTGTGTGTGTGTGTGTGTGTGTGATTGATGAACTCCT
>NC_085875.1:48434753-48437253 GCF_034702125.1 Engraulis encrasicolus | reverse complement strand
CACGGACGATCATGGACATACGATGGTACACACATAGCCACACACGCACACAACACGGTTCAGTTCAACGTTTATTGACCAGCAAGCGCGCAGCGCAGTACCAGCTGATTTGCTCTGGAATCTCGAAATGAAAACTGACTTTTCTTGGGAAAAGTGTTGCAAGAACATTGAACTCATTTAGTAGGCCTATCATTGTGCCAAGCGTGTGTCGCAATATTGTACTGGGGATATGTGTTGGGGAGGGCATTAACATTAGGCCTATGACAAAAACATTATCGGGGAGGATTGAGGATAAATCTTACACGTTTCCTTATTAATGGAAAATCAATTCCATGCTAATTCCAAGTATTCAATAACCTAAACAATATGTAATTGCTCCACAGTTCAAGGGTTAGGCTATGGATATTGACACCTTTCCTCCGCGATCGCGGATAGCCCCCACCTTTGCGCTTCTCATCTGGCTGTCACGATATGGAACGGGAAGAGACAGTTCAAGACAAGCGGCATGACTGCAATTGTCAATACAGTAGCCTAAAAAACTGTTAACTGTTCAGCGGTGTGTAGTCAAATTATCACAGCGGTGGTAGATGAATTTATGAAGACCTGGAGGACAAAAACCAACAGACACAATTGCTGAGTGTGTATGCAGTATTTGTAACGAATAATTCTCCTGCCAGGATAGCGTTGGACTACAGAATAACCCATTTACATGTTGAATGTTGAGAGGAGGCATTTTGAAAAGTCGAAGACCTTCACGAGGACCTTTCCTTGTCAATGTCCCATGCACTACAAAATATTCCAGAACCTCATCTGCGAAAGCTTTTTTTTAATGCGGTACATTTCAAGCTTCACAAAACCCACTGGTTAACAGCAGGTTTTACGCACACATTTCGAAGCGGTTAATCACAGATGCTGCTCTCTTCCTTGCTCTCCCTTGCACCCCATCGTACACTGGGTTTAATACACCCTGCAATACTGGCAAACTATTATTCAATTCAATAGCCTACTTCTAGATGCACTATAGTCTATAGCCTAGACGCGCGATGCTCTGATTCAAAGCGAGCACAAGCCTACTTCTAGACACATTAAACCGCACTGCTTTGATTCAAAGCGAGCAGGAGGCATTTTGAAAAGTCGAAGACCTATTCACGAGGATATCATAGCTACCTTTCCTTGTCAATGTCCCATGCACTACAAAATATTCCAGAACCTCATCTGCGATAGGCTAAACACAATTTATCCAACAAGCTTGTGGATAATATTGCCACCTTTCCCCTCTCCTGCGGTAGCCAGTTGCCTTCTCAGAAGAAGCAATCTGAATCGGAAAGAGAGCGCACTGTTCAAGACCCGCGGCAAGACTGCAATTGTCATCTGGTTCGTGGTGTCAACCTTCAGCCAAAACGGTGACAGACCCTTTTTTTTATAAGATAGACCTACCTTATTCGCAGCAGCCAAAATCAGTCAGACAATAAGTGCTTAACGAGTAGTGCAGGGTAGCGAATGCTCTTCTATCAGGGTAAAGTTTGCAATTGGAGAGGGGTGATTGAAGGGCTAAATTAAGTCCGAAATCAAAATGATAAAAAAAATACGGTCGATTTATTTACAATACCCTACATGACAGAAAGAAAACGTGTAGGGGGTCAACTGAAAATACCCATAAACTGAGGACTATAGGCAACGTCAAAGTAAAATACAAACACGAAATCAAACAAAGCTTTTTTTTTTAATGCGGTACACTTCAAGCTTCACAAAATCCACTGGTTAACAGCAGGTTTTACGCACACATTTCGAAGCGGTTAATCACAGATGCTGCTCTCTTCCTTGCTCTCCCTTGCACCCCAACGTACACTGGGTTTAATACACCCTGCAATACTGGCAAACTATTATTCAATTACCATTTCATTTGTTCATGCAAAGACGCGGCGGAGAGAGAACGCGCTCCTGTGCAGTGTTAACGTAGCGATTTAACGTCTCTCTCTCTCTCGTAGCCATGGGCTTAACACAGGTGCATGGGTTCTGTAATGTTTTCAACACTGTTAGGACCTATATTGTTTTCTGGCTCATGCGCGAACTATTTGTTGTCATTCAGAATCAGAAACATCAAAGTGTCGGGAGACAGCTTTCTCTTGTTGCTGGTGCTTCGCATCTAAAAAGTTACCGGAAAGTCAGAAAACTCGCTGCATGACAATGTGCTCAATGGTCAATAGCCTACTTCTAGATGCACTATAGTCTATAGCCTAGACTTGCGCTGCTCTGATTCAAAGCGAGCACAAGGTCAATAGCCTAGCCCTACTCCTAGACACATTAAACCGCACTGCTTTGATTCAAAGCGAGCAGGCTGTGCTTGGTCCCGCCTCTCTGCCCGCAGATGGGAGTAAAGTAACGGCGTAAAAGTGAAAAAAAGCTTCTCAAATATTGTCTAGATAATTGTCAAAAAATGTAAGGGCGTAAACGTAAATTGTCAAAAAATGTAACGACGTGAAAAAAAAAAGCTTCTCAA
>NC_085875.1:48374753-48424753 GCF_034702125.1 Engraulis encrasicolus | reverse complement strand
TTCTGTGTTGGGGAGTGGCAATATAGTGGGCTATGAACAACTCTTTGCAGACTTCAAACAAAGATAATTCATTACTTTGTATAACGAGAAAGGTACACAAAGTATTCTGGAAGTCTTGGACAATTCTTCTCCACAGCCAGAAATGGAATACCATTTGAGTGGAAACTTTCGACTGGAAAGCATGGAAAGAAACAGGAATGGTCCTCATGAAAGGAAAATGTAGCTTGAAAAGTGCTTTAAAAGGCATGGGCAAAGGATGGTAAGAATGGTAACAGGCACACTACAGAACACCCCCATAGAACTACAAGACCATAGCTGGTGATACTGCAGACTTAGACATAGGTCCTTCCGCGTATGCTTTTCACAAGGCAAAAGCTCATTGGATGCTTGATTCATAAAAAGGCTTTCCTGTGTATCCATCAGAAATACGTTGCTAAATGTATGCAGAAAGCTTATCTGGACAAGCTAAAAACATTTTGGGAAATCATACTGTGGTCAGATGAGACTGAGCTAGAGTTATTTGACCTTGACAATGGGAGGTGGACATGGCAAAAAATGTACATATAAATTCTACGACCTCTGGCCCAAAGTATACCCTGCTATAGGTCTGCATGGCTCGCATACACACTGTAAAACTTATTACAGTTGAGGGCCTCACTAAGTCCTTTCAAATAGCAGATTTTTCAAAATAATGTTCAAGTGTCAGTCACAAAATTAAAGCTAAGCAAAGTTTGGACTTTCCAGAAGGAGAGTGATTGCACTGAACTGAACAAAATTCAACAATGAGTTAATGGAAAAAGAACAAATACAATGTCTTGAAATGGTCATACCAGTCTTGGGATATCACCATCATTAAAAAAGAATGAATTTATTTGAACCAGGATGTCTGAAGAAGACAAATGAGTAACCTGACTGAATTAGAGGGGTTCTGGATTGAATAATTGGCAACTATTCAGTTGCACCAGGCAGTTGGAACTTGTCTTCTTGTATAGCAAGTATCCACAGGCCATTACATCAGCAAAGGTGAGCTCTACTTCATATTAATGGTATACCTTCTTTGAGGTGCCCATAGTTATGCACATGCCTATTTTTTGTTTAAATCCACATAAAATTGTTTCTGTAACACCTATTAAAATTCTTCCACTGCTGGGGGTTGCTGTGGCGCAGCGCGCTAAGCCCCCCACATTTGGGCTTGCATGCCTATGGGGATCCCGGTTCGAGTCCGGCCGGGGTCATTTCCCGATCCCACTCCGTCTCTCTGTCCCACCCGCTTCCTGTCACCATCTCAGACTGTCCTATCAAATAAATACAAAGTGTGCCCAAACTTTCTCATGGCACTGTATTGAGCCTTTAGTTTTTTCATTAAAAATATGTGAATGTAGCTCACAGGGTTGCAGGTTTGAATCCCACCTTTATGAATCCCTTCCTCCCTCCATGGCTGAAAGGCCACTGAGCAAAGACCTAACCCCACACTGCTCTAGAGACTGTAACCAATACCCTGTAAATGACTGCAAGTCACTTTGGAAAAAGCGTTAGCTTAGTGTAATGTAATGAAATATAATGAATGTTTGTGTTTGTGTTCCATGCTCAAACACAGCTGGACAGACACTGCACGGAAATATCCAAAATGGCAGACAGGTTAGTGTGTCCAAGAACAGGTGAACACACACACACACACACACACACACACACACACACACACACACACACACACACACACACACACACACACACACACACACACACACACACACACACACACACACACACACACACACGGTCAACAGTGAATGTTGCGCTGATCTTATGGTAAGGTGTGTGTGTGCGTGTGTCTGCGTGTGTCTGCGTGTGTCTGCGTGTGTCTGCAGCGTGATGAGCTACTCAGAGCAGTTTCAGGAGTTCGACCCCTTCCTGACCCCCCCAGAACCCTCGAACCCCTGGCTGAGTAACGACACCAGCCTATGGGAGACAGAGAACAGGTACACTCATTAGCATTACCCAATCACAGCTCATTTACGCTTATTAGCATTACCCAATCACAGCTCATTTACGCTTATTAGCATCACCCAATCACAGCTAGTGTTAGAAAGTTTGACAATTTGAAAGTTTATTTATAAACAAAGTTTTTCCATCAGCAAAGTGAGACTCTTATCGTTTGGACGTGCCTTGTACTTGTAGCAGTATTAGAATGGTAATGGTCAGCAATAGTAAATAACTTTTGCTCTGTCTCTGCCAAGAGCTGCCATTCATGCGAAGCTGTGCAAACTCCGCACTGCCGACTAGATCAATACCATCATTATCCATTATCCAATCAGTGTTCTGGAACACTCTGTAATAATTAATAATTAATTTGAATAATAATGTATTTGAATAATGATTAATTTAATTAATGAATTGATAATTCAGAATTAACTAGTTTGGTTGAGTTGAGTTGACATTGCTTTTCCAATTCATTCTGAATTGTGAAGTGTTTAAATGATGTTTTCAAAGCGGAATCAAGGTTTATTCAGAATTTAATTGCGTTAATTCTGAATGAAATGTCTAATGTAAACAAGGCCAATATCCTAAGCCAAAGTTTATGTATGCAGAGCTTCATGTGCTGTTCGCTGCACACAGAGTAACCCATTATGGTGTGTGTGCGAGGGTGTGAATGAACGTCTGTGTGGGATGGGTGTGCCTGTGGGTGTGCCTGTGTGTGTGTGTGTGTGTGTGTGTGTGTGTGTGTGTGTGTGTGTGTGTGTGTGTGTGTGTGTGTGTGTGTGTGTGTGTGTGTGTGTGTGTGTGTGTGTGTGTGTGTGAATGTGTGTGTGTGATGGGTGTGCGCATGTGTTATGGGTGTCTATGTGTGTGTGTGTGCATGTGTGTGTTATGGGTGTGTGTGTCTGTGTGTGTGATGTTTGTGTGTGTGTGTGTGTGTGTGTGTACATGTATGTGTATGTGTGTGATGGGTGTGTATTGTGCTCTTGTGTGTGTGTGTGTGTGTGTATGCGTGCGCATGTGTGCTTGTGTGTCAGTAGAGAGCCTCACCCGGTGCGTGTGAAGAAGTGGAGCTTCTCTCTGGAAGAGGCCCTGAAGGATCCGGCTGGGAGAGAACTGTTCCTCAAGTTCCTACAGACAGAGTTCAGCTCAGAGAACCTAAGGTGTGTGTGTGTGTGTGTGTGTGTGTGTGTGTGTGTGTGTGTGTGTGTGTGTGTGTGTGTGTGTGTGTGTGTGTGTGTGTGTGTGTGTGTGTGTGTGTGTGTGTGTGTGGGTGTGTGTGCGTGTGCACTACACCAATCTACCTTCATGCTGAGGCCATTGCTCCATATTGGGCCCAAATCTGTTTTGACCCCTTTTGCTGTGGTAGTTTTGTTGTTACTGGTCAGAGTAAAAGTGTAAAAATATTTCCTCACTGACAAGTAAGGGTTAGGGATTGTTTTGTTTTGGGCACAATTTATCATTCTTTAGCTATTTTAGGGTTTATATGAATGGAAGGGCCAAAGAAAGATGGGAAGGGCACCACAAGGACCCCACAAAGATATTAAGGTTGGGCTGTGTGTGTGTGTGTGTGTGTGTGTGTGTGTGTGTGTGTGTGTGTGTGTGTGTGTGTGTGTGTGTGTGTGTGTGTGTGTGTGTGTGTGTGTGTGTGTGTGTGTGTGTGTGTGTGTGTGTGTGTGTGTGTGTGTGTGTGTGTGTGTGTTATTTCCTGAAAGAAAGCAAAGCAGCTTGCATATATGAAGAAGGAGATGTCACTTGTACCCCTGAATACTGTACCTGTACAGTACAGGTCGACCAGTATAATTTTGGTATTTATGTAGAAGACACACCATTGCTTGGGCCACTGTATTGTGCCAATAATTATTGGTCTTCCCAAATGAACTAACCAAATGTGCGTGCGTACATGTGTGCGTCTGTGCATGCGTGTGTGTGTTAGTGCGTGTGTGCGTTTGTGTGCGTGCGTGTGTTTGCATGTGTGCGTGTGTGTGTGTGTGTGTGTGTGTGTGTGTGTGTGTGTGTGTGTGTGTGTGTATTAATTCCTATGTGTCCTGTAGGTTCTGGTTGGCGGTGCAGGACCTCAAGTGTCGCCCCCTGGTGGAGGTGAGCGTGTGTGTGCGGGACATCTGGAGTGAGTTCCTGGCAGAGGGAGCGCCTAGCTCTATAAACCTAGACTCACACACACACGAAACCACGAGCATCAACGTCAGAGACCCCGGCAGATACAGCTTTGAGGACGCACAGGTACACACATGATCGCGCAACGCTTGCACACACACACACGTGTGTTTGTGTACACGTATTTGTTTGCACGCGTGCGTGTGTGCATTTGTGTGTGTGAGTGTTTTAATGTGTGTGTGTGTGTGTGTTCATGTGCGGACGTGTGCGTGTGTTCGTGTGTGTGTGTGTTCGTGTGTGTGCGTGCACGCGCATGTGTGTGTGTGTGTGTTCATATTTTTGTATATTAAGTGCACAGCAATAATGAGTACACCCTTGTTGAAAAGCAACATTTTGAACAATATTTTAATAAACACCCCAAAATGCTCATAGAGTAAGTGTAATACAACAACATCTTTTGAGCGACAGAAAAGTAAGGTCAATAGTATAACATAAATGACATATTTGTCAATTTTTTTTAAATTATGCTAGTGCAAAAGTGAGTACACCCCTATGTTAAACTCCTACAGAGTGTCTGAGAAGGGGCCATGTTGGCCCGAAACGTCTTGCAATTGAAAGGGATTAAAAGGCAGGTCATCGGTATGCCTTATTTCATCTTTGCCTTACATTGAACTTTTACATTTTGAGTCTGCATCTGGCTAAACTAGATGTGTGTGAGATTTGAATGAAATTCTATAGAGAGTATCGTGATCTTCTTCAGTAGTCACAGTGCATGTTGACAAGCATGTTTCTTTTGGTGAAATTCAGCTTCCTACACTTGATTGCATCCATACAGCTCCAACCATTTTAATCCAACCACCATGCTTAACTTAAAGCACGGGGCACTTATTTTGAGAAAAGTTTGTGTGTTTTTTTCTTCAAAATTTTACTTTTCAACAAGGGTGTACTTATTATTGCTGTGCACTGTATGTGTGTTTGTGTATGTATATGTGTGTATAGTTTGTGTGTGTGTGTATTCATGTGTGTGTGTGTGTGTGTGTGTGTGTGTGTGTGTGTGTGTGTGTGTGTGTGTGTGTGTGTGTGTGTGTGTGTGTGTGTGTGTGTGTGTGTGTGTGTGTGTGTGTTCCTGTGTGTTCGTGTGTGTGTGTGTTTGTGTTTGTAGATGCATATCTTCCAGCTGATGAAGAGAGATAGCTACTGTCGTTTCCTGCGCTCCAGCACCTACCAGGACCTGCTGACGGCACGCAAGGTAACACACACTCACACCCACACCCACACGCACGCACGCACGCACGCACCCACACCCACACACACACACACACACACACACACACACACACACACACACACACACACACACACACACACACACACACACACACACACACACACACACACACACACACACACACACACACACACACTCCAACATGTTCAGTATGTCCTTCCCCTTCCCTATCCAACTTCAACTCTCTGCACCATCGTCCCCCCACCCCACTCCATCTGTGTCTTTGCCCCCAAGTCTTCAAGATTCTTTTGTTTCCAGACATGTGAAAGTTTTTGTCTTTTACCTGACATGTTTCGACGGTGAAACCTCCGTCTACATCAGAGGGTCACATAGGTGGTGAAGTGTGACGATCATGTCAGATAAAAGATAAAACTTTCACATGTCTGAAGCAAAATAAACTTGAGATAATTTAAGACATAGTGAACGTCATACATTTATGTGTCTGTTCCCCAGTCTCCCCCAGGCGGTGAGAAATCGGGGCGTCGCAAATCACTGGAGAAGATCACACGCATCAAGGTGAGTGGAGCACACACTAACACACACACACAAACACACACACACACACACACACACACACACACACACACACACACACACACACACACACACACACACACACACACACACACACACACACACACACACACACACACTGTAAATTTAGAATGCTTCCAACTCTTTTTATTAATCACTGCCTTGAGGATGCGCTCTGGAATGTTTGGTGAGAAGACTTTTCCTTGCAATGTATCCATGAGACTGTTGCAAGGCTTGCTAATATTATGATAATAGTCTATAGTCTGGATATTTCAAGTGATGATTTAAAAAATATATGGGTTGTGTTTGAGGGGGAATGTATACAGGCTGCATTTACCATTGTTGATCATAGATTGATTTTCAACAGATACGTTTTAAAATTTAAAAAATTTAAATAAAAAAATACAGAAGACATGACCTCTGTGTCCTCAATGGTGCATAATATTAGCTCAAGTTCAACTACAAACTGTCGCTCAAGACGCACAAATCACCTCTAGTCGCCCGAACCGCTTTTGTCATGCGATTCAATAAAATGTCAATTACTTCCGTTGGAATCGCTCATGTCTCGCTTGGTCTATTCATGCCTATACACATGCTTACATGCTCAACATCATGTGTGTGTGTGTGTGTGTGTGTGTGTGTGTGTGTGTGTGTGTGTGTGTGTGTGTGTGTGTGTGTGTGTGTGTGTGTGTGTGTGTGTGTGTGTGTGTGTGTGTGTGCATGCATGTGTTTGCTCATGTTGTGCTCTTGTTTCTCTCTCTCTCTCTCTCTCTCTCTCTCTCTCTCTCTCTCTCTCTCTCTCTCTCTCTCTCTCTCTCTCTCTCTCTCTCCCCCCCCCTCTCTCTCTGTGTGTGGGTGTTTTTGTGCAGGGCAAGTGTATGACGGGGAAGCGACAGAAGGGTGTGAAGCCATCTTCCTGACATACCCTGGAGACCACACACACACACACACACACACACACACACACAAACACACACACACACACACACACACACACACACACACACACACACACACACACACACACACACACACACACACACACACACACACAAACACACACACACACACACACACACCCACACACACACACACACACACACACACACATCCCAGAGTCATTTACTAATATCTCTGTGTATCCAAGCAAGCAACAACGTAATAAACAACGTAATAACGTGGAAATAAACAAGCAATTGAATGAATGAATGAATGATTGATTGATTGATTGATTGAATGAATGAATGAATGAATGAATGAATGAATGAATGAATGAATGAATGAATGAATGATCCGATTAAACAGAACTTATCTTCCTCCTCCTGGGTGTGTGTGTGTGTCAGCTATTTGGATGCATCCAGGATCACCATGTGTGCATTCTAATATGCACGCTCCCGTCCTCCACTTGTGCTTGTGGCCTCGCCCCGCGTCCTGGCGCCGCCTCATTGGAGAAAACAAAGTTTCCCTGCCGTCAGCCTAGCCACAACTTTTGAGGGACTATTTTTCATTCACCATCCCCAATTGCAAATGAGAAAATGACATTAGAATTGTGTTTTTGCAAGATATTGAATTAATTTTCTGTCATCAGTGACATCATCATGAGGTCACAAGCAGGCAAGTGAGCAAGGGAGGACAGACGTCCGCATATTGGAATCCACCCCTTGAAAAAGGCTAATGTCTTCACCTGATGGCTATTGAGGGAAGTGCAGTCAGAGAATGTGGCACAGTGCCGCCTGCTGGACATTATCATGTATTACATGCCATCAATACTTTCATGTCAGTCTGAAGCCAGGGCTGGGCTGGGGGAGAAATAGGTCCCTGGCACTTTTGGCTTAATAGGGCCCCTCATAATTAGTGGCGCAGAACTAACTCAGCGGTGGGCCCCGCACTCTCGTGGGCCCCTATTTTTAGGACCCACCGGGAAATGCTTGCTAAACCAGATGGCCAGTCCAGCCCTGTCTGAAGCCGAGGTCACTTAAACAATCAACCTTAAATTCACCACACCTTGTGAAAATGATCTTACTTTGGGGCATGGTGTCTCAATGAGCTTAGATGCCATATCAAAGAGAGTAAATTTAATAGAGGATTGAAACAACGGCCACCCAATGCAAAGGACTGTGCTCAAGTTTTGTCTCCTCCTTCTTCTTCTCTTTCGGTGGCATTTGGTGACAGAATGCATAAGTTGTGCGCTACCGCCATCCAAAGGTCTCCTACAGTGCGTTTTAATATGCGACCTTGCCTCCTCCACTTGCGCTTGTCTCCTCGTCCCGCCTCCTGGCCCCTCCTCCGTGGAGAAAACGATAAAGTTTCCCAGCTGTCAGCCTGGCCACAACAACTTTTGAGGGACTCTTTTTCATTCAGCATCCCAATTGCAATGAGAAAAAGACTCCACAGGTCCCCTAAAGGGGTGTTCACATGACATCACAAAGATCCAGGAAATGCACAGACTTCAAGTATCCAATGTTATATATTGGGAAATATTGGGGTAGGAACTTATGTTATATTGGGGTTGCCCCAACAGGGCTAATGATGGTGGAGTGCGAATCTGTGGAGATTACAAACTGACTTTGGCCTGTCCGCTTCACAGTTTTATCCTCGTCGCCAGTGTAGTAACCGAGTGTGTAGTGTACACCCATTCAATCAAAACGGAGACATGTCACTTATTTGGTCATTCTTTTACTAAAGAAGATAACCCGGCAAAACCACAGGACAAACTGGGACGTCCCACACTAACCAGCCCTGGTGGGGCAACCCCAATATAACATAAGTTCCTACCCCAATATTTCCCAATATATAACATCTAATCTATTCTCTTTGGTCATACCATTACACCAAAGAATCTAGTACAGAAAGAGTCTAGTACAGAAATGTACTCCAGGCTCGTTCTTTTCCGGGATCCATGTGATGTCAGGTGAACGCAACTTTAGGAGACCTTCAGTTAGGAGACCTTCGGAGTCTGCATATAGGCAACATAAATTATGGAAATAAGGTACAAACAATGTTACACAGTGTACCTTAATTTTAATTGAGTAATGAGATTTAATTTTATTCCACACGTTTTATCTATCTATCTTTTATCCACACACACACACACACACACACATATATATATATATATATATATTTATTCTTTATTGTGTTGACTGTGATGTGTGTTTGTCTTGTGTGTCCTTGTGCGTCCTATGCCACCACCAAAGCAAAATCTCCATTTTATGTAAGTTTAATGGACAATAAAGAAGTCTAAGTCTAAGTCTAAGTCTAAGTCTAAATGTGTGATTGATGTATTGTACGTATACACTCATTGTAGGTCTATGCTGGCATCATAACTGTAGTTACTGTGGAATTCATTGACATGGATAACAAGGCCCTTATCTGGCCAATCTTCCACAAGTTTACAGTAATTCAACATGTTACGCACATATCATGACAATGATACACAGCTGTGTGTGCGTGAATGTTTTAAGTGGGGCAGTACACAGTCAAATTTTGGGTGTCAATTTCTGAGTGAACTGGTGGTGAGTGGACCATGTGGGTTGACCTGGGCAGACAGCTCCAGTTTCCAAGGGAGATATTGGAAACAACGCTCCGGCCAGATCTGATTTTGTGGTCAGTTCCAGACAAGACTATCCTGATGGTGGAACTCACTGCCCCCGTGGGAACAAGGATTGAGCGCAAATGTTCCAAGTATGCAGACCTGGCAGCAGAGTGTCAGGAGGAGGCTGACAGGAAAGCAATTCCATGCCCTGTTAAAGTGTAGGTTCTTTGTGGGCTCCTCAACAGTTCGCCTGCTTCGAGACATTGGCTGCTGTAGCAGGGAGCCGGAAAGCCATCAAGGAACTGGCGGAGGAGGCAGAGGAAGGGCAGCTTCTGGCTGTGGCTGAGGAGGAGAGATAGAGGGTGGGGGCGGAACACCTAGGGCGGGGATGTCAAACTCAGGCACGGGGGGCAAATATGGCCAGTGGAGCCATTTTATTCGGCCCGTGAGATCATTTCAAATGTATATTACAGTTGGCCCACATACACCATCAATGTATAGTGTAATATGACTTGAACATGAAATTTGCTGTGTCACAGGATGTGTAGACACATTTGAACTAACAAATCCCATGAAGGGAAAGAGTGTATGTTAAATTTAACTATGAGTATGAAGTGCATGCATGCACAATTTTAGTCAATTTTTAAAAATAATTGTGGAGTTTGGCCCACGACTTCGTTCCAGATTTTGATTTTGGCCCATTTGAGTTTGACCGGTAGGTGGCAGGTAGAGGTACCAGCCATTGCTCCGCCACCAAGAGATGTACTGGGGTTAAAGGAGCGAAACATCAGTGACTGGTGGTCCCCAGCCGATGACCCATTTCTGCCCATAGGTGAGGGGAACACATTTGCAGAGAGTGCACCGGTGGAGGTGTGTCAGGCAGCAATGCCCAGCAGGTACACCAACAGCCTGTATCTTCAAAGTAACTCTAGATAGAGTATTTACACTGGAGTCAAACCACTCCACCAGCGGAGTCAAATGTTAATGTAAAATTCTGAAGGTGCCAAGTGTAATTGCAACTCTACAGTGAGGTGATTTCTTCACATTCCAGTGTTGATATTCACACAATACTGAGTAGAACTGACTTTGACCATATTACATATTGAAAAAATGCAGGAAAAGTGTTATACCCTTGAGGCAAACACACAACACAGAGTAAGGTTTAAGAACTGTACTGTTTTACCTAACAATTACTAAAGTAAATACAGTTTAATGCTGCATTTCAACTTTTTTTTATAAAACATTTCATCCTGTTTCGAATCACACGCTGACTTTTAACATATACTTTGTATATTTTATTTGCACCTGTTAGTTTAAATTGCTATTCAAGTATCAGCTGACAATGAAATCAATAAAATATTCACTTAAATAACACACACACACACACACACACACACACACACACACACACACACACACACACACACACACACACACACACACACACACACACACACACACACACACACACACACACAACCACTCACATTAATACAAGTTCTTTCTCAGAGAGAGAGAGAGTTTTTAGATGCTTAATTAGCTCCTGCACACGATGGATGTCACTGCAGTTGAAAGGGCAGTCATGGGTAAGTGGTTAAGGTGTCATACTTGTAGCCCAAATGTTGCCGGTTCGACTCCCGACCCGCCAGGAAAGGTGGGGGGAGTAATTAACCAGTGCTCTTCCCCACCCTCCTCCACGACTGAGGTACCCTGAGCATGGTACCATCCTGCCGCACTGCTCCCATGGAAACCCATTGGGGGCTGCCCCCTTGCAGGGGTGAGTCATAAATGCAATTTCGTTGTGTTCAGTGTGCAGTGACCACTTGTGTTCTGTGTCACAATGACAATGGGAGTTGGAGTTTCCCAGTTGGGCTTTCGCTTTCAGGTGAAGTCATTGTGCTCCTCTAACACGTGAAACTGCTGTCAGCATCCACCCCAGTCGAGGAGAAGTGGACGTAGCTTGGTGGATCATTGCTGGTGTGGGACTCAATCCAGGACTTGTAAGATGACACCCTGGCGTAAACTCCTGGATAATTTGGTCGAGCACATCCAAGGCCGAAACTGACTATTCCTGACTGGATCCAAACTGAGTTCTGTTCAATCACCATTGGACCACCTGAATCTCCCTAGAAACAAACACAATTCCATAAAAAAAATCTATTAGCAGTTTGCTTACTTTTTGAAAGTTGGGGTATCACATGAAAATCTATTTTTAAAATCGAGGGAGACTTCCTTAAATAGGTTTTTTCCTTAAATCGAATTTCCATCTTCAAAGAACTTCCTTTCTGAACTTCCTTACAGATTGCATTAGATCAGGAGTGTCAAACTCAAATTGATGGAGGGCCAAAATCAAAATATGGAACAAAGTCGCGGGCCGAGCTCAAGATTTATTTTTAATGACTTGGACTAAATTCGTGCAGGCACGCACTTAATACTCAGTTTAATTTCACACACACTGGCACATATTGTGTTGTATAGGAGTGTGAGCTGTGTCATTGGCCTGGGCCCGCTCATACTTCTGAGAAATACCAAATTTCATGTTCAAGACTTGGTACACTGTACATTGATGATGTTTGAGGGCCAACTGTAATACATATTTGAAATGATCTCGTGGGCCAATTAAAATTACTCCGCGAGCCAGATTTGGCCCCCGGGCCTGAGTTTGACACCCCTGCATTAGACTAGTGAACCTCCGTCCATGTGAAGTGCTTTCCTCCACTTGTGGTGTACAGTATAGTAATCCATGGCATGCACACACTGCTAACAGTTCTAACAGTCTGTTTTATGGGATTATTGCAGAAGTAAATGAAATATTTGTATTGTACATTTTCGTTTCTGAATGTATGTCAGCATCAGGTCATCATGATGATTACACTGCATTTGCTATAGTATGGAAACATGGCAACAAGGCTGAAAGTACCTGGCATGCATCTTTGCCCCCAGCGACATAACCAGCACAGATCATATTGTTAGTAATATATCTGCCATAGTAGCATTTACACTGTCTGTTTCCTATGACAGGCACATCAACTTCCTGTAGAGTTCCAGGAGCTGGGTTCGACACTAGAAGAGGCATAAAGAAAACACTCAATGAAGACAGTACAATAGGTTACCTTATACCTTATGCTCATACACTGTAAAAATATAAATGTTAATACAATTCTTAATGAGTTTAAATCAACTTCCTTTCAAAATTAGTGTTAATAGTCATCACTGATTCTTGAGGAAGTGGCTAAAACAGGTTGTAATCTTGAAAGAAAAAAACGAAGTGAATTACAAAATAATATGGTATATCCTCGTAGACAAAGGTCTTGGCTTTTCAGAAATGCACAAGGCCAATCTCCCCATTTTCCATTTTTTTCAGAAATCAGGTTTTTCTCCGATCATACCTTGTTTTTTGTCAACACCGTCAGACACAATTAAAAGCAATAAAAAGTGTATTGATTTGGTTGCATATGTATCTGGAGTTTTTAAATGATTGTGTGTGTTTTTTGGTTCACACATACGCCTTTAAATGTTGAAAATTCACTTTCATTCTATTTTAATACGGCTTCATGTGTTCTAATTTAAAAATATGTGCTGTCAGACAATGCTTACTTAATGGCTAAATAGATCAAACATTTTTTTGTAATTTCACAAATATTCGTGTAGGCTTAAATTTGCTATTACTTTGATAATTCAACAACTACAAAGGAACATTTTGTAAGCACATTCATTTAAAATGTCCAAAACTCCTTCTTACGGTGGTGACTTAAGAACTGACGGTGGTGACAGTAATCTGAAGGTGGTGAAAGTGACCTAATTATTACCTACATTTAGCAAAATAAATAGCCCTCTCAAGTCAATGACATCTAGCATAAACACTTTATTTTTGTGTGTGCACAGTATGTTTATGCATGTGTTTTTCTTCATTTCTTAGATACTCTAGGAAGTAGGCCTAGATTGTTGAAAGTGTGGCATAAACAGGTTTTAAGTTGTTCAAATCCAAAATATAGAGGTGTATTATCATAGAGGAACGTCTTGGCTGTGCAGTGAATGTATTGGCCAAGCTCCCCATGTTTTACATTTTTCATAAAATGGGCTTTTTTTTTGTTTTGTCACCAGCGTCAGACAGAATTAGAAGTAAAAAAATAAGTTTACTGTATTTAAGTGAATTACTTTTACAATTCAACATAATTGTAGATACTTATTGGAAGCAAATTCTTAAAACTTGTCAAAAACATGTAAAACACATGCTTTTTTGTGAACTACATCAGATGTCACCACCGTCAGGTTTTGTGACAAAAAACCCTCCAAATGCACCTCAGTGGAGGCTGGAGTATAAGTTTGGGTCACAATTATTACTAACATGTCTGGTAATGTTTCATTAACCAGCACAATTTAGTAAAATATGGAACAAGATGATGAGCGGAACAAAATCTGACAGTGGTGACATCTGACGGTGTGAGACAAAAAAAAACACTCTTTTACATATTGTGCATTTTTTGCTCACATTAGCCACTTCGTTTTCGCTCTGTTTCTTAGGGGCTTCATGACGCTTCTGAAAAAGTATATATAATTAACATTAATGTAACAATAATACTATTAAAACCCCCGACGGTGTTGACAGTTTATGGTTGGGACAGTACCAGTGTCCAAACAAATGATCAAATTGAGGAGAAATTAGTAAACTTACAGGAGCTTCAGTGATGGTTAAGTACTCAGTAGATCTAAAGGTTTGAAAAGGGGTCCTAAGTAATGACAATGACCTTGCGCATACCTGATTTTATTGTCTTTTAAAAAAAATCTGACGGTGGTGACTAATATGCTGGACACACTTTCAGAAATCAGAAAATATTGCTTTACACGCACTATGTGCATATCTGCAGAACCACTTCAATATGGACTTTCACATTATGGTGATATTATTCAATAATATCAGTGATTTTTACATTTTAAGTCAATTGAAATGATGATGTCTGTCCTTGGGACAGCTGTTTTTACAGGGTGTGGGCAGGTTTATAGCCATGAAAAGTAATAAAATTACACTTAAATATTTCAAACGACTGTACATTTATGTAACAGACCCCTGTGTCTTTACCTGGATTCATTTTGTTCATGAAAATGTAGTTTATTTTCAACAGAATTGGCAGTTTATTGCAGAGACATGTTTTAGCCGCTTTCTCAAGAATCAGTGTCTTAATTTTACTCTTTGACTTTGAGTTATGTACACAATATTGTATAAATATTAAGATATGTAGAGTCATTTACACTGGCAACCTGTAGAATTTTACACAGACTTTTGACTGAGTAATTTGACTCTTGGCAGTGTTGTAAATACTATATCAGAATTCATGTCACAACGGATGTTTACTCTGAAATATTGACACCACATAATTTACTGTGTATAATTGCACAGCCAGTGAGTGAAATGGTATACCTCCTTCCTTAATGTGCCCCCAGCCAGTGACCCAACTCTCTGTGCTGGTATGGAACACACTGTTGCCATCTGCTAGGCAGACAGGCCTGATGTAGTCCGTGAAGGTAACTGGGGCACTCATCTGTAGTAGTGCAATGTCATTATTGAATGTACTTGAACTAAAGCTGGGGTGCCGTATGATCCTGGACACTGGAATGGTCACAGCATTGTTGTTGAAGCCAGACAGGTCTTGAAAACCAAGCCCCACAAACAGATTGGTTGTATCCATACTTGGGAGGAATGAAAAAAAAACAACATAATTTTATTGTTATGTTTTTAACGATTAAAAATGATATGCAATCGGTTAAAATACACAGAGCACATTGTATGTTACAGAGTTTCCTATCAATACAATGGTAAATTTACATGCATCTCCAGGGTGGGAAACCAGAAATTCCTCATCAGTCAGGAACAAAACATATTGTAACTTGTACTTATTTTATACTTACACAATGGTGGGGACTCACCAATAAAATTGTCATTCAACCAAACCAACTATTAACTTACTTTGCAAAGCAGTGCGCTGCAGTTAGAACCCATTGGCTGGCAATGAGGGAACCCCCACAGAAATGATAAGGGGGTCGCTGCAAGCTCACTTGCCAAGGCCAGGTGCCGGGTGTGCTGTCTTGCCCTCCTACTATCCTGAATAAGTCCGGCCTGAAGCGGGACATAATAGGTCTACCACAAACTGAAAAAAGGAGAAGTTATTTAGAAACTTATGAAAATAAGTTGTTATGTCACAACTGGCAGAATAAAAAAAAAAACTAATTGCAGTGCCCAGAAAACAACATGCTTCATTTCTTCATATTACGTTCTCATTTATGTTTTTGTCATTTGTCTGTTGTGAATTATTTTGGTCTTTGTATATGCAGGCCTCGTTCCGAGATACATACAACAACAATCTTGACAATATTTTATTTATTTCCTGAGCATGACCAGTTGGTAGCCAATATGTAACTATGTTCTTGTTCTGGACCCCATTAACCAACCCTCATACTGAGTCTGAAGCTCGATTTAACTAGCACAAAAAGCTACCATGTTATAGAGCACTGTTTTTTGACTGGTGGGTCAGGACCCAAATGTGGGTCGCAGAGCTGGTTCAAAAACACAGAATGCTATTATTGTTGTGCTATATTCACACCCGCTTGGTGGATTTGAGGGAGAAATAATTGTGAAACAAACATTCAAATTTATTTGGACATGTAATGTATCAATAACAAAGCATTACTCATATGTCAGTATTGATTTGCATCATCATGTCATGCAAACAGAAAATATACACACATAAACTAAATACATATATTCCATCCATCAAGATGCTGGGATAGCACTGGGCGAAGGATGTTAGGGACTGTACGTTATTTACCGGGGGGGGAGGGCTGGTGCGCTGGAAGTCCGGTCAAAAAAAAAAATCATGGCCCCCCCCTCCACCTCAATTTTTTTCCCCATGGCCCTCCCCCCACTTCAATTTTGTTTTCCCATGGCCCTCCCCCTACAGATAAAAAAATATATATTTCAAATTGGTAGATGAACAACCATCATGAGAACAGTCAGAGTAGCCTACATCAAGGGCGGTTGTCTGCACTATTATGTGCTATCGATATCAGTGGATACCTGAAGCCGCAAGAATCTACCTCTGCGGCTGCATGGGATGCCTTTTAACTCCACTGTCACCAAGACAAATTGCCTTCACTATTTTTGTACGTGTTAAGTGAAAATAATAATAATAATAATAATAATAATAATAATAATAATAATAATGATAATAAAAACTTCCATTTCAATACCAATGTCCGAGTTGTTACTACTGTAAACTACAAAGTGGAGAGAGTTTCCCCACCGTAGCTTCAATATTCCCCTGCTCGACAAGCAGCGCCTTTCACAAGGTACGTTTTACATGTTCAGCACAGTAGCGAAGCCAGGGACGCAGGAACTTTTTTAGATGCTATTTCCTGCGTTCTAATCAATTTTAGGGTGAGGAATGGCGAATCACATCTGAATAACTTCCTCATGTTTTATGTAGCCTAAACAAGGATGGCTAGATTTAACTTTTTTTTCTTTAACATCTCACTTTGACACTATTAATGTTCTTCTTGCGGAAGTGAAACGCGCACCTGATGTGGAGGTGAGGGCTCAAGAGCAAATCGCGCTGCCTTGACAGTTTGTCTCTTCAGCATGGCCAGTGTGCAATGTGTGAAATTAGAAGAAATGCTTTGACTAGGCTATGCGATGCACTCGTGAGAGGTGACCGGGCTTTCAAATAATTTAGATTTTCTTGCAATTGCGACTGTGGATCAGGTGCATCTCGGTCTCCCAGACCGCGCATAAAAGCACGCACGCACACACACAGGCATAGCTCTACCTTCCCGAATGTAATTACACTCTGACGGCCAAAGAGTTCGGGATGTGATCGGAGCAAGAAGTAGGCTAAGCGCCAAAGCAGCTCGAGCCATTGCTGGCTATTGATACAGGGAGAGTGAGAAAGCCACCTTTAGTTTGCATTTAACGTAGGCCATTAAGACGCATTAATAGGTGGTGGCGGTGCTATGGTGGTCAAAAGGAACAAATTGCCAAAACAGAACCAGTACAACATTCCAAAACATCCAACAATAGCACAGCCATTACACACCGCGGCAATTCAACTTTGACAACTGTGATGATAGACAAGCCAGACACACCATCGGCTGTGCTCTCCTTCAGATTCACCCCATAGCCAACTCCGAGGCTAAGCTAGACTACTTCACCAGCAACACGCTTCTACGAATCCAATCTCCACAGCAAGAAACAAAAGTCACTTCTTACCTGACACGATGCACAACTTTGGTGACATTCCCTTCTCCCGTCACGCTTTAAATGTACATAATTCCTTGCTTAGTTGGTCCGTTTTTGTTCACCAAAGTGATGAGACTTCTCTTCACAACAAGTTAGCTCCTCCAATGGTTTCAAGACCTTATGATGCATGGCCAACACATCACCGTTAATACCATTTTTATTACTACCTTGACACCACAAGCTAAACAGAACAAACTCGCGTCACTGCACCGTTCTACCAAAGTACGTCTAGGCCAAATGTCTAGGCCTAGGTAGTTCTTTCCGGTCTGGTTGGGGTCTTTGAAGTTCTTTGAACACAAATGTAAGCACACGGCGGTGCCAATAAATAAAATCATGGCTTACCAGAGGCTGTGACCACCAGTTGACTACAACACCTCTCCAAAATTCCTCTGGAAATGCCCATCCAATTCGTTGTCAAAACTTCCCAAACTGTTTAGCCCATATAGTTCACATCAGCTAGTTTGATATTTGCTCACGGGCATTTTCTATGATGCTCAATGTTCCTCCGTAGCACTAGCAATCCTACAGTGAAAGAGAGTCAGCGCGGGCAATCTACAGTAGCTGCACCTGATAGTTTTTTGACTACAGATACACGCTTCAGTGCTATAGTATGCACCGGGACCTTGCATCGCAAAGCGATGTGTTTCAGAACATGTTTTATTATTGTTTAAAAAAATAAATAAAAATAAAATAAAATAAATTCGTTTTTTTTTTCCATGGCCCTCCCCCTAACTCCGATTTTTTTTGCCATGGCCCTCCCCTCCACCTCATTTTTTTTCATCATGGCCCTCCCCCCCTACGCACCAGCCCTCCCCCCCCGGTAAATTACGAACAGTCCCTTAGTAGTAGTAGTAGTAGTAGCCTTTTTTGTCCCCAAGGGGAAATTCGTTCTCGCCACACAGGGTGCAGTCGCCGCGAGAGCAGCGCCCATAAGAACACTTTCAACCCACCAGTACATTACATGCACAATACAGTATAAGACAAGGGGAGGGAGGGGTAGGCTAGACATGGACCAGGCAGGTAGACAGGCGGCATTAAGAAAGCATAATAACAACATAGGGAGAGGAGAGGGAAAAAAAAGTCTCATGCCTTCAAATAATGGTGGGCACAATATGAGGATATAAGTTAAAAAACCCTCAGCAGATCAGCACATATGAAGACAACACAACATAAAGACACCATAACTGTGGAGGGGTTGGATGGGGGAGAGGGTACTGAGGAGCCACACCTCTGGGAGCCTGCTGGCCACCAGAAGAGTAAACAATCCAAGGTGTTCTTGGGGGTGGGGGTGTTAGAGGGGGCAGAGCATCTTCATTATGTTGTTCTTCCAGGGAGACTGTTTGTTCCTGCATTGACCTTGGCCTAGGCCACTGCAGACAGGGGCGCCAAAACAGATAAGGGTTGTTTGGGTTTTTGGGTTGAGTGCTTGCATTCCACAATTTTCCATGCCTGCTCAAACTCAATGATGGTCGATCCGATTCATTCTCATTGCAACTCTGTTGGCTTCACCCTAAGGTGGATCCCATTTGGCAGTTGCGAGCCACAAGTCCAAAAAGTGACCATGAGTCCAGTCCCTTCACAGTTCACAACGACAAGTCCGAGTACCAACAGCAATAGCACCACCTTACCAATCATTCCGAGGCAGCCTGGGGCTGTGAGTGGCTGCTGCAGTTTAAAACAAATTTGAATCTGGCAAAAGAAAAATCCAATCATCAAGATGCCTAAAATCCTGGTTCCGCAAGAGTAAATATCCTGTATGTCCTCCATGGCCATCGGTGACTGGCACACTACTCCGCCAAAGCGTCCATCACATCACCTGTCGTCGTGGTCCCATCTGAACTTCTGGACTCTCCCAAACCCAATTTAATGGCGACAATTGTGTAGATCGACCAGTTGATTAAATCCATGATTAATTTAGTTTCGAAAAACAAGACAGTGAGAGTCTCTGAAGGCAAACAGGACAAAACAAGACTGGCGTAGCAGGGGAAAAGATAGGGGAGGGAGAGAGATCAGAAAGTGCATCCGCCTCCACCAAGAGCCACAGAGAAAAGCCCAAGTGTGTTGAGTGTTGAGTGTGCGTGGGGGTTGAGGCAGAGGCTTAATTGAGGAGCTGTTGATGGATGGTGGACTTGAGGGATAAATTAATTCATGGATACGCATCATCAGTAATGTAACTCAACACTACACCCTCTCCAGAGTCGGCCAGCTGCAGTGTGATCAGACCTGCGCTTGCATCTCAAGCCCAATTAGCTCTGGAAGTCACCTTGATGAATTTTATTTACTTCCTGAGCATTACAAGTCTTAGCAGTTACAGTATGTCTCATAAGTGAGTGCACCCCTCACAGTTTTTGCAGATTTGTGAGTATATCTTTTCATAGGAAAGTATTACAGAAATTTCACTTTGACACAATGATTAGTGACCTGTTAACAACATATTTAACCGCTTACATTTGTTGTTCACTCACAAAAAAATCTAAATACAGCCATTCATTTTTGAACATGTACCCACACAAGTGAGCACACCCCAGATTAAAATCCAGTAGAGAAGGGGCCGTGTTGGCCCAAATCGTCTCAAATGGAAAGGAATTAAAAGGGAGGTCATCTGTGTGCGTTTTAACCTTTTTTACATTTAACTTTTACATTTTGAGTCTGCATCTGGCTTGAACAGATTGGTGTGAGATTTGAATGAAATCCTAAGGAGAATATCACAATCTGCTTCAGTTGTCACAGTGCATGATGACATGCGTGTTTTTTTTTAGGTATAATTCAAACTTCCAATGTTGATGGCATTCATGCATCCCCCAACCATGTCAGTCCCACTACATGCTTGACTAGCCAGATGATCCACTTTTTTGTAAAGCACACTTGTTTACCACCACACATGCTTGACGCCATCTAAAGTAAATTTGTTTATCTTGGTCTCAAGAGAGATGAACAGACCAAGGATATGGATCATTGGAAGCATGTTGTGTGGTGTGAAGAGAGAATCATTGTGTCAAAGTGAAATTTCTTTAATGCTGTCCTATGAAAAGATATACTTACTAATCTGTTGAGATGTGAGGGGTGTACTTACTTATGTGACATACTGTATTAGCCGATATTTAAGTATGTTGTTTTTCTGGACCTCATTAACTAACCCTCATACTGAGTCTGAAGCTCAATTTAACTGAGAACAAAAAGCTAGCATGGTAAAGCATTGTTTTTAAACTGGTGGGTCGCAGAATGTTATTATTCTTGTGCAAGCACATACACTTGGTGGACTTGAGGGAGAAATAAGACTTGTGACACAAACATTCAAATTGATGTGGACATGCATTAACATGCATCAATAACAAGGCATATGTCAAAAGTGATTTGCATCATCATGCCAGGCAAACACAGAAAATACACACACTTAAGTTAAACACATTCCATCCATCAAGATGCTGGGCAGATGGCAAGAGGCAGAGGCTTAATTGAGGAGCTGTTGATGGATGGTGGACTTGAGGGATAAATTAATTCACGGGTACGCATCATCAGTAATGTAACTCATCAGTAGTGTAACTCTGGGTCACGCGGTGACACTACACCCTCTCCAGAGTCGGCCAGCTGCAGTGTGATCAGACCTGAGCTTGTATCCCAAGCCCAATCAGCTCTGGAAGTCACCCTGTTGGCAGACATCTCAGGGGACTATGCATGGCAGGGGTGTCCAGTTCCCTGAGTCAGGTCTAGGCTGGCTGACCGCATACCTCCTGCTGTACTACTTGGGTGCCCAACCAGGGTCGTTTCTCTTCAGCCAAAGCCACTGGCTGCTCCCTATCTCCCAAGTACCTCAGAGGTTTTGCAGAAGATTTTCCCACAAAGCCTCTGCATCCAACATCCACTGGGTGGACTTCAGTATTCCAGCTTCGATGTCGAGCTTCCACGGCCAACTCAGAATACCACAGTTGTTTCAGCTCGTATGCCCCCTACATGGAGCTCTATGGATAGCTTTATGGTACAGTGAGCTCCACTATATATACGTACCTTCTTTAGGGAAGGGGACCAGAGCACAAGGTCAGGCCTCAGGGCGGTAGTGGCGATCCTTGTGGAGGAAAACAGCTGTTTGCCAACAGGGTCATTCCATGTCAATTCAACAGGAGCCTGCGCACTTAGGTCTCAAAAAAAATCTGAAAAAAATACCAAATGTACCCATGGTACTTAAGAGAAACACTGTAAATTTATTTGCGTGTAAAATACTTTCCATGTTACAGCCATTTTCACTGGGGGAGGGGGGTGCCCAGGGGGGTGTCAAAATTCACAAGCCCATGGCTCAAGAACTAAACCACAAAGGAAGCTCACATTATGCATGCTGGTACATAGATAGGAATAGTTGGTTGCAAAACTGTCCGTTTTGGTCTGGATGATCGTGCATCGTCATAGCATTCCCTCAAAGATGATACAAATTTTATTGCAGTTTTTGGCTGTGCTCTGTTTAGCCCTCCAGAAGACATATTTGTGCCCAATATAGGTTCTTGGTTTTTTTCCCCCATTGTAGAAATAAGTAGAAACACTCTCATAAAAAGCAATAAATAGAAAGGAAACTTTATCAGTGTTTGAACAGAAGACCGCACAAGTCTGACAAATCATTTTGGGTGTCATTTTCAGAGCTCCAGAACCCCTTGTGGGATTGTCCACAGATTTTTAAAATATTTTTTATTTATTCTCCATGAATTCTTCTTTTTAAAAATGCCAATTTGACTTGTTATACGTATGTGATGTTTTCTTTTTTCATTTCCATCCTGAACATGTGCAACATGCACATTGAGAGCGATATGGACATCGATGGATGCACCATCACCCCATCCCCTGAAGTACGTAACCTGGGTGTCATCTTGGATTCATCACTTTCACTTCACTCCCACATCAAAAAAGTCACCAAATCGGCATTCTATCATCTCCAAAACATCTCCAGACTCAGGCCTTCACTCTCTAAGACAGTTACGGAGACGCTCACTCACTCCTTCATCTCCTCCCGTCTGGACTACTGCAATGCCATCCTGCTTGGTCTACCCAACAAGGCCCTAGACAGACTGCAATATGTCCAGAACTCTGCTGCCAGGATCATAACAGGCACTAGACCCTGGCAGCACATCACCCCCATACTCAAGCCGCTTCACTGGCTCCCCATCAAGTCACGCATTACCTACAAAGTCCTCCTCCTAACCTTCAAGTCCCTCCGTGGTCTGGCACCCCACTACCTCACGGACCTCCTTTACCCCTATGACCCCTCAAGATCCCTGCGGTCCTTTTCCAAGGACCAGCTGATCGTCCCTCATACCAGGCTCAAGGCCACTAGTGACAGAGCCTTCCATGTAGCTGCTCCCATTCTTTGGAACAATCTGCCTGACCACATCCAGAATGCCCCCTCACTGGCCATGTTTCAGCAACACCTTAAGACACATCTCTTCCTGGAGGCCTATGGCTGCTAGTTCCACAAGCACATTCACTTACATCCATTCACACACACGCTCACACACTGACGCACACACACACTCACACTTTCCTACTCAACACTCTGTGAAGCGACTTTGGGTGTTTTGAAAGGCGCTATATAAAACAAAAGTAATATTATTATTATGATTCTTCATGCAGTGACTCTCGATTCTGGCAATATGCCGTCCCACTTCTCCATTCAGTCCATGCGGTGCACCTATGCCGTCCCATCCATGCCTGACTCTCCCCGAATACCAGCGAGAAGACTTCCCATTCACTGTGCATTGTGTGACGTCATCCCCAGAGTCTTTTTATGTTAGTTATTTTTTTTGCACATTCTCGGGGTGGCAACAGGCAGAATATTGCTTTACATATTGAGAGTGAGAACGAAACTCATTTTCTAAAGGAGCTACGATTCTTGTCCCTCCGCCTAAGGTGGACAGCGGGTACGTCGGCGGCCTTCCGTCCATGGTCGCCCTCTCGCTCGCCAGCGTTCACCTGGCCTTCTCCCTTCACCCGTCTTGGATGTTCCATATAAAACACATTTTCCCCACCCCGTTTACCAATCACATTTCCCCAAAGTACCTGCTGTCCACCTGAGGCGGAGGGACAAGAATCGTAGCTCCTCTAGAGAATGAGTTTCGTTCTCACTCTCACTGTGTAAAGCAATATTCTGGGTGTTGCCACCCCAAAAATGTGCATGTTGATCTAAAAAAATAACAAAAATAAAAAGACTGGGGATGACGTCACACAATGCACAGTCAATGGGAAGTCTTCACCCATCAAAGTTGAAAAGGGAATATTTATCCGCATATTGTGCTTTTTTCATAGGCAGATAATTCACCTAATCACTAAAACAACGTTGGCATTTCTTTCCTGGCCATTTTGTTGTTACTGGAAAAAATAACACAGCTTGCATTTCTTTACAGACACATATTTTTGGGCTTGATACAGGCGCTGTTTCCTATCGGCTAGCCAATTTCTCTTGATGGAAAGAGCATTTAATAACCATTTCAAATCACGGTAACCAAGGCTTCTGTGAATAAACTTAAGAGATATTAAGATATTATATTATACACACACTCACATCTCACTCTCTCTCTCGCACGCACAGACAGACAGACAGACAGACAGACAGACAGACAGACAGACAGACAGACAGACAGACAGACAGACAGACAGACAGACAGACAGACAGACAGACAGACACACACACACACACACACACACAGAGTCATGTAGAACTCCACTCTCTAACTCTCAACTCTCTAGCCACTAGACCACGGCTGCCCCCTAACCTACCTTTTGACCTAAACATGGTGATGTCTCCATGCCTGAGATGTCTCCTGAACATGTCCTGCAGCACCATTGCACCATTATATACTTATGCATTTTGTCCAGGCAATGGAATGTTATGGCTTTTTCAGTTTATTACAAATGCAAAACATGGTATGCCAATAGAAGTCTGTGTATGCCACTCATGCTGCAGTACTAGTCTTCTCAGATTGAAGGAACATTTCCAACTCTAATTTCACTGCATCTTATAATATAATGTAATGTAATGTAATATAATATAATATAATATAATATAATATAATATAATTTCTATGCATATGATATGACCAATGAAAAGTAGCGCTTGCAAAGTGGGCCTGTAGAGGAGGGGATGGAGTTGGAAACAAACATTCACCTTGGTCCAGAGACAGAGAGGTATGCCTTCATAATCGTATACAACACCAAAAAGAAGGCAGGAAACAGGAAAGCATTACAATGGAGTGAAAAGTTGACTACTTTATTTTATGTTTAAATCAGCTATGTGATTTTGCACAGGATTCGCCCTTGATGAGTGTTTTGATGAATGACGGAAAGCGGAAGAAAAGAAGAGCTCTTCAAAAAATATGAAAAAGAATTCAGTCCATAAAGGTAGTCCATTAAAAAAAGTGTCCAAAGGACTGTGAGTACTCTTATCTGATTCGATGACTTTCAAAAGCTCAGAGATGCTCTGAGGAAGTCACAAGGCTGGTCATACCACTCTTCTGACAATCCTCAGTCGTCGCTGTCGCTGTAAAAAAACAATAAGACATGTCAATCTTAACAAAACAGTGCTCTTTGTGTCTTTGTGTGTCTTTGTGTCTCTTCTCAGATGTTGTTAATGGGTCTCCCAGCACTTCTTAACCTTTGCAGTAATATTATACAAGTTAACATTACTGGTAATTGCATACCCATTTTAACTGTAAATAATATATGAATGGGAACTCAAAATTATTGCATACCCAATGAAGTTACCAGTCGCTAACTGGCTTAAACAGAGTGCTCCAATGTCAACAAAAACATGGAACGGTCATTTCAGAAGGTTCAGTGCAAAGCTGGCCACGCTAGGTGCAACATACAGGGCAAGCATATTAACAACAAGTCTGACAGGTGGACACCAGATGCATCCATCTATGTCAGTGGTTCTCAACCTTTTTTTTAACCAAACGCCCCCTGGCCTCATAGAAAAATAATTAAACTTAATTTAGGGGAAAACTGTACAGAGGAGCATATGCAGCACTATTTTGGTGTAATTTTAAAGGATTGGATTGAGCACTTGCAAAAGGTTAAGTGGATCAGGCCAAGCGCAGAGGGAGCAAAAATTCCAAGGAACGTTTTTTTAAAGCTTGGTGGCTATTTAGCCAAAAGATGTTCAATGTTGAAATTTTAATTTAAAAAAATCATTTTTTGTTTGTTTCGTTCTCTTCAGGAAGTGAATATTTGCAAAAAATAAATATGTAAGGGTTAACGTTCGGCAAGAAGGTCGCTACCGTGGAATAGCAGCACGACAGAGAGAATCTTTAGACCCCGACGCGGAGCGGAGTGCTGCTATTCCACAAAGCGACCGACTCGCCGAACGTTAACCCGCTTATTATATGGATATACTTAAATGATTCACACATGGCGGGGACATTTCTTTAGGCCTATTTAATGTTAAGTTTATTATAGTTTTTCATGTCAAAAGATTGTTGCTGTGCAAAACAAAACAGTTGTGGAACACCACTAGGACAACAGGTGTTGTGTATCACAGCAGCTGATTAGAGTCTTGTTGAAAAGTCGCTTTAGCAGTGAAAAGTCTTCTTGCCGTTGACAGCGGTCTGTTATAGACCAACCCGTCCGTTATCGAAAAATAACAGACGTGCGAACGTTGGGGAGCCCCATTGAAATGAATGGAGCATTCAACCGATGACGTCACACCATATAATAAGTAAGGGTTAACGTTCGGCGAGAAGGTCGCTACCGTGGAATAGCAGCACGACAGAGAGAATCTTTAGACCCCGACGCGGAGCGGAGTGCTGCTATTCCACAAAGCGGCCGACTCGCCGAACGTTAACCCGCTTATTATATGGATATACTTAAATGAGTCACACATGGCGGGGACATTTCTTTAGACCTATTTAATGTTAAGTTTATTATAGTTTTTCATGTAAAAACATTATTGCTGCGCAAAACAAAACAGTGCCGTTGTGGAACACCGCTAGGCAACAGCTAGGTAGCCTGGACAACAGGTGTTGTCTATCACAGCAGCTGATTAGAGTCTTGTTGAAAAGTCGCTTTAGCAGTGAAAAGTCTTGTTGCCATTGACAGCGGTCTGTTATAGACCAACCCGTCCGTTATCGAAAAATAACAGACGTGCGAATGTTGGGGAGCCCCATTGAAATGAATGGAGCATTCGACCGATGACGTCACACCATATAATAAATATAAGATAAAAACTTGCTGCTTTAAGCGTTAACAAAATTATCGCGCGATAATGACCTCAATAGTTAACGCAGTTAGTTATGTTCAGTCAATTAATGTTTTAAGGTACACTGTGCAGAAAATGGTAAAAAAAAGGCACTGCAACTATGGTGCTCATTGACACTGGGTTGCCTATTGCCAAATTTTTGCCAAACTTTTTTTCATAAAAGTTTACTAAGTAATAAACTAATATTTTGTAGTATGGCCCAAGTACAGTCATTATTGCAGCCAAAATGGCGGACCATGGAGAAGACCCCCCTTTTCATGTATAAAAAGTACAATTTTTCCAGTCATAATGAAAACTTAGAATTTGACGGTAGTGGTAAGTATTCATGAAAAAGGTAACATTAGTGAATGGGTAGCATGAATTCTGAAAATAAATAACTAAATACCTTTAACATATGCATTCATAACAATTACTATGTATCTACTAGGCCCGTAACGGTGCACTGTATTCATACCGAACCGAACCGTAATGACCTTCGGTACGGTACAGTGCTGTCAGTGGTGTAGTATACTTTTTTGTGGTGGGTATACTGTATATTTGAGCTTTTTTGAAGTGGGTATATTGTATGTATTTGTGCTATTCTAAATAGTGGATCAATCAATTTTAAGTGGGTATACTGAAATGCCTGAAATGTTGAAGTGGGTATACTCCGTATACCTGCGTTCTACGTAAACTAGCGCTGTGCCGAACGGTACAGTAATATGTTATATGTTTATGGTTTTACTGCCTGCTGCTGCTACAACAGCAGGAGGGCCTGTGCGCGATTGGAGGAGTAGCTTAGTGGAAAAGTGTACTGCTAGCAACCAGCAAGAGCTTGAAGTAGGCTATGGTTCCCTCTCACTAAAATATGCAGTTTGGGAAAACTTGGTGACATATGCAACGCGCCAAATCGCTTTCAGATGATATGCAGCGGTCAGGAGAGCAAACGAGGATGGGGTAAGCTTAAATATCCCACTGTCCAGCGAATACACAGCAATAATATAAGCAGGGTGCACAGCAATGTCTTGTGCGAGGAAATAGAGGATTGTACTTTGTGAGAACTTTTGAAAGTGCTATTACTTACACTGAGAAAATGTCCGACCCAAAGAAGCAGTTTTCACTGCAATATCCGTGCATTATCAATAAATCCATTTGACAACGTCTTGAATTGATAATTGAGCTTTAATCTTCGTCTTAACAGTTTCAAAACACACATGAACTAGGGATGCAAACGATTAATCGATTAATCAACTTTAATCGATCAATGCGTTAATCGATTAAAAAACATTAACAGGGTTCCCACGGGCCATGGAATTTCTGGAATATCATGGAATTTCATAAAAGTTTTTCCAGTCATGCACAGTCATGGAATTTGACAATTTTGAATCCACAGTCATGGAATATCATGGAATTTTCTTAACAGCTGTTTAGAAGCAAAAACCTTTTTGTTTGGCGTATAACATTGTTTCTTAGGCCTACTGATTATACTACAACGCTTCACCACAGAGGGTTTGGTTTCGCACTGTAATGTGCAACATTCTAGAATGCAATGAGCCCATTGGCTCGGTGTCGCCTCGAGGGGTGAAGATAATCTTCATTTTTTACACTTACGGAAGTGGTCATGGAACTTCTGTTTTTGGGGTCTGGAAAGTCATGGAAAATCATGGAATTTTATATCTGAATTAGAGTGGGAACCCTGCAACCCTGTCTGTCTGAATCGCTATGAATCGACAATTCAACTGACAATTCAGCCCAAGTGAAATGGGCATGCGAAGAAGAGTGTGTGTGATGAGGGGTGTGAATAGTGGGAATATTTAAATCACCTTTGGATTAAAGATTTCAAATAGAATTAGTTTAAATGTGATATTTTATCTCAATTTTTAATTACAATTTTCAGATTGAGTAGTTTTTTTTTTTTTAGAAACATTGAGATTTCGGGGGAGGGGGGGGACGGGACACGCCGCTTATCAATTAATTGTAAGTCGATCGATAAGGCTATCAACTAATGATTAATGAATTAATTGATAATTTGCATCCCTAACATGAACTAATTAAAATAGCAACTAGTGACATAAAAAGGTCCACATGTCTGTTGGAGTAGAGAGAGAAGACGTTTGTTTTCCACAAGCTCTGGGAGAAATGCAAGTGGAGTCTAGAGTCGCTATGGAAACCGAATTTGCATCTTTCTTAAAGCGACAGTACACATTTAATCTAATAACAACCTATGCTATGAATTCTAATTCTGTTAACTTCCCTACATAACATTAATCATTTTAAACACTTTTGTTTTGTTTAGTCTACCGTTTATAATGAATTGATTAAAATAAAATGCAAGAAATGAAACTAAGAATAAATTAAAATCCACTGTAAATAGGGCTAGTGTTTAAAACATAATTTAGCTAAGGCCTATTAATAAAATGCAGCCCTTTGAATGTTTTTATTTTATTGGTTATTTTGACCATTTGTGGTGCAATTAACCACGCACTGAGGAAGAAAATTGTTTTGCATTTTTTTTTACCATATACTGTACCGACAACGTATCGAACCGTCACCCCAAAAACCGAGGTACGTACCGAATCGTGATTTTTGTGTACCGTTACACCCCTAGTATCTACTCTGGTTAAGTAATAAATATTTACCCTTACTTAACACATTGAGTACCAACGACGTAAAAATAAGTTTTTTCACGCCCATGCGTTGTATACCAACATTTTGCGTTTTACGTCATATTTCGAATCTACACCCTTCAATACATAATATATGTGATTTTGGGAGGTGTGTGATGAATACAAATAACACAAATGGCAGTCAACAGCTCATGTCATAATTTGGACATTTTAATTTTAATCACAACGCCAGAGCAGTAGGTAAAGCACAGACTAGAGGCGTATTATGAATTAAGAATCTTTGGGTAAAGTAAACCGCATTGACGTCGCGTAATGCTTGTGTAAACCATACTGATGCTCAGCTTGCAGTCCTCTTAGCCTTGTGATTCTCTATGGTGGTGGACTATGATGCTGCCATTAAGAATCGTGCCTGTTGTATACTTACTTTTATGATCAGCGTCCACTCTATGACGCTTTCTATAGTGTCCTTCACGCAATAATTAGGAGGATAATTTTATATTGTGTCTGGCAGGATGTATAGGCTACCTTAAACTTTCAAGGGCTAACATCCTTACCCAGATCCTTGGATATAGCCTTACAAATGACCCCCCAACTGTGATCGGATCCAATACCCTGGGATTTTGAAGTTTGATCGCTGGCAAGATAAGTTGAATTGTTTATTCTGTTTATGTTTTCTCCCCCATGACAATGACAAATTTTCTGTATGGTAGCTTACTGTCAGCCAGATGCTATCCTAATAACATAGGTGGCTATGTAAACACTGCATCCCATCTGGATCAGATATGGATCAGGCATTGGGTTATTGGATTTTGTTACAGAGGTTGGGCTAAATTACTTTCGGGACCTGTTCCACCTTCTGCGTGTGACTGAAGACTGCGTCCGCTTTCGCGTGTGCAAAGACATTACATCTTGCAGGGCATACCAAACTTTGCTATGAAGCCCTGGACGTAAATGCATACCTGCCGACCATTACACATTTTGCGTAGCAGATACGAATTTTGATATCAAACTACGGCGCTGTCACTTCAGAATACGGGAAAAACCCAATAGCAAAGTGTGTTCACGGGCCCTTATAAACTTCTCTGCAACAAGCCAGAGTTGTAGATACGCTCTGCTTGCAACTGTCTCGTGCTGGCCTTTCCATTGGCCAGCAACGTGTGGGGTGGAGGGGGGGAATATTGACCAATCAGAGCGCTAGTTTAGGTCTTCATTTGTTGTGCTGCGCTCCGCTCAAGTCGAGGAAGCTGCCGATAGAAAGTTTGCTTCGAAAACACACAAGCAGAGAGACTGGATAATATACTCCTATAATCTCTGACACAAGTGTCCTCCTCCTGTCATCATATATTATCCATCTTGGTACTGTCGCTGTAGTTTTACAAGTGAGCACCGTCTAACCAGTGAGACCTGTGGTCCTATTTGGACGGAGGTAACAGGTGCAGCGTGTTGCCTATCTGGCGTTTTGACTTGCCTTGGGCTGGCTGAGTGGGCACTGGGACCCAGCGTAAGTGCAAGGGTCGAGGGCACATCCGTTTTAAGCATATACATTTCCGTAAACAGTTCTACCTGAGAGACGCCAGGCCCTGACTCACCTGGGCTCGCAGTGGAGCTATCTGGCTGGTTTTCGGCGTTTGCGCTGTGGAATAGTGTTGGGTCTGGGCGTTTCATCTTTGGCGCTGGGCGCCTGACTTGATAAGTGAAGGTAGGCTCTGGTGACTTGCGCTGAACATAGGAGTCCTGTAAATTAAATGGCTTGTATACCTACAATTTCTAACCAGCGCTGTTCTTCCTTAGCTTCTCGCTGGGTCTGATTTCAATGTGGCGATGTGTCTGACTCACGGCCCTCTCACTCATGCCCAAGGTAAGAGGTCGTCTTGTAGTAATTTGAATAATTACTGTGTGGTTGTAGTAATCTGTCCTTAATGCTAATGTACTGTCCCTGTAACCCTCCTTAGGTCTGACGCACGTTTAGCAGCGTGTTGGGCTTGCCATTGGGGACAGGGGGACACCACTTGGGGCTTATTTTTATGCGTTTATTTGTCTGTTTTATTTCTCTAAGAGCTCTGGTGAGGTAGAGCGTTTGGGCTAGTGGTAGTGAACGGTCGTGAGTGACCTAAGCTGTTTGTACAGTGATCTGGTTGTAGGCCCACCTGGCGTGGTTCAGTTGTCTGGGGCGGCATAGTAATTTATTGTGCAAACCTGATTGGCACGCTTCTGCGTGGTGAACAACCTTTACTAAGCATGGTGTGCAGTGGTTTCCATTAATGTAATTACTTGTACTTATTTTCGTTGAGGTTTGTTGTGGTTTTCCATATTCTTTCATTTTATTTTCTTTGTTGTGTCAAACCTTGTGTTTTCACCATGCAGAGTGGTTTCATCTAACCATATAATTAGTCTTTCTGCCACCCAGTACCATTGCTCCTCAGCTGTATCTGGCTTGCACCTTCTTTTGGCTGTCCTGTACAAGATACCAGTGAAACTGTGATTGTCAATAGCTGCTATTTACATACTGAAGTACCAGATACGAAAAAAGAAAAAGAAATGAAAAGAAATTTATGTTTGGTAACAACTGTGTCCTCAAGCTCATTCCGAACCTGTCGGGGAAAGTGTGATCATAAGTCCAGGGTTGTCTCGCCCTATAAGGAGACTGGCGTAGTCACTTCAATACAGTATCTAGAACCAGATTCTTTGGTCAGTGTACCTCCACTCGGTTACAACCGTCAAAATCACTGTTTCAAAGGTAAATGGGCTTTGAGAAAGGTAGCCTCTATGGGAATAGAGAATTCTAAATAAAGGCAGAGGTTTGTCATCCTTAACGACAAAATGGTTCACCCATTTTGGTTCACCCACCACCACCACCACCACCATATCTGCGACTGAACATTCCACCTGCACTACTACATCTGTGACTGAACTTTCAACCTGCACTAACTCAAAACATACACATGCACACACACACACTCACACACACACACACACACACACACACACACACACACACACACACACACACACACACACACACACACACACACACACACACACACACACACACACAAGCACACCACACTTTCTGCACTAAACCCAAACATACACACACTGACACACAACTCATACTCACACACACACACACACACACACACACACACACACACACACACACACACACACACACACACACACACACACACACACACACACACATACACAGGTACACAGACGCACACCGCACTTTCTACCTGCACTAAACACACACACACACACACGCACACAAAACACATACAAACACACACACACACACACACATACTGCTGCTGGTGTATTTAATAAACCTTTTTTAATTATTTATTTTCTTCAAATGCTACTATTACTATGTCAGAACGCTATAAAGGACTTTTAGAAAAAGCACAACAAAATACCTCCTCTTAATGTATGTTCTCTACAAGTCTTCTGTTGTCCAGTCTTGCACTTTAAATGTCTGTATGAGCAATGTCTACGTCCATACTGTCTTATGTCCATGTATGAGTACTGTCTATGTCTATACTGTCTATGTTCTTACCTAGATTAGTCTATGTCTGCATGGGAGAGCAAGAAACGCAATTTCAAATTCTTTGTATGACCAGTGCATGTAAAGAAATTGACAATAAACTTGACTTGACTTGATTATTTCGCTGTATTTGACGGCAATATGTTGTTACTTGTTTTGATAGTGGACCGAAACGAGATTACTTCCGAATGAGAAAATGTGGTCGACTGCTGATCTATGAATAACATCTATTTTCCCATCATCATGTATGTGCCGAACAGTGAACAATAGCCAACAAGCAGATAGGCCTACTATTATGCCGAGAAGTAAAAAGAAAAGAAGCGTGCATGCCCCTCAAAAGTTACTGTGGAAGTTCCAAGAGCAATGGCCATTAGCCCCCATCCCTCATTAGAGCCACTACATGACACATTTTGTACTGAATGAATGCAAGTGTGATTTTGATGTTAGCCTCCAAGGTAATATTAACCCGATATTATCCTAGCTTAGATAACACCTGTCTTTTTCTCTACAATCTGCTGATGCTTCCTCACAGTAGGTGACTACATCACCATTTATTAATATTGGGGGAAATGATAAGAATCATTGCAATTCAACTTTTTGTTCTGAAATGCCTCGGTATTTTATAATCAAATTATACATTTTCCTACATGTAGGCCTACCTTCTACAGCCAAAAAATAATCAGCAAATGCTTCAATTTCATACTCAATTCCAGCTCCTTAACACCCCCCAAGTGACCAAATGCTCTGTTTGGCTGGTAGGCTACATAGGATAACTTATAGCCACTTACTAGTCAGACTGGTGGTATGTTTGACTAGTAAGATTAACAGCCATATTGGCTGGTGATCAATAGAGGTGCTTAACTCAAATCTTTGGGGCGTCAGGGTTCATTGGATCATTCCAAGGAGGGCATCCGGATTAGACGGATCACTTATTTAAAATAAATAAAAATAAATAATAGTAATGTATTTTTTTAAAAAAGTGTCTGCCGTTAAGTGGCTATGCACCTCGCCTTTTTTGTCCCATTTATCAATTCACGTTGATAAATCAAAGAGTAAGACAGTTTGATCAACAAAACTCACTTTATGAATGAATCGTCACAGTCCAGAAACTCATGCAGCGATCCGACCCACTTGGGTCTCCTGACTAAACATGCGACCACGACTTGGAGAGCCTTTGGCAGCATTGCAACGGCATGTTCCTGATTTTGCCATAAGTAATGTGTGCGTTTGTATTCAATAAGACTAAAAGTCAAATATTTGGGAGCAGAAGTCTAGTTAAGCAGGGACAGACGGGAGGCGAGCAGCAGATGAGCACTCGCTTCCGCTGCCGAGTTGCCTTGCGACTCGCACACTCGTGGCAAAAAACGAAACTTAAGCGTTCATCCGATCCAAAGGGGATTCGCTGCTATCAACAACTCAGTCAGGATTCGTCTCTCGCCAAGTCACCAAGGGCGCCGCTGTTGACTCGGGCGAGGGGAGTGACAGCAGTGGCTTTAAAGCCTGTATGCCGTCACGCAGTGAGTGATAGTAGAGTCATGTCTGTTGTCTATAATTTCCCTAAGAGTAGGCCTAGCCTACAGACAGATGTAAAAGCGCTGAGCACTGTTAACATTTAGAAATATAGGCTAGACCTAACAGAGTCAGATCAGAAGCACACATATCAGGGAGTGGGGATCCATGACTCGATTGGCCACAAGGTCGGATCAAACTTGCTCAATCAATGACGAGGCGGGAGAAAATTGGAGAAAATACCTCCTCTTAATGTATGTTCTCTACAAGTCTTCTGTTGTCCAGCCTTGCACTTTAAATGTCTGTGAGCACTGTCTATGTCCATACTGTCTTATGTCCATGTATGAGTACTGTCTATGTCTATACTGTCTATGTCCTTACCTAGATTAGTCTATGTCTGCATGGGAAAGCAAGAAACGTAATTTCAAATTCTTTGTATGACCAGTGCATGTAAAGAAATTGACAATAAAACCAACTTGATGTAAATGCATGTTTTGATTGGCCGAGGTCGTCAGCCAGGAGGTGTGTCAAGTTAGGATGAGCAGGACAACACAAAACTGAGCTTTTGTGCCAGCTAATTTCACATCAATACCATCTGTTCCCCGTTTAAAAGTGTGACATTCTGAAACAGCGCTTGGTTCACAAAGACCTCATTATCTCAGTTTCTTGCAGATTCCTGCAGAATTCGGGAGTGGGTTTGCTGGGCAATAAAAGCTCATAGAGAAACACGGTTTTCCCCAACGAAAAGAGCAAAGTCTTCACTTTCAAAGGAGCCATAACATGTTTCAGTGACCCCAACACATAATATGTTGTCACTCTACAAAAAACGCCAAAAGAAGCTTAGATAAGCACCGACGGTATTCAATGTGTTAAGTATTGGATTATAGCTCCTTTAGTGTTAATTGTGGCCCATTATTTGGAAGTATTACCAAATTTCAATATTGTGTAGGGGCGTTTGTATGAAAAATGTGGAAAAAAGCACATGCTGCTAAATCGTTTGATGTTTGGTACAAAAAACTATATAAACATACCAGAAACAACATATGTGAAGCACATGACACAATTCGAACAGGATCAAAACATCATTTTAATACCGTAGTGAGGGGTCAGTTTTTCCTGACCAATCATGATTGCTGGACTTTATCCATACAAAATCCACACAGCCTTGTGAAAAATTACATGGAGCAGTGAATGCTTTCATGTAGAAAAATAAATATGGCTAACACTTTATTTTAGGGTTACATTTATTAGCACTAATGCGTACAATATTAATACCTGTGTAAGTAACTTGTAAGGCATGTACTAAGCAAAATCAGACCGTTTTAAGAGATTTATTCGCAAATGTCCTGTTCATGCACAATAAGGGATTTATTACCAATATAACCTTAGTAAGGACCTATTAGACCTAGATTTCTATTTATGAGTAAGCCGTAAGTGCCCGAATATAATGTTTATAAAATCCTGGCACATTGTGTGAACAAACCCTGAACAATGTGAAAACAGATAAGGGTCCCTATTCTTAAAGGGGTATGCCACTATTTTGGGGCTTAATACAGTTAAAATCGTTGGCCAGGGTTTATGTAGGTGGTAAAGTGTCTTATTTTTCATGTAAGCCGTTGTCTTGATTTAAGACAAGTTAAAAGAGGGAGCATGTCGCTAAGCTAGTGAAAGTCAATGGATCCGTGTAGCATGTAGCAATGCTACATGGATGCATTGACTTTCACTAGCTTAGCGACATACTCCCTCTTTTAACTTGTCTTAAAGCAAGACAACGCTTCACATGAAAAATAAGACACTTTACCACCTTTATAAACCCCAGCTTACGATTTTAACTGTATTAAGCCCCAAAATAGTGGCATACCCCTTTAAGTGAAGCATTGCTCTGCCCAGTTGGCTTAGGGCCCCCATACAACCTAGGGCCCCTACCCTACACAGCCCCCCCTGGGCAGTAAAGTGTAAGAATTTGATTAATTTCAAATGGGTTTGGCTAAACTTTCAATTCTCACTGATGTCACTTACAGTTTAAGGTGACAGGAGGCATTATAAAGCAAGGGTCGGACGTAAACTTCTCAAGGACCGTTGGGTAGTGCGATGTATGTTTTCATATACCACTTAGTTTTAATTGTATAAACCCTACAATAACTGCAGAATATAACCATGAGTAATAGTTTGGAAGCGAAACTAAGCATTTCCTTTGTGATAAATAAGTTAATGTTTGAGACATTTAGCTCCAAGAAGTGCAATGCATGATGGGTACACCCTTAGTCAGAAATGCAATGCATGCCAAATCGTTTGGAGAACAACTAAATTGCACGAGTGAGGGGAGGAGCTAAGGACGTAGGTAGGCTCAGAGCCGGGTAGGTTGTCTGTAGATTGCATACCCATCATGCACTGCACTTCTTGGAGCTAATATTCTCAAACATTAACTTAATTATCACAAAAGAATAGTTTAGTTTTGCTTCAAAACTATTGCTCTTCATAATGTTCTGCATTTCTTGTAGGGCTTTTACAATTAAAACTACTGTAAGTGGTAAATGAAAAAAATTTCATCTCACCACCCCACCATCGTTGAGAAGTGTACGCCCAATCCTTTCTATATAATGACTGTTACCACATCATCACTTGACGAAATGAGAAAAAATGAGCTGCCCCAGCACATTATAAGATATTTATTGACATTACAAAGTGAGTCATTGCTCAGTCCAGATGGCTTTGGGCCCCAGGCCCGCACTACCTGCCCCACTCAGCACTTTGCTGTTGCTTTTTATAGTTTGGGGGCCCAAGGTAGTGTGGGGGCCCTACGCCATCTGGACTGAGTAATGCCTCACTTTAGAATAGGGACCCTTATTCCACATCTTTTTTCGCACTGTTCAGGGTTAGTTCACACAGTCTGTCTGGAGTTTATACACATTGTATTCTGGCACTTACTACTTACTATGAATAGAAATATAGGCTTACTAGTCCTTACTAAGGTTATATTAATGATAAATCCTTAATTGTGCATGAACAATAGATTTGCGAATACATGCCTAACAACTGTCTAATTTTGCTTAGTACATGCCTTATAAGTTACTTATACAGGCATTCAAATTGTATGTATTAGTGCTTATAGATGTAACACTAAAATACCAAAAGTGTTACCACAATATGTATATTCTCTAGATACAAGATTTGAATACGAAACTTTAGGGGCTACTAAAAAAGGGTGTTTTTTTCTTTTCACCTCCGCCAAGGAGGTAACGTTTTCGGTCGCGTTGGTTTGTCTGTCTATTTGTCTGTCTGTTTGTTTGTTTGTCAGCAGCATAACTCAAAAACCGATCAACGGATGTGGACCAAACTTTGTGGAGTTGTTGATAATGACCCAAGGAACAAGTGGCTAAATTCTGGTGGTGATACGGATCACGAACCGGAACCATGACTTTTTCAAAGATTCTGACAGCGTAGTAACTCAAAAACTAATAAACTGATTTGGACGAAACTTTGTGGAGTTGTTAGTAATGACCCAAGGAACAAGCGATTAAATTCTGGTGGTGATCCGGATCACGAACTGGAACCAGGACTTTTTAAAAGATTCACCATTGCTGGCCTATAGATCTAGACTCCCCTAGTGACCAGAAATTGAATTGCGGGAGCTCCACAAAAAGAAGCCAGAAAGACTTATGCCGTGTTCAGACCAGGAGCGAACAAAGCGGCGGAAATCATTATTTCTCTATGGAGGGCACGCGATCAGCGCTACCAAAGTGAATTTGACAGGAGCGAAGCGAACTGAACGACCAGAGCGAATTTTAACGATTAAAAGTCATCTTATCTTATGGTAATGAGCAATGACTCGGTTTGGCGAAAACCAATTGGAACGTTCATATCTCCGAATGTCCCAGGCTGTCAAGCCAGAGCCGTTATGTGATTAGTTAAATCAAACATGTCAATGCTGCGTCTGGAGCGAATACAGTGAATTCAAGGGGAAACTTCTTCTGCCCTTGGTCTGAACACGGCATTAAGGGCCGTACACACACATCGCTGCTATTTACTAGCTTTTCGCTTGCTCGCCTATTCGCTACTCTATCATGGAACATTCGCTGAAAGTTCCTGCGGCTTTAACTGCCAATGGACAGGCGAGAAGTACCGAACTCTGCTTTCCAATTGGTTACTCGCTTACTCGCCTCGCTTGAAGATAAAATATTTTCAACTCGGGATCCGCCCACATCGCATCGCTTGTACAGTACTCGCCTACTCGCCTGCTTGTCTCGCTGGAAGACATTGACATTCTATTGACTTCATTCGCTGAGCGAGTAACTAGTAGCGACGTGTGTGTACGGCCCTTTAGGGTGTAACATAGTCAAATGTATCAAGCAGCTTCCTTGGCGGAGGTCTGCACTCTCTGAGTGCTTCTAGTTTTCTAAATGTCAACGCAGCATCCGTCTGATTCTTCAACTGCTCTACTCAAACTACTGTATCAATATTCAGTATGCACAAATATATTTCATACCCTACTCCCAATTGACCATTAAAATGATAACAATACCAAATGGTAAACTACACAATGACACATCAAGAAGACTTACCTGAAGCCTGTTACTACTGTGCTATTAAAACTTGAACCAAACTGTGTGGAATACGCAGCATCCAGCTAAAAGAGATGAAAAAGACAATTTGATGGGCATTAACGCACCAAAAGATTATGGGTATTTAAAGGAATTTAATTGTGTCACTGCAAGACAATTTGAAAGACAATTGAGGAGCAAATTGGGTAGTTAGAAAACAGACATTACCGCAGCGGTAATCTGAGCTGACAGATTTTGGAAGGCTGTTGAAGACGTGTTTGCCAGATCTGCTGTGAAGTTCTGTGCCAAGCTGAATTGCATCTTGAAGGAGGGCTCTGCCGCTAATTGTTGTGCGGTTGTCTGTTCGACAGTGGTGGATTCAGCTGGAGTGGGGCTCAAATTTTGCGTCTGGGCAGTAGTTCTGATTACTATGGTTACTGTTGTAGGTGTTGTACTTGTAGATGTTAATGACATGTTTGGAAGCGATGATGTGGGAATTTCTGCTGTTGAGGAATCTAATGTAGTTGTGTCTTCTGATGTTGTCGGTGATGATGTTGGCAAATCTGCGGTTGATGTGACCAATAAAGTTGTTGTGTCTTTTGATGTTATTATTGGTGATCCAGGAAAATCTGTTGCTGTGGCCAATATAGTTGTATCTTCTGATGTTGCCACTGATGATGTGGGGAGATCTGTTGAAGTGGCCAAAATAGTTGTGTCCTTTGATGCAGCCATTGATGCTGTTGAAGTGGCCAAAATAGTTGTGTCCTTTGTCAGTGATGATGTCGGCAAATCTGTTGATGTAGACAATTTAGTTGTGACTTCTGATGTTGTCATTGATGATGTGGGAAAATCTGTTGATGTGGCCAATATAGTTGTGTCTTCCGACGTTGTCATTGAAGATGTTGACATGGCCAGTGTGGTTGTGTCTTCTGATGTTGTCAAGAATGATGTTGGAAAATCTGTTGTTGATGCTGATTTTGTTGTGTCTTCTGATGTTGTTAGTGATGTTGTCGGTAAATCTGCTGTTGATGTGGCCAATTTAGATGTGTCCTTTGTCAGTGATGATGTCGGCAAATCTGTTGATGTAGACAATTTAGTTGTGACTTCTGATGTTGTCATTGATGATGTGGGAAAATCTGTTGATGTGGCCAATATAGTTGTGTCTTCCAACGTTGTCATTGTTAATGTTGACATGGCCAGTGTGGTTGTGTCTTCTGATTTTGTCATGAATGGTGTTGGAAAATCTGTTGTTGATGCTAATTTTGTTGTGTCTTCTGAAGTTGTCAGTGATGATGTTGACGTGGCCAGTGTGGTTTTATCTTCTGATGTTGTCATGGATGATGTTGAAAAATCTTTTGTTTTTGTGGCCAATGTTGTTGTGTCTTCTGATGTTGTCATTGATGATGTGGGAAAATCTGTTGATGTTGCAAAAACAGTTTTGTCTTCTAATGTTGTCATTTGTGTCGTCGACATGGCCAGTGAGGTTGTGTAATCTGATGTTGTCAATGATGATGTAGGCAAATCTGTTGTTGATGTGGCCAATTTTGTTGTGTCTTCTGATGTTGTCATTGAGGATGTGGGAAAATCTGTTGATGTGGCCAAAATAGTTGTGTCTTCTGATGTTGTCTTTGATACTGCCATTGATGTTGGTGTGGCCAATGTAGTTGTGTCTTCAGATGTTGTCCTTGATAATGTTTGAAAATCTTCTGTTGATGTGGACAACAAAGTTGTCGCCTCTGATATTGTTATTGATGCTGTTGACGTGACCAATGTGGTTGTGTCTTCTGATGTTGTCATGAATGATGTTTGAAAATGTGTAGTTGATGCTAATTTTGTTGTGTCTTCTGATGTTGTTAGTGATGATGTCGGCAAATTTGTTGTTGATGTGGCCAATTTAGTTGTGACTTCTGATGTTGTCATTGATGATGTGGGAAAATCTGTTGATGTGGCCAATATAGTTGTGTCTTCTGATGTTGTCAATGAGGATGTGGGAAAATCTGTTGATGTGGCCAATTTAGTTGTGTCTTCTGATGTTGTTAGTGATGTTGTCGGTAAATCTGCTGTTGATGTGGCCAATTTAGATGTGTCTTCTGATGGAGTCATTGATGATGTTGACGTGGCCAGTATGGTTTTATCGTCTGATGTTGTCATGGATGATGTTGAAAAATCTTTTGTTGTTGTGGCCAATGTTGTTGTGTCTTCTGATGTTGTCATTGAGGATGTGGGAAAATCTGTTGATGTGGCCAATGTTGTTGTGTCTTCTGATGCTGCCATTGATGATGATAGTGAAGTTGTATATTCTGATGTTGTCAGTGATGAATTTGGCAAATATGTTGTTGATGTGGCCAATATAGTTGTGTCTTCTGATGTTGTCATTGATGATGTGGGAAAATCTGTTGATGTGGCCAACATAGTTGTGTCTTCTGATGTTGCCATTGATGATGTGGGAAAATCTGTTGATGTTGCAAAAACAGTTGTGTCTTCTAATGTTGTCGACGTGGCCAGTGATGTTGTATATTCTGATGTTGTTAGTGATGATGTCGGCAAATTTGTTGTTGATGTGGCCAATTTAGTTGTGACTTCTGATGTTGTCATTGATGATGTGGGAAAATCTGTTGATGTGGCCAATATAGTTGTGTCTTCTGATGTTGCCATTGATGATGTTGACATGGCCAATGTGGTTGTGTCTTCTGAAGTTGTCAGTGATGATGTTGAAAAATCTTTTGTTTTTGTGGCCAATGTTGTTGCGTCTTCTGATGATCTGGGAAAATCTGTTGATATGGCCGATATAGTTGTGTCTTCTGATGTTGCCATTGATGATGTGGGAAAATCTGTTGATGTTGCAAAAACAGTTTTGTCTTCTAATGTTGTCATTTGTGTCGTCGACATGGCCAGTGAGGTTGTGTAATCTGATGTTGTCAATGATGATGTAGGCAAATCTGTTGTTGATGTGGCCAATGTTGTTGTGACTTCTGATGTTGTCATTGATGATGTGGGAAAATCTGTTGATGTGGACAATATAGTTGTGTCTTCAGACGTTGTCATTGATGATGTTGACATGGCCAGTGTGGTTGTGTCTTCTGATGTTGTCATGAATGATGTTGGAAAATCTGTTGTTGATGCTAATTTTGTTGTGTCTTCTGATGTTGTCAGTGATGCTGTCGGCAAATCTGCTGTTGATGTGGCCAATTTAGTTGTGCCTTCTGATGTTGTCATTGAGGATGTGGGAAAATCTGTTGATGTGGCCAAAATAGTTGTGTCTTCTGATGTTGTCTTTGATACTGCCATTGATGTTGGTGTGGCCAATGTAGTTGTGTCTTCAGATGTTGTCCTTGATAATGTTTGAAAATCTTCTGTTGATGTGGACAACAAAGTTGTCGCCTCTGATATTGTTATTGATACTGTTGATGTGGGCAGTGTTGATGAGACCTTTGATGTTGTCATGGAGGATGTGGGAAAATCTGTTGATGTGGCCAATATAGTTGTGTCTTCTGATGTTGTCATTGATGATGTTGACATGGCCAATGTGGTTGTGTCTTCTGATGTTGTCATGAATGATGTTTGAAAATGTGTAGTTGATGCTAATTTTGTTGTGTCTTCTGATGTTGTTAGTGATGATGTCGGCAAATTTGTTGTTGATGTGGCCAATTTAGTTGTGACTTCTGATGTTGCCATTGATGATGTTGACGTGGCCAATGTGGTTTTATATTCTGATGTTGTCATGGATGATGTTGAAAAATCTTTTGTTTTTGTGGCCAATGTTGTTGTGTCTTCTGATGTTGTCATTGATGATGTTGGAAAATCTGTTGATGTGGCAAATGTAGTTGTGCCTTCTGATGTTGCCATTGATGATGTGGGAAAATCTGTTGATGTCTCAAAAACAGTTTTGTCTTCTAATGTTGTCATTGATGCCGTCGACGTGGCCAGTGAGGTTGTATATTCTGATGTTGTCAGTGATGATGACGGCAAATCTGTTGTTGATGTGGTAAATTTAGTTGTGTCTTCTGATGTTGTCATGGAGGATGTTGGAAAATCTGTTGATGTGGCCAAAATAGTTGTGTCTTCTGATGTTGTCTTTGATACTGCCATTGATGTTGGTGTGGCCAATGTAGTTGTGTCTTCAGATGTTGTCCTTGATAATGTTTGAAAATCTTCTGTTGATGTGGACAACAAAGTTGTCGCCTCTGATATTGTTATTGATGCTGTTGACGTGGCCAGTGTGGTTGTGTCTTCTGATGTTGTCATGAATGATGTTTGAAAATGTGTAGTTGATGCTAATTTTGTTGTGTCTTCTGATGTTGTTAGTGATGATGTCGGCAAATTTGTTGTTGATGTGGCCAATTTAGTTATAACTTCTGATGTTGTCATTGAGGATGTGGGAAAATCTGTTGATGTGGCCAATAGAGTTGTGCCTTCTGATGTTGTCATTGATGATGTTGACGTGGCCAGTGTGGTTTTGTCTTCTAATGTTGTCATGAATGATGTAGGCAAATCTGTTGTTGATGTGGCCAATTTAGTTATGCCTTCTGATGTTGTCATTGAGGATGTGGGAAAATCTGTTGATGTGGCCAATAGAGTTGTGCCTTCTGATGTTGTCATTGATGATGATAGTGAAGTTGTGTCTTCTGATGTTGTCATTGATGATGTGGGAAAATCTGTTGTTGATGTGGCCAATTTTGTTGTGTCTTCTGATGTTGTCATTGATGATGTGGGAAAATCTGTTGATGTGGCCAATATAGTTGTGTCTTCTGATGTTGTCATTGATGATGTGGGAAAATCTGTTGATGTGGCCAATAAAGTTGTGTCTTCTGATGTTGCCATTGATGATGTGGGAAAATCTGTTGATGTGGCCAATTTAGTTATGCCTTCTGATGTTGTCATTGAGGATGTGGGAAAATCTGTTGATGTGGCCAATAGAGTTGTGCCTTCTGATGTTGTCATTGATGATGTTGACGTGGCCAGTGTGGTTGTGTCTTCTAATGTTGTCATGAATGATGTTGGAAAATCTGTTGTTGATGCTAATTTTGTTGTGTCTTCTGATGTTGTCAGTGATGCTGTCGGCAAATCTGCTGTTGATGTGGCCAATTTAGTTGTGCCTTCTGATGTTGTCATTGAGGATGTGGGAAAATCTGTTGATGTGGCCAAAATAGTTGTGTCTTCTGATGTTGTCTTTGATACTGCCATTGATGTTGGTGTGGCCAATGTAGTTGTGTCTTCAGATGTTGTCCTTGATAATGTTTGAAAATCTTCTGTTGATGTGGACAACAAAGTTGTCGCCTCTGATATTGTTATTGATGCTGTTGACGTGGGCAGTGTTGATGAGACCTTTGATGTTGTTATGGAGGATGTGGGAAAATCTGTTGATGTAGCCAAAATAGTTGTGTCTTCTGATGTTGTCATTGATGATGTTGACGTGGCCAATGTGGTTGTGTCTTCTGATGTTGTCATGAATGATGTTTGAAAATGTGTAGTTGATGCTAATTTTGTTGTGTCTTCTGATGTTGTTAGTGATGATGTCGGCAAATTTGTTGTTGATGTGGCCAATGTGGTTGTGTCTTCTGAAGTTGTCAGTGATGATGTTGACGTGGCCAGTGTGGTTTTATCTTCTGATGTTGTCATGGATGATGTTGAAAAATCTTTTGTTTTTGTGGCCAATGTTGTTGCGTCTTCTGATGTTGTCATTGTTGATCTGGGAAAATCTGTTGATGTGGCTAAGGTAGTTGTGCCTTCTGATGTTGCCATTGATGATGTGGGAAAATCTGTTGATGTCTCAAAAACAGTTTTGTCTTCTAATGTTGTCATTGATGCCGTCGACGTGGCCAGTGAGGTTGTATATTCTGATGTTGTCAGTGATGATGTCGGCAAATCTGCTGTTGATGTGGCCAATTTAGTTGTGTCTTCTGATGTTGTCATTGATGATGTGGGAAAATCTGTTGATGTGGCCAAAATAGTTGTGTCTTCTGATGTTGTCTTTGATACTGCCATTGATGTTGGTGTGGCCAATGTAGTTGTGTCTTCAGATGTTGTCCTTGATAATGTTTGAAAATCTTCTGTTGATGTGGACAACAAAGTTGTCGCCTCTGATATTGTTATTGATGATGTTGACGTGGCCAGTGTGGTTGTGTCTTCTAATGTTGTCATGAATGATGTTGGAAAATCTGTTGTTGATGCTAATTTTGTTGTGTCTTCTGATGTTGTTAGTGATGATGTCGGCAAATTTGTTGTTGATTTGGCCAATTTAGTTGTGACTTCTGATGTTGTCATTGATAATGTGGGAAAATCTGTTGATGTGGCCAATATAGTTGTGTCTTCTGATGTTGCCATTGATGATGTTGACATGGCCAATGTGGTTTTATCTTCTGATGTTGTCATGGATGATGTTGAAAAATCTTTTGTTTTTGTGGCCAATGTTGTTGCGTCTTCTGATGTTGTCATTGATGATGTGGGAAAATCTGTTGATGTGGCCAATAGAGTTGTGCCTTCTGATGTTGTCATTGATGATGTTGACATGGCCAGTGTGGTTGTGTCTTCTGATGTTGTCATTGATGATGTGGGAAAATCTGCTGATGATGTGGCCAATTTTGTTGTGTCTTCTGATGTTGTCATTGATGATGTGGGAAAATCTGTTGATGTGGCCAAAATAGTTGTGTCTTCTGATGTTGTCATTGGTGATGTGGGAGAATCTGTTGATGTGGCCAATATAGTTGTGTCTTCTGATGTTGCCATTGATGATGTTGGAAAATCTGTTGATGTGGCAAATGTAGTTGTGCCTTCTGATGTTGCCATTGATGATGTGGGAAAATCTGTTGATGTTGCAAAAACAGTTGTGTCTTCTAATGTTGTCATTTGTGTCGTCGACATGGCCAGTGAGGTTGTGTAATCTGATGTTGTCAATGATGATGTAGGCAAATCTGTTGTTGATGTGGCCAATTCCCCCCCCCCCCCCCCCCCCCCCCCCCCCCCCCCCCCCCCCCCCCCCCCCCCCCCCCCCCCCCCCCCCCCCCCCCCCCCCCCCCCCCCCCCCCCCCCCCCCCCCCCCCCCCCCCCCCCCCCCCCCCCCCCCCCCCCCCCCCCCCCCCCCCCCCCCCCCCCCCCCCCCCCCCCCCCCCTGCGTGGGTTGTTTGAATTGATTGCATTGGAGTTTAAATTGTGTGTGTGCAATTATGTGGGGAATTGGTTTCATTGATATGGAATTGGGTTTGTGGTTAGTTTCGAGTTGGGGAAATTTGTGTTGAGGCTTTGTTGGCTCTGATGTTGTATGGAGAGTTGGAATTGGATGCAATTTGTTGTGTTTGATTTTTATGTTTTTAAACTGTTGATGTGGAAATTGTTGTGTCGTGTTGTTTGGATGGGGGAATTTATGGAAAATGTTGTCCTTATTTGTTTTGATTCATTGGTTTTGGTTTTTGGGCAATGTGTTGTGTTTCATGTTGTATTTGTTGTTTTGTTATGTGGAAATTTGTTCCATTTGTTTTGTTGACTGAGTGGGGGCTTTGATGTTCTAAATTTTTTAAATCTGTGTGCAATGTGTTTTCTGAGTTTATGATGATGGAAGGGTGGCAATTTTGTGCTTGATTTGTCATGATGAGTGGAAATCTTTTTGGGTGAAATTTGTTGTCTTTGATTGTTGTGAGTGGTTTTTGTTGATGGAATTAATTTCTTTTGTCATGTTGTATGGCATGTGTTTTCTGTTTTGGATATTTGGGGAAAAATTTTTTGTGTGGAATGTTTTTGGGTTTTTTCTTTATGTGTCATGATGATTGAAATTGGTGGGGATTTTGTCTTATGTTGCATGGTGTGGAAATTTAGTTGAAACGTTTGTCTTATTGTTATGGTGAGTGGCCATGGTGGTTCAGTGTCATGATGTGTGCAACGTTGTTGGGGCCAATTTAGTTTTTTGAATTGGATTAAATTGTTGTGTCCAAATTTGTGTCTTCGATTGTTTATTGCCATTGTGTTGGTGGCATGATTTGGTCTTGATGTGCAAATGTTAAAATCTTCTGTTGTTGAACCGTTTTTAATGTAGTCTGTGCTCAGGGTTGTTGTTTTAAATTTCGGATGTGGAAAAGTGTTTTGATTTTATTGTGCTTTGGTGCAGTGGAGGGAACTTGTTGTTGATGGGAATTATGTGCCCTTGTGTGTATGTTGGATAAAATTTGTTGAGGCTTTGTTGGTCTCTGATGTTGTCATGATGATTGAAAATCTGTAGTGTGAATTGTTGTGTTTCTGATGTTGTAGTGATGATGGGAATCTGCTGTTGTGTCCATTTTGCTCTGATGGGGTTATGATGAGTGCTGGTTTTTTATTTCTATGTTAAATTTTAAAACTTGTGTTGTGCATGTGTTGTGTCGGGAAAATTCTGGATTGGAATGTTGGGGCCTATGTTTGTTTTAAAATTCTTGATGTGAAAAGTTGTAAATTCTTAGGTTGTATTGATGTGCAAATTGATGATGTGGCCAATTTTGTGCCTTTGATGTTGTCATTGATGGGGTTAAAATTTTGAGTGGCAATATAGTTGTGTCTTCTGATGTTGCCTTGATGATGTGGGTTTGGGTTGATTTTTGGATGAAACCAAAAGTTTGTTTCTAATCTGTCGAGTGTCCTTGAAGTGTATATTGAGGTTTCGTGTGATGTGGCCAAATTGTTGATGTTGAATTTATTGTGATTGCGGGTTGTTTGTGATGTGGAAAATTTTGATGTGGCATATGTTGTTTTATGATGTTGCCTTGAGATGTTGTGCCATGTGGTTTCCTTTGATTTGTAATGGAATTGTTTGAAAATCTTTGTTGTTGTGGCCAAGTTGTTGCGTTTGATGGGGTTTATTGTTTATGCTGGGAATGTTTGATTGGACCGTAAGTTGTTTTTTGATGTTCCCTGATGATGTGGAAAATTGTTGATGTTGCAAAAACGTTTTGCTTCAATTTTGTTTGTGCAGTCGGTGGCATGAGGTTGTGATTCTGATGTTGCTAATGTGTGCTTCTGTTGTTGTTGATGGGGCAATTATTGTGACTTCTAAAGTTGTTTTAAATGATGTGGGAAAATTGTTGATGTGGCAATTAGTTGTGTCTTCTTTTGGGGTCATTGATGATGTTGAAGGGCCCGTGTGTTGTGTTCTTGATTTGTCTTGATGACTTGGAAAATCTGTTGTTTTTCTAATTTTTGTGCTTCTGATTTGTCGGATGTGTGGAAATTGCTGTTGATGTGGCCAAAATAGTTGTTTTTTTGATGTTGCCCATTGGATGGGGGGAAAATCTGTTGATGTGGCCAAATAGTTGGTACTTCATTTTGTCTTTGTTTCCCTTGATGTTGGTGTGGCCAATGTAGTTGTGTCTTAGATTTGTCTTTGAAATTTTGAAAATCTTTGTTTGGTGGAAAAAATTTGTTTCTGATTTTTTATTATGCTGGTTGATGTGGCCATGTTGTGGCTTTGATGTTTTTTATGAGGATGGGAAAATCTGTTGAGTGGCCAAAATGGTTGTGTCTTTGATATGTCATTGATGTGTTGACATGGTCAATGTGTTGTTCATCTGATGTGTCAGATGATGTTGGAAAATCGTGTTGATGATAATTTGTTGTTCTTCTGATGTTGTTGATGATGTCGGAAATTGTGTTGAGGGCCAATTTAGATGTGACTTCTAGTTGCAGTGTGATGTTGACGGGGCCATTTGTTTTCTTCTGATGTTGTCATGGATGATGTTGAAAATCATGTGTGTGGCCAATTTGTTGTGTCTTTGATGTTTTTATTGATGATCGGGAAAATTGTTGTTAGGGATAGTTGTGTCCTGATGTTTCCATTGATGTGGGGGAAAATTGTTTGATGTTGCAAAAAGTTGTTTTAAAGTTGTTTTGATGCGTGAGTGGCCTGAGGTGTGAAAAATTTGTGTTGCTTTGTGTTCGCAATTGTTTTTGATGTGGAATTTGTTGCCTGATGATATGGGTTGGGAAATCTTGATGGGGCCCAAAATGTTGTGTTTCATGTTTGTCTTGAATTTGCCATTGATGTTGGGTGCCTGTAGTTGTGTTTAGATGTTGTCATTGATATGTTGAAATCTTTGTTGATGTGGACAAATTTTGTCCTCGATAATGTTATTGATGATTTTGGGCCAGTGTGGTTGTGTCCATTTGTCATGATGAGTTGGAAAGCAGTGTTGTCCCAATTTATTGTGTCTTCTGATGTTGTCATGATGATGTGAAATTATGTTGATGGGCCCAATTTAGTTGTGTTTCTGATGTTGTATTGTTGATTGTGGGAATTTGATGGTATTTTTATGTTAGATGATTTTGATTGAGATGTTGATGGCCTTGTGTTTTTCTTCTGATGTTGTCATTTTGATTTTGGCAAAATTGTTGTTTGTTTTTGGATTTGTTTGTCTTTGATGTTGAACTGGGATGTGGGAAAATCTGTTGATGGGCCCAATTTTAGTTGTGCTTCTGATGTTGTCATTGAAGTGTGAATTGTTATTTGAGGTTGTCAGTGATATTTGAAAATCTGTTGATGATGTGGCCAATTTGTGTGCTTTGAGTTGTCATGATGATGTGGAAAATCTGTTGATGTGGCAAATGTTTTTGTCTTCGATTGTCATTGTGGAGGGGGGGAAATGTTGATGGGGAATTAGTTGTGTTTGATGTTAAAAAATTTTGTTTGTGTGGAAAATTGTTATATGGCATTTGTTTATTTTTTTGTGGAGGGGTTTTTTTGGGGGGAATTTTGGTTTTCTTTAGGGGGTTTTTTGGGGTTTTTGGGGAAAGGGGGGGTTTTTTAAATTTGGGAATGGAAAAAAATTTTGTGTCTTTGTGTGGGGGGTTTTTAAAAAAATTTTGCAATTTGT
>NC_085875.1:48189605-48374653 GCF_034702125.1 Engraulis encrasicolus | reverse complement strand
GTGGCCAGTGAGGTTGTATATTCTGATGTTGTCAGTGATGATGACGGCAAATCTGTTGTTGATGTGGTAAATTTATTGACTTCTGATGTTGTCATTGATGATGTGGGAAAATCTGTTGATGTGGCAAATATAGTTGTGTCTTCCAACGTTGTCATTGATGATGTTGACATGGCCAGTGTGGTTGTGTCTTCTGATGTTGTCATGAACGATGTTGGAAAATCTGTTGTTGATGCTAATTTTGTTGTGTCTTCTGATGTTGTCAGTGATGATGTCGGCAAATATGCTTTTGATGTGGCCAATGTAGTTGTGTCTTCCGATGTTGTCATTGATGATGTGGGAAAATCTGTTGATGTTGCAAAAACAGTTGTGTCTTCTAATGTTGTCATTGATGCCGTTGACGTAGCCAGTGAGGTATATTGTGATGTTGTCAGTGATGATGTCTGCAAATCTGCTGTTGATGTGGCCAATGTAGTTGTGTCTTCCGATGTTGTCATTGATAATGTGGGAAAATCTGTTGATGTTGCAAAAACAGTTTTGTCTTCTAATGTTGTCATTGACGCCTTTGACGTGGCCAGTGAGGTTGTGTATTCTGATGTTGTCAGTGATGATGTTGGCAAACCTGTTGTTGGTGTGGCCAATTTAGTTGTGCCTTCTGATGTTGTCATTGATGATGTTGACGTGGCCAGTGTGGTTGTGTCTTCTAATGTTGTCATGAATGATGTTGGAAAATCTGTTGTTGATGCTAATTTTGTTGTGTCTTCTGATATTGTCAGTGATGATGTCAGCAAATCTGCTGTTGATGTGGCCAATGTAGTTGCGTCTTCTGAAGTTGTCATTGAGGATGTGTGAAAATCTGCTGATGTGGCCAAAATACTTGTTTCTTCTGATGTTGTCATTGATATTGCCTTTGATGTTGATGTGGCCAATGTAGTTGTGTCTTCCGATGTTGTCATTGATAATGTGGGAAAATCTGCTGTTGATGTGGACAACAAAGTTGTGTCCTTTGATATTGTTATTGATGCTGTTGACGTGGCCTGTGTGGATATGTCTTCTGATGTTGTCATTGATGATGTTGGAAAATCTGTTGATGTGGCCAATATAGTTGTGTCTTCTGTTGTTGTTATTGAAGATGTGGGAAATTCTGATGATGTAAAAATACAAAAATATTTGACTGTTGTTTGCTCTTTGTACTGCACAATTCCTCTAACAGCTTTTCCCTATGGCTTGCATTCGGCTACATTCATCCGGTGCGATGAAAAATCTCTGCTGTAGTTTCTATGCAAATGTGTGCCCATACTTACCAATACTGTATAATACTTGTATTTCCTTTTAGTGAGTCCGCCCAGTTTTCCATTTTAATGTCAATTTGTAATTCCTCTTCCCATTTATATTTTACTCCACATTTAACACAAGTAAGTTTTTGTAATATTATATAGGTATATACATTTTAGGTTTACCTTTACCAATCGGTTCGAGAAATGGCTCGAGCGTCGGTGTTTCTCGATATGAAAAAGCGCAAAGTCACCCAAGCCAAGGAAACAGAACCCAGTTTCCTTGGTTTTAGGAAGAAAACCAATGGAAAGCTGGATGTAAGAGCAGTCAGGACTTCAACGACTTGTGTAACCAGAGTGGAGTCAATTTACACGGGTCTCAGTCAGGACTTTGTAGAAAAGAACATTATAATTAAGAGTGCAATAATCACCGTCGGCGCAACATTTGTGGAGGACGGAGAGCGTGCATTCCTTCCAGCATGCGATCGTGTGTCTCTGCTGTCAAACACCAGCAGCACAAAACACGCTGAACTGGGCTCAAAATGCAGGGAAAATTATATTAGCTTGTATTGCCTCAGCAGACCAATCCATCGCCCACAGGATATTTAAAACTAGGCTGACCAAATTGTCTGTATTTTCCGGGACAGCCCCGCCCCTCAACTGTCCAACCTACCATCCTCGGACAGCACCCATCGCTTTAACTCGCTGACTCCCCACCTCCGTGGAGCAGACAATCAAGTCGGCATTCTAAAGTACGTAGGCTGAAGGCAGGGTGCAGAGCTGCCATCTTACCAGTTGTTAACACTTTATTTTAGGGATACATCTATTAGCACTAATACATACAATGTCTCTGTATAAGTAACTTGTAAGGCATGTACAAAGCAAAATCAAAAATTTGTTAGGCATGTATTCGCAAATGTCTTGTTCATGCACAATAAGGGATTTATTACCAATGTAACATTAGTAAGGACCTAGTAGGCCTTAGTGTTTTCTTAGTACATGCCTTACAAGTTACTTATGCCGCCATTAACATTGTATGTATTAGTGCTAATAGATGTATCCCTAAAATAAAGTGTTACCCAACAGTTTTATGTTTTGGCAAGGATGTTCGCATTACCTACCTCCTCGCTCCAATAAATGAGACATCACCATAACTTAACGTTGTAGACTATCAGAGATAGTAGTTCTGTTACTGTTTATTATTCCTTCATGCTGTTGTGCTGATTTTGTTCACACTTGTAGTCCTGGTTTTACCGATGCAGGAGTGATTAGTTTGGTCGTTACTGTGGAAACGGTTGAAAAATGTTGGTCCTAAAGTGAAAAGGGGAAGCGGCCAGGGCGAGTTTGAAGCCAGAATGTAGTCGTGAAATTAACGTTCCATCTCTTTGCTGCCGTTACGACACCCTTCATTACAATGCTGTTCATGGCCGTGTGACTTGGTTTTAAATGTCATTACTGTTTCTAATTGTAAGCATACAAACTCTGTATCATATCGATACCCGTTCCTGACTTCAATCACTGTTCATCAAGGTCCATCACTGATTAATAGGTGGGCGGAATTAGGCGACTTGACTATAACTTTCATACAGTCAGTTAATGTGCCTCAGTCTCACGTAGACTGGGATATAAACCGCATTTAACACGAATTGCATGCAGATTTCCCCGACATTAGGCTACAGCAATACAGTTAATTTGCTGTGGGATGTCTGGAGTAAAATCTAGAGTAACATGGCAGCCGCCGATATGGGAAACAGGACCAACTGTCAGTCTAGTTTGTGTCAATGACGTTGCTTCTCATCTCGAGGCCAGAAGCACAAGGCGAGGACCGAAGGAAACACAAAAATTGGGACACACGGACGTCTTAAAACAGGTCATAAAATGGATATGGTCACCCTATTAAAACACATCTATTGATGAGGACATTCCAGCTTTTACAGCAAAGAGTAGACTACAAGTACTACCAAACTGAGTCAACCTTTCAGTCTGGTACCCCAACTCATTCACCCCCTTCTGTATACACCATGGACAAACTCAGGTCATAGAATCCATGTCACATGTACTGTGGCTGCACATTCTACAAGAAGCTGTGTATATCCAGGCATGACCGGATTATAGACGTTATGTTAGAAAAACTACAATATGTTTGCACCTCACCAGTAACAATGCATACAAACTGTGTTTTAAAACCCCAAATGTTTGATCTAAACCAGAACCCCACTGCTTTTAATGGATTGAATGCAACTTAACCAGACATCACTATCATTGATGAGGACAATCGAACTTTTGATATAGTGGAAGTAGGATGTTGCTTTAGCTCATATCTAGAAGATAGGTTTTGTGACAAACTAGTGAAGTATCAACCACTTGTGCAGGAAATCACTGTGATGGGCTACAAATGCTAATATATTGTGCTAGTATTTGGAAGTTTGGGCCACGTGCATAGGCTGACCACTAGGGGACTAAGGATGCTTGGCTTCCCAAAAATGAATGCTGTAAAAATTGATAGTCGACACACATGAAGAAGAAGGTGCTGTGAGACTTTAACCCCATGGACTATTGTGAGATTTAAATGACCTATGCACAAGTAACAACGTGGAGCTCAGATGGGTAAGTAGGAGTGGAGCTCAGGTCATCGTCAGCGAGGAGCTTTTAATGGACCCAGATGTTCGTGCAGAAGCGACTCTCCACCATGACGAAACCAGCAAGGTTATCAGCAGCAGTATGTGCAGCTACGAAATCATGCATCACCTCCATTCAGGAGAACGCGCTCATTGGCTGAACTTGCGACTTCAAGTCAAAGTCGCGTGCCTACAGTGCGCTGACCACACAGTCTCTCACTCCGCGCTCCACAATCCAGCTGTCAATACAGGCATTCTGAAATTTGTCATACGATACTATAGAATCCACAGCGCACATCATGAACGCCTGTATTGCTTTTAAAGGACTGTACACCGCCCGTCACAATCGCATTGTGGACATTACTGCAACAGGGCTGCGCAAACTACACAGACCAACACATATACACACAAACAGAAAAATCATCCCAAACTGGTTTTCCCATTTGACCACCAATGATGCTCTGGACAATATACTTAAAGACTGCTCTAACACCCCTGACATTGTTGCTGTGGATGAGACTCTAAAAACCATCACAGTTGTGGAAATAGGATGCTGCTTTGATGCATATATGGACCTGTGCTTTGCTGAAAAATGTGTTAAGTATCAACCCGTAATTCATGCATTGACAGAAAGTGGCTACAAAACATCCATAGTGGTACTCGTCTATGGTAGCCTTGGCCATGTTCATGACCAGTCCTGTATGATATCCGCCTGACACTCAGTCCAAGAAAGTAATTGGGGGCTATGCATGGTCATAGAAGTAATGTTAAGACCCAAAGAGTGATTGTGGAACATGCATATTAATAGCTGTAGAAAAGTCCCGGAAAATGATTGTGGACTCTGCATGATAATAACAACAGTGTAGTCTCAGAAAATGGCTGTGGGCCATGCATTGTAAAAGCAGTAGTGTGAAGACCCAGATAAGGATTATGGATCATGGAATAACATACTGTGTAGCAGAAATATTTTAAATATAACTGAAAAGGAAAAATTAAAAAGAGGGGGGGAAGCCTTAAATGTTATATGGAGGCGCTATACACAGAGGCACAGAGAGCTACACAAGTTTTGGGTATACCAAGCATGTAGAGACAATTCCCTTGTACATAGAAAAATATGACCACAAATGAGTAGAATATAAGCTGCATTCAACTGTAGGTAGCTGGTTCTGTTTCGCTCACGTTTAGTGTCTGAATCTTGTCTTTAAAAAAGGTAGCGGCAGCGATGGGGTCTTCGAATGAATGCTCTTTCTCTTGGAAAAACACCACTCGCTGGCAGGGATATTTGTGGTGGAATGTTACGCCGGCGTTGTACAGCTGAGCTTTCACGTCTCTGAATTCCCCACGACGTCTGGAAAGATCAGCTGACAGGTCTTGGAAGATAAGAATGGGGTTGTCGTTGAACGTAAGCGTGCCTTGTTTCTGCCAGACGAGCAATTTCTTCCTTCATCTGGAAGTAGTGGAGGCGGACGATAATGGCTCGCGGAGCCTTGCCTGGAGGTGGTTTGCTGGTTAGAGCGCGATGGGCTCGCTCTATTACTGGTGGTCCAGACAACACGCCATCTCAAAAAAGAGTAGTGAATAATTACGACATGAATTGCGTAGGTCGCCCCTGTTCCGAACCTTCTGGAATACCAATTACCCACAGGTTCATCCGACACGACAGATTTTCGAGGTCATGCACTTTCAGTTGCAGAGAGCGGTTCTCTTTGATCAAGCTAGCACACTGTGTTTCCGACCTTTGGATGCTAGTTGACATTTCAGTGAGTGTTGATTCCATTGACTAGATCCGGTCTTCGTGGTCGTCGAGGATGGACCTGAGGGCTGTGTGGGAGTTGTGGAGTTCTGCGAGGAGTTCAGTTCGTAATTCTGATATTTCTTTTCGAAGAGTGGTAATAAGCAACGGTTCCAGCAAGGCAGGGGTAAGTTGAGCCACGTTAGCTAACTCTGTGGATGTGCTAGCCACCTTGCCTTTGCCCTCGGCGACAGCACTTGATAAATCAGATTCTCCTTGTTTTCCAAGGGTTTTCTGCGTCATAATTGTATAGGTAATTTAAAGATAAAAAGTAACAGAATTTAAAAGGGAAAAAAAAGTCAAAGCTTCGTTTTAAAGGTGAATTTTAAACGCTGTTCACAGAGAGCTCCCGGATACGTCTTACCTCTACCTGCACATACCGGAAGCCTATTGTAATTTCTTCTGCCGATTCGTTATTACAGTATTTACTTTGCAGGACTTTGCAACTACTTTGCATGAACTATTTCAAATTCCTCAAGTATATTTGAACTGTCTCTATATTTTCACTCACCTCTTCAGAATACAAGTCTTTATAATAATCAGCAAATTCTTCTGCAATCATTTTTGTCAGTGATTGATTTGTCTTCTTAAGTTCTAAGTTTTGTAATATGGGCTCTGTTCATTTCATTTCAATGCCCGGCATTAGAGTATGACAAAAACTAGTACTAAATGCCTGACTGATCCACCCGACCATTCATGCAGAGATGTAGAGTAAAGCAACCCATCATCATAATACTGTATGTCATCACATGTTGAGGTTCTTCTTGTTTTGCTTAATGACAGGACAAAACTTACTTGTTGACGTACTGTCAGCTGAAGTAGGACTGACTGCTGTTGGAATAGTTGTGAAGAGTGACGATGATGTACCAGCTGAGGATGCTGAGGATAATGGAGATATTATTGTAGAATCAGCAGTAGTTGAAAAGGTTTCATTATGGGTTGTTGCACAGTAATAATATCTTTAAACCTATTTTTTCTCAGGCAGGCCAGGCCCTCCAAGTGATTCTTTGTGTTTCTATGATGGACTGTTTCTTGTTTCTTTTTTTTCTTATTTCTTTTTTGCTCTTCTTTATTATGTGTTTGTGATGTGCTGTGTGGATGACCAGGTGACATTGTAGTCAGGCAAGGAGCAATACAAATATCGTTTCTGAGCTCCAGGGAAATTGGAAACTCCACCCACTTTGTTTGTGAAGCAGTCAACTTTGAGCAGCTCCTACGGCGCTGGGTAGAGGTGTGTTCTAGGCAGTGATGTAATTTAAGCAGAGATGTTCTATTGGAACCGAGAAAGTGTTTGGTTTAAACTTCAGCTCAGCCTTCAAACCGAGACAGGTGGGTTAACCAGGCCGTTGGGGAAATAATATTCGTTATCTTTTTGGTCAGACCAACATCTTGGTATGAGATGTGAAAATCGATGATCAGGCATGGTCTTTCTAGTCTTAAGGGTTGCTAAATATTTTTGATTACCCAATAACATTTTTATTAGTGATGTTGTCCTAGATGTAGATGGACTTGCTCAGTCTTAATCAAACTTTTTGAACGTCACTGTTGAACTTACTTTGTGGGCTGGAGGTATATGTGGGGGGTGTAGGGCAGTAGAAGCTGCTGTCATCATCCACTCCAGTGGAGGAGAACGTAACAAAGCCTGGTCGGTCAACAGAAATGTGTGATTTGATCCAAGCCTGGTAACGGGACACCCTAGTGTAGACTCCAGGAAAACCTGGTCGATCACACCCATATCCAAAACTGACAACTCCAGACTGGATCCACACTGACGTCTGCTGGTTCACCATTGGACCACCTGAGTCTCCCTAGAACACAGTTTACCAAAACAGTTATAACGTCAGAGTTACTCAACAAATCAACAACACCTTTTGAGGGCACCTATTTGTAGTATTTCTGACAGCTATTCCATGCAGGGTACTAGATGTAAGTGACTGAATCCCTCAGCATGTGTATTTGACCTGCCCAGACAAGTAGTGCCCTATGTGGTATAGCTCCAGATGGATGTTCGTGGAGCAAGGTGGAACCCATTTATCTGGAGAGAGTCAGATAACTTCAATGTCCCTGGCCAGGTGCGTTAAGTATACAGATATCAGACCCCGAGGAAGTATCCATCTCAAAATATCAGTGTAATATCCCGGAGGCGCCTCTGTCTCACTGCTGAATAATAACTCTGGATGAGTGAATGTGCGCTCCTTCCAGCAGTCATGTGATGTTGTGACGTCACAGCAAAACTGGGTGTCTCGCGAGTCAGCTGACTGCTTGAAAACAATAATACAGGACATGGAAATGTGTGATTTGATTTCCTGGGGCTCGTCTTTGGTGGACAAAAATAAAATGGATTACTATGAGGTATCACTTCGGATATCAATTTTGCGGACGCCTGTGGCAAGACGGCAGCTGAGAGAGGTGGGTGCGCCATTTCTGATAACTCCAAATGTATCGTTTCTGTGCTAGCTAATGGAATGGTTAGCCACTGAATGGAGCTGTATTGGTACACAGAGCAGGGCCAAAACGTCCAAAAGCATTTTTATGCAGGTTATGAGCTTCATATAAAAGGTTATGAGCTTGCTCGCTGGGCCACGCTTTATTGAAAGCAGCGCAATTGAGCAACTTTGCGCAGCCCGCATGAAACTTTCTCGCGGTAGTCGCTTTGGCCCATTTCCCTGGCGCTACACGAGATGTGATATGAACCCAAAAGAGCCGGAGTTCTCCTTTAAGCGCATTACCTAAATTTGATGGAAAATACATTATGGTGAGATTTTGGGCATTAAAATCAGGTAATGACGCCATAATACCACATAATGACAACAAAATGACGTCATTCATAGATTTCCATCTAGTTTTATTTGGTGTGAATACGTTGATCACTTGACAGTACCTGGCATGAATATTTGCCCCCAGCTGTATACCCAGCACAGATCATATTTGAAGTGATTGAGCCGGTTCCATACAGACAGTCACACTGTCTGTTTCCTATGACAGGAACATCAACTTCCTGTAGAGCTCTGGGATATGGAAGAGACACTAGAATAGGCATAAAGAAAACACAGTCAGAAAACAGAAGAGTTAATTTGATTTATAGAACACTTTGGGCTTTTATATCCACTGCTAGTGAGTAAAATGCTATACAGTACCTCCTTCTCCAATGTCTCCCCAACCAGTGACCCAACCATCAGTACCATTATGGAAGACACTGTTGCGGCGTGGTAGACACACAGGTATGATGTAGTCACTTAGTGTAACAAGGCTTGTCATCTGAAGCAGTGCAATGTCATGATTGTTTGTTATATTATCATATTTTGGATGAAGTATAATCTGGACCACAGTCCTGGTGATCTCATTTGCACCAGTTACATCCAGATCCTTAATGCCCAGGTGCACAGTTATTTGGCTTGGATCAGAACTTGAATGAGAAAAGAACAAAAAAATAGATAAGTAATATAGTAATAATCCTCTTGCGGGTTTCATGATGTTTCATTTTACACATGAAGCATACTCTTAACATGCATGCGCTACACTTTTTTAATACTGACTTTTGCTCATATGTAAATAAACACAAGCTTAACCCTTGTAAGGTGTCTTGGTCATTTTGACCCATTTTCAGTTTTTAGCTTGAGAAAAATAGTATCAGTTATTATTCTTTGACACTGAGATTCACTGCCTTTGGCTCATTTTCAGTGAGGAACGTGAATCTGAAAAAAAGAAGAAAATGGTTCATTATTGGATCATAACTATCAATCTTGGTCACGGTGTAGTTCGTGGGCGTAGCTTACGGACACGGTGCGCATAGTCAGTGGCTGCAACACCATGAGGGATGAAATTTGCGACTCCCCAAAATCTGGAAACTCTCTGAAAGAGGATATCCGGTTGTCAGTGTTCAGTGTGTAGCCAAATTAAAGGGTATGCCACTTTTTAGGGCTTAATACAGTTAAAATCGTTGGCCAGGGTTCATAAAGGTGGTAAAATATCTTATTTTTCATGTCAAGCGTTGTCTTGCTTTAAGACAAGTTAAAAGAGGGAATATGTCGCTAAGCTAGTGAACGTAAATGGATCTGTGTAGCATGCTACAATGCTACATGGATCCATTGACTTTCACTAGCTTAGCGACATATTCCCTCTTTTAACTTGTCTTAAAGCAAGACAACGTTTAACATGAAAAATAAGACACTTTACCACCTTTATAAACCCCAGCCAACGATTTTAACTGTATTAAGCCCCAAAATAGTGGCATACCCCTTTAACTGCAGCTGTCAGTCCGCAGTAATTGCTGGGGATAATTAAGGACAGCTGACAAGAATTCATGACGTCCTAGGACTGCTCCACACTCCAACCCTGGCGGTAGTGGCATTGCACTTTGATGATTCAAGTGCTGACCATAGAAGAAATGTTATGACATAATTAAACCCTCCTATCTATCTATCTATCTATCTATCTATCTATCTATCTATCTATCTATCTATCTATCTATCTATCTATCTATCTATCTATCTATCTATCTATCTATCTATCTATCTATCTATCTATCTATCTATCTATCTATCTATCTATCCTTGGTTTCAACCTTGCTCAATAAGAGCACTGGTGGCTCAATTCAAGGGCTTGGATTGAGTTTACTCACTTTCTTCCCTGTCTCCTTATCTTTCTCTCTCTGTATCTCTCACTCTCAAAAACATATGCACAGAAATTCACAAGCATAATGAAGGGAAAATTAGGGTGAATATGAACTATGATTCTTTGGGGTTTTTAAAATTATTTTTCTATATGCACGGGTAAAAATGACCCAAACACCTTCTATGTAACAAAAACACGAACACCTTAAAAGAGTTGAATTGGATGCTGCAGTGTGATCTCCCTTTTATGTTTCGGCTGCCTTGAGCCAGGCAGTCTTAACAGTAGACAATTTTCACAATTGTCTGTTAAATAAAGCACTGTTTTGTGAGGGTGGAACAAATGAGTCCTTTAAAGTAGAGTATACAATTATTTTAAGTAGGTCACTTCCAGAACATATGCCGCCCATAAAGAAATGCTTTTTCAAAAATATTTTACAAAAGCATACATTTTTCAGTATTCATTATAACAGCGAAAGTTACACTCTTAAAATGTGGATCTTCTCTGTGTGCTCCATTTTGAATTTCCAGTATTGACATTGACTTAAGCTTCAAAATGTACTGTACTTTGGTTCGAGCAATAAATATCAGTTTATTGCCTTGTTAATATTAATTATTAATTAATTGGGGCGGACGTCATAGTTAAAATGAGCAGCAGAGTTGCAATGTTTATTCTAGCCACAATCCTACATACTCTATCTTTGAGCTTTCTGGCAGTGGGGATCAAGGAAATCTGAGTTAGTAACCAACCTGTTGAAGCAGTGTGCAGCTGTTAGGATCCACTGTCTATTGATGAGGGACCCCCCACAAAAATGTTGACCATTTTTCTGTAGGCTAGCTTGCCAAGGCCAGTCTCCTTCAGCACTGTCCTGTCCTCCAACTATCCTGCTTGAAAGTGTAGGTCTACCACATACTGAGAAAAGAAGATTGTATTAAGGAATGTCCAAACGGTAAACAGCATAAGGTGTTGTACAAAAGACATTTGACCCTTGAGGAGTGTTACTCACATTCAGAAGAAGGTGTAGGTGGGGGGGTGCCTAAAGAAGCAGAATTATGGTAACTTGACTTGTTTCACAACAGAAACAGTCCAGCAAAAATGAACAAACAATATTTTCTAACAGTAAGAAATGCATTTGTACTATACACTAAAGACACTAAATGGTGTCACATTAGGCAATACACATGCTGTTTGTAATACAGTCAAGAGGACATTTCACTGATACTTGAGAAAGTGGCTAAACAGGTTGTAGTATTGAAAGAAAAAACCTAAGTGAATTGCGAACCAATATGGTAGCTTACTGTTTATCCTCACAGACTAAGGTCTTGCCTTTTCAGAAAGGCACAAGGCCAATATCCCCATTTTGTATTTTTTTTCAGATATCAGGCTTTTCTCCGATCATACCTTGTTTTTTGTCATTATGTGTCATTATGTGTATTTTTTGGTTCACACATATACCATTAAAAATCTATTTTGTTCTATTTTAATAGAGTTTTATGAGTACTAATTTTAAAATATGTACCATCATACAGTGCTTACTTTACGCCTAAATAGCACAAACATGTTTTTGTTATTTCACAAGGCTTTAATAGTTCAACAACTCCTAAGAAAAAAATTGTAAGCACATTCATTTAAAATATCCAAAACTCCTTACGGTGGTGACTTAAGAATTTATAGTGGTGACAGAAATCTAAGGGTGGTGCCAGTGGCCTCATTATTGCCTACATTTGACAAAATAAATAGCACTCTCACGCCAATGGCATCTTGCATAAACATTTAATTTATGTATGTGTACAGTATGTTTGTGCGTGTGTTTTTTCTTCATCAGTTAGATTCTCTAGAAAGTAGGTCACTGATTAATGAGAAAGTGGCAAAACAGGTTCTAAGTTGGTCAAATCCAAAATATGGAGGTGTATTATCATAGACAAAGGTTCTTGTTGTGCATCGAATGTCTTGGCCAAGCACCCCATGTTTTACACTTTTCATAAAATTGGCTCTTACTTGGTTTTGTCAGCCATGTCAGAATTTTTTGTAAAAAAAAAAGATGTATAAAGATATGCTAACTGTATTAAAGTGAAGAATTACTTTAACAATTCAACACAATTGTATGTAGATGCAGATTGTAAGTATATTCTTAAAACCTGTGTAAAACGTGTATTTTTTGTGAACTCCATCAGATGTCACCACTGTCAGGTGCTATGACAAAAGAAAAGTCCAAATGCACCTCAGTGGAGGCTCGAGTATAATTTTGGGTCACAATCAGGGCTCTAAATTAACACACGCCAAACACGGGTGAAAATTCATTTTGGCTAGTAGAAAAAAATACCTACCCGCCAATTTGGCTAGTAGCGCCCGAGTACAGTAATTTATGAACGGTAAACCGCTGCTCTGATGAACGTTATAGGGCGAGATTTCCTACATTACCCATGGACACTAGCGTCACAACTTAGCCTCCCACCGTGGGCTTTCCAGTGCATCTGGCGTCAACTCCATGCTCTTGCGCGCGCCAGGATTGAAAACATTTCAGACGACCAGCCTTCTGTCAGCTAAGCTGCGCTCACACTATTCTGACAGGCAGCTCTCCTCCTATGCTCTCGTCGCTTTCGCTACAACCCTTTTAACCCTTTAACGCATAACATGGGTCTAAATAGACCCGGCTGAGTTTAAAACTTCTATATCTTTGTAAGGATACAATTTTCTTACTCGGCACTCCATGAATTCCTCAATTGACTTGTTTTTGTCCCTAAGATGACTTAATTTATTTTTATGCATCATAACTTTTTGCGTGAAAACACTTTTTTTGTTACTACCCCTTTAACGCATAACATGGGTCTAAATAGACCCGCATTCATTTCCAATGTAATTTCATCACAAGCTTAATGTCTCTTAGCCATATTGAAAAAGGATTTTGATTCTTTTACTAAAAGTCCAACTTTTTATCATTTATAGAGTATTAACTCCCAACATCAATGCTTATTTTAAATACTTGATGGTTATTCTTTGATATAGAAGTCATTTTATATAACTATATGATATTTAGACACATGGGTCTAAATAGACCCGCATTCATTTCCTATGTAATTTCATCACAAGCTTAATGTCTCTTAGCCATATTGAAAAAGTATTATGATTCTTTTACTAAAAGTCCAACTTTTTATCATTTATGGAGTATTAACTCCCAACATCAATACTTATTTTAAATACTTGATGGTTGTTCTTTGATATAGAAGTCATTTTATATAACTATATGATATTTAGACACATGGGTCTAAATAGACCCGCATTCATTTCCTATGTAATTTCATCACAAGCTTAATGTCTCTTAGCCATATTGAGAAAGGATTTTGATTAATTTACTAAAAATTCAACTTTTTGTCATTTATGGAGTATTCACTCCCAACATTAATACTTAATTCAAATACTTTATAGTTATTCTTTGAAATAGATCTTTTTATACAATTATATGATATTGACACACATGGGTCAAAAATGATCTGCATTCATTTTTTATGTACACTGTGTGCAGAATTATTAGGCAAACATGTTTTTTGACCATATTGTCTTTTTTATGCTTATTTTCCAACAGGAATCTATATGAACTTGAAAACATATCGGATTTAAGCATTCCAGGCCATGCATATTTGTATAAAAATATGGGGCTGTGGTCGAAGGTGCCCAACACCTTATGTCAGGTGTGCATAATTATTAGGCAACTTTGTTGTCTTCTTGGAACAAACTCTGCCAAAAATAGAGAAGAATTTATGGTGGAACTACAAAAAAGTATTACCCTGCAGTCCTATAATATTACACAACAGAAACCTACACTGAGTGTCCAGAAGAACAGGGCATTGAGCACTCAGAGATATGGCCAAGGTAAGAAGGGATGACACCAGACAAGTTAATTAAGTCAAGACTGGGTCAAAAATACCTGGGGACAGAGTTTTCAAAGTTAGGCCTTTTATGGACTTGGGGAAGTGACTCTTGACAGACAGGGTGGATGAGCCCATGGCTGGATCATTGAGAGGAAGACATTTGCATCTTTTGAAGACCATGGTATTTATGATGTACTTTCCTGGCATTTGAGTGGAACTCAGGAACTCATGTAAGTGTGCACATTGCTAATCTAGCCATAGACTCATCTACCTGGTCCATTAACAGTCACCTTCACTAGTTCATAAAACCATTGAAAAAACTGTCTAAAGACATTTCTTGACCCGGTCTTGACTTAAGTTTCTTGTTGAGTGGTCTTCAGGTTTCAGCCTGTTTTACCTTGGCCATGTCTCTGAGTGCTGAATACAATGTTCTTGTGGACACTCAATGTAGGTTTCAGTTCTGGAATATAACAGCACTGCAGGTAATAGTTTTGTGGTAGTTTTATCTTCAATTTTTCTCAATCTGGCAGTGACGTTGTGAGCTCATGTCATGTGACACTGATGGCTTTGTAACAGTGCTTTAGATGGATGTGACCGATATTTCAGACAGCCACACCCCTCTGGAAGACATCAAAATTGTTTATAGTATTTTTGGAGTTTGTTAGATGTCTTTTGTGGCTTATTTCCCCATAGGAAAGCAAAGTTGCCTAATAATTATGCACATTAATTATGCCCTGATATAGGCTATTGGGCTCCTCCTATCACACCGTCTCTTATTATACAAATATGCATGACTTGGAATGCTTAAATCCAATAGGTCAGCAGTGGTCAACAGTGGTCAAAAACGGTCCGCAGTTTATTTGTTCCTGACTGGACTCCTTTTAAATATATTTTAGTTCCTAACGTGAAACACTTCAGACTTAGGCTATGTCTGCAATAATGGGGGAAATTATTTGTGTGCTTATTTATATAAGATACAAAAAATAACACCCATTTTGTGCATTAAAAACAGCCTAAATCACAACTTTTAATCCATTAGCTATTAAAATACATTAATTGTGGAAGTTATTATAGTGAAAGATTTAGACTTCCATTAGAAATGAATGCGGGCCATTTTCGATCCATGTCTAGAAATTAGTGATTTAATTCCAAATTCTTGTTTATTTGTAAAATAAAAATACAAGAACATTTTAAAAAATACTTTTTTGAATTAAGGACCACCTATGTAATTACTTTTAGAAGAATTATGGGATAAAATGTATTGGTTTTAGAAGTTGTGTGAGAGAATACATGATTAATGCTCAGAAATACATTGGAAATGAATGCGGGTCTATTTAGACCCATGTTATGCGTTAGTGTGAGTCCAATGGCTTATGCATTAAAGGGTTAACGTCACTACTGCTATTATTACAATATGAACCTTGCTGTAACAGGCTGCATTTTTGAAGCAGCGAAAACCTGACCGTTTCAATAACAGGACTTACGCAGATTATGCATAGCGCTACTTCTGTTGTGTAGACTATGTTTTGTGCAAGTGATGAGAATGTGGCAGGGGTTAGAGCAAGGTTCTGTGTGTTGGTGAATGCTAGTAGTAATTGTGAATAGTGACGTTAAAAATGAGTGGTTGTGGAACGAAATAGCGACCAGGGCAGAGGAGGAGAGCCGACTGTCAGAGTAGTGTGACCGTAGCTGTCAGTTCAGTTGTCTTCTGAAATGTTCAGAGTCGTGGCGCAACTAAGTTGGAAAGCCCACGCCATCGGAAAGAAAAAAAAGCAACCAACGACGAAGCTGTGGAAAACAAAGGAAGCGAAGATTCCCGAGATATTATTTACTTTTAATTAAACTAGGCTTCTTGTCATTTTGTTGCACATGGTAGAGAAGAGCTCCTCCTCTCTCCTCTCATTTTCCTCTCATCTCTTCTCCTTCCTTGGGGTGTGCGTATGTGAGGTTTTGTAGTGTTTGGCTGTGTGCTTGGTTACTGTATGTTAAAGGTCTGTTATGTGAGTGGCTTGTGCGATGTGATTCAGCTGTTTTCAGAGGAATTGAACAAAAACTAATCAAATTAATTAGGCCTAAGTAATGAAAGTAAAAAATAAAGCAGAAGTTAAAAAATAATGAAAACATATATAGCCTAGGCCTATAATATGCTTAATTATTATGTAGGCATATAGTAGCCTATGCAGGCCTATAGTGTATCTGTGTTGTAGAAACAGTTGGACAAAATGACCATTTCATTAGAAAAAAAATAACTAGCCTAATGCATAGTTTATTTTGGCGAGATTAAAAAAAATGGCTAGTTGAACTTCTGTTTGGCTGGTAAGAAAAAATGTCCACTAGCCAAATTGGCTGGTGGTGGAAAAAGTTAATTTAGAGCCCTGGTCACAATTATTACTAACATGTCTGATAATGTTTCATTAACCAGCACAATTTAGTAAAATATGGAGCAAGATGATGAGCGAAACAAAATCTGACGGTGGTGACATCTGACGGTGTGAGAAAAAAACCTACTCTTTACATATTATGCATTGTTTGTTCACATAAGCCACTTCATTTTCGCTATGTTTCTTATGCGCTTCATACCTCTTCTGAAAAAGTACATATTAATTAAGATTAATGTTAATACTGTTAAACCCCAAACAGTCTTGACAGTTTATGGTTGGGACAGTGCCAGTGTACAAACAAATTAACAAATTGAGGAGAAAATAGTAAACTTCCAGGAGCTTCAGTGTTGGTGATGCAGTAGAGCTAAAGGTTTGAAAAGGCGTCCTCAGTAATGACAATGACCTTTTGCATACCTGATTTTATTGTCTTTTTAAAAAAATCTGATGGTGGTGATGAATATGCGTTACACATTTTAAGCAATCAGAAAATAATTGTAAATATTGTTTTACATTCACTATGTGCATATCTGTAGAACCACTTCAACACGTTCTTCCACGTCACAGTGATATCATTCAATTTCATCAGTGATTTTTATATTTTAGTCAATTGAAATATCCTTGGAAAAACAATTTTTACAGGGTGTGGGCAGGTTTGTAGCCAGGAAATGTATTCAAATTACTCTTAAATATTTCAAACAACTGTGCATTTGTGTAACAGACCCCTTGGTCATTACCTGGATTCATTTTGTTGATGAAAATTTAGTTGATTTTCAACAGAATTAACACGTTAATTGCTGTTACATGTTTTTGCCAAACTCTCAAGAATCAGTGATATGATACTCAACATGTCATTGCAGGTACTGTATGTTGACTTACGCTCAACGACAATGTTAGTGGTATCCACACCAAGAGCCGCAACGTCTGAACTGTTGGATGAAGCAGCTTGTACCAGGGTGTCTGTTATATTGCTGACATCAGGAACAGACTCCTCACTGTTGAATATAAGCTCTACCTCCACCACCACTGAACCCTGGCTGAAATGGTAGGAACACATTTTAACAGTAAGATGTGATGTGTTAATTGTTTCCATTTCCCATTCAATTTCAATTCGGAATTGATGATCAGGAATGTAAAAAAAAGGCTATATGGATGTTAGCCTGGCTAGTGTGGTTGTAATTCTCTTCTTTGTAATTGTAAATTGGACAGCCTTATTTCTGTTGTCGGCCCCTTTCTGGGAGAGAAGCAAAAACCTTCATACATGTACAATAAATGAAAAAAGCTTTTCTTGAACAAAAAAGTGGCCCTGTACAACCCTAGTACTCTTTTACTTCACACGCACACACACACGCACATGCACACACACTATAATAGCTTAGGTGGTATCTGAGGCACCTTCAAGATGGATATCAACCAATTCTAATATGAATTTGCAAAACCTCGCTCCTCCACATTGAAAACACATGCATTCCACTGCTACGGACCTCCTAAATTCAACAATGTTTTAATGGTTAAAGCAATTTCACATAAAACATTGCCTTCTGAAAAAGAGGATGTCATGATTATTATCATTTTGAGAATTTCATTGCTCAAACTTCATTAAAGTGGAATTCACCTCTGGGCATTTTGTGCTGTTATGACAGATAATTTAAGCTCATTTTGTATTTTACATTAGAGAAATTGAGTAGTTTGCATTATTTTGTTTAATTTAATTCAAATATGTGCTGAACCGCGATTGTCAAAGCTATTTTAACGTACTCAGTTAACCAGAATGCACTGCGGGGAACTAAGCCTTTGTTGTCAGGTTAAATTCGAAGGAATCTTGCTTCTGGCTGCTCAATGCTCACTGAGCAGTCGTGGCTGGTTTTAGGACCATTGTAGGCTAATATCCGAGACAGATTGATGTTGAAAATATAGACTGTTGAAAAACAAAAACATAAAAATCGTGCAATTTCCTCACTGGGTCTCATTGCGCTAACTCTAACTCTGGCTACTAACAGCGAATGGAAAAAACTAACTGTTCAGAAGTGCAGCTCGTTTTGTCTGTCGCTGTCCTCAGATAAGTGCTGAAATGGAACATGAGATGGTAACCTTAAATTTAGCCTAGTTTTGGGGGGAAAATGTGCTCAATAAAGAAGGAAGTGGCCTATATATCTCTTCTCATTTTTATCCATTTAATCCCCTCAAATCCAAACGCAACGAGGCGGACTTGCTGTCTCCGCTCAAACAACTTTATCAAAGAGCGCTCGCTCTCGCCCCCTCTCTCTCTCTCTCTCTCCCACTTGCTCAAAATTTGTGACCTGCCTGGCTGCTGTTCTGTTCCATGCCGCCTGTCATACCGAGGTGATTTGATGACGCGTCAAGTCAAATCACTTAGCAACGTTCTAATGACATTTGTAGTCGTTATTTTTCTTCCGCTGATTTGACGACGCTTCAAATCACCATTTCTAAAACAATGAATAGCTTTTATATTAAATATAAAGGTATTATATCCCGTGACAGCATAATCCCCTGTTATAATGTAGGCAAATACAGAGATAGGGCACAATATTGTTTGAAAGGTGAATTCCGCTTTCACTCCACTAGCCTATTAGGTGATGGCTGGACTAAAATCAAACAAATTGGTCAGATGTTTGTGACAAATTATGCCCATAATCAAAAAAAAAATTAGCAGCATCCTTCAAAAGGAAAATCAAGTTTTTGCCATTCAATATGTATAACCTGTAGCTTCTTACTGCACATGGGCCCGTCAACAAGATGCAGGATTCCATAATTCAAAGGACGAGTGGCAACCCTTGTGAGTGAACGCTTGATTCAACTGCCAAATATGGGATGATTCCATAATTCAAGGGACGAGTGGCAACCCTAGCGCAACGCTTGATTTAACTGCCAAAAATAAGACGATTCCATAATTCAAGTGGCAGGGTGGCAACACTAGTACGGGATAAGTTTGTCATGACCAATCAGGATCGCTGGACTTGTGCTCTTTATCCAAACAAAATCCACAAGGCCTTGTGAAAAAATGTGGAGTTGTAAATGCTTTCATGTAGACAAGGAAATAGATACATTATCTAGACACTAGATTTGAATACCAAACTTGAAGGGCTTATAGAGGGGTAGTTTGTTTCTTTTACTGAATGTCAACGCAGCATCCAGCTGATTCTTTAATTAGACCACCTAAACTATCCTATCAATATTCAGTATGTAAAAAATATCTTTCATACGCTACTGCACGTTTTTCCTAAACATCTAAGCACATGCTGTAACAATGTGCATTAATCTCAACCAACCATTTAGATGAATACCAAAGCCAAATGGTAAAGTTCACAATGACACATCAAGAAGACTTACCTGAAGCCTGTTACTACTGTGTGATTAAAACTTGAGCCAAACTGTTTGGAATATGCTGAGTCCAGCTAAAAGAGATTAAACAGAGATCTGACAATTACAAACTACAAAATTACAAAAGACAATTGAGGAGCTAATTGGATAGTTAGAAAACAGACATTACCGCAGCAGTAACCTGAGATGACAGATTTTTGAATTCTGGTGAAGATGTGTTTGCCAGCTCTGCTGTGAAGTTCTGTGCCATTCTGAATTGCATCTTGAAGGAGGGCTCTGCCGCTAATTGTTGTGCGGTTGTTTGTTCAACAGTGGTGGATTCAGCTGGATTGGTGCTCAATGTTTGAGTCTGGGCAGTAGGGCTGGTTACCATGGTTACTGTTCGAGGTGTGGTAGACATAGCTGGTGATGAAGTGTTTGGCATCAATGATGTGGCAATATATGTTGTTGATGTAGCCAATATAGTTGTGTCTTCTGATGATGTCATTGATGTGGGGAAATCTGCTGAAGTGGCCATTATAGTTGTGTCTTCTGATGTTGCCATTGATGATGTTGGAAAATCTCTTGATGTGGCCAATATTGTTGTGTCTTCTGATGTTGCTGTCGTTGATGTTATGGGAAAATCTGTTGAAATCGCCAATATAGTTGTGTCTTCTGATGTTATAGTTGATGTTGTGGGAAAATCTGTTGAGGTTGCCAATATAGTTGGATCTTTTGATTTTGAAATTAATGATGTGGGAAAATCTGTTGAAGTGACCAATATAGTTGTGTCTTCTGATGCTGTCAGTGATGATGTCGGCAAACCTGCTGTTGAAGTGGTCAATATGGATGTGTCTTTCGATGTTGTCATTGCTGGTGTGGAAAAATCTATTAATGTGGCCAGCAAAGTTGTGTCTTCAGATGTTATCATTGATGATGTTGGAAAATCTGTTGTTGATGTGAACAACAAAGTTCGGTCTTCTGAGGTTGTCATTGATGATGTTCGAAAAACTATTGAAGTGGCCAATATAGTAGTGTTTTCTGATGTTGCCATTGATGCTGTGGGAAAATCTGTTGAAGTCGCCAATATAGTTGGGTCTTTTGATGTTGCCATTGATGATGTGGGAAAATCTATTGTTGATGTGGTCAATATATTTGTGTCTACTGATGTTGTCATTGATGATGTGGGAAAATCTATTGTTGATGTGGTCAATATATTTGTGTCTACTGATGTTGTCATTGATGATGTGGGAAAATCGGTTGAAATGGCAAATACAGTTGTGTCTTCTGATGTTGTCATTGATGCCGTTGACGTGGCCATTGAGGTTGTATATTCTGATGTTGTCAGTGATGATGTCGGCAAATCTGCTGTTGATGTGGCCAATTTAGTTGTGTCTTCTGATGTTGTCACTGAGGATGTGTGAAAATCTGTTGATGTGGCCAATAAAGTTGTCTCTTCTGATGTTGCCATTAATGATGTGGGAAAATCTGTTGATGTTGCAAAAACAGTTGTGTCTTCTAATGTTGTCATTGATGCCGTTGACGTGGCCAGTGAGGTTGTATATTCTGATGTTGTCAGTGATGATGTCGGCAAATCTGTTCTTGATGTGGCCAATTTAGTTGTGACTTCTGAAGTCATGAATGATGTTGGAAAATCTGTTGTTGATGCTAATTTTGTTGTGTCTTCTAATGTTGTCAGTGATGATGTCGGCAAATCTGCTGTTGATGTGGCCAATTTAGTTGTGTCTTCTGATGTTGTCACTGAGGATGTGGGAAAATCTGTTGATGTGGCCAAAATAGTTGTGTCTTCTGATGTCATTGATATTTCCATTGATGTTGATGTGACCAATGTAGTTGTGTCTTCCGATGTTGTCATTGATAATGTGGGAAAATCTGCTGTTGATGTGGACAACAAAGTTGTGTCCTTTGATATTGTTATTGATGCTGTTGACGTGGCCTCTGTGGATATGTCTTCTGATGTTGTCATTGTTGATCTGGGAAAATCTGTTGATGTGGCTAAGGTAGTTGTGCCTTCTGATGTTGCCATTGATGATGTGGGAAAATCTGTTGATGTGGCCAATAAAGTTGTCTCTTCTGATGTTGCCATTAATGATGTGGGAAAATCTGTTGATGTTGCAAAAACAGTTGTGTCTTCAGATGTTATCATTGATGATGTTGGAAAATCTGTTGTTGATGTGAACAACAAAGTTCGGTCTTCTGAGGTTGTCATTGATGATGTGCGAAAAACTATTGAAGTGGCCAATATAGTAGTGTTTTCTGATGTTGCCATTGATGATGTGCGAAAAACTATTGAAGTGGCCAATATAGTAGTGTTTTCTGATGTTGCCATTGATGCTGTGGGAAAATCTATTGTTGATGTGGTCAATACAGTTGTGCCTACTGATGTTCTCATTGAAGATGTTGTAAAATCTGTCGATGTGGCTAATATATTTGTGTCTACTGATGTTGCCATTGATGATGTGGGAAAATCGGTTGAAGTGGCCAATATAGTTGTGTCTTCTGATGTTGTAATTGATGCCGTTGACGTGGCCATTGAGTTTGTATATTCTGATGTTGTCAGTGATGATCTCGGCAAATCTGCTGTTGATGTGGCCAATTTAGTTGTGACTTCTGAAGTCATGAATGATGTTGGAAAATCTGTTGTTGATGCTAATTTTGTTGTGTCTTCTGATGTTGTCAGTGATGCTGTCGGCAAATCTGCTGTTGATGTGGCCAATTTAGTTGTGCCTTCTGATGTTGTCATTGAGGATGTGGGAAAATCTGTTGATGTGGCCAAAATAGTTGTGTCTTCTGATGTTGTCATTGATATTGTCTTTGATGTGGATGTGGCCAATGTAGTTGTGTCTTCCGATGTTGTCATTGATAATGTGGGAAAATCTACTGTTGATGTGGACAACAAAGTTGTGTCCTCTGATATTGGTATTGATGCTGTTGATATGGCCAGTGTGGATGTGTCTTCTGATGTTGTCATTGATGATGTGGGAAAATCTGTTGATGTGGCCAACATAGTTGTGTCTTCTGATGTTGTCATTGATGATGTGGGAAAATCTGTTGATGTGGCCAACATAGTTGTGTCTTCGGATGTTGCCATTGATGATGTGGGAAAATCTGTTGATGTTGCAAAAACAGTTGTGTCTTCTAATGTTGTCACTGATAGCGTTGACGTAGCCAGTGAGGTATATTGTGATGTTGTCAGTGATGATGTCTGCAAATCTGCTGTTGATGTGGCCAATTTAGTTGTGTCTTCTGATGTTGTCAGTGAGGATGTGGGAAAATCTGTTGTTGTTGCTAATTGTGTTGTGTCTTCTGATGTTGTCATTGATGATGTGGGAAAATCTGGTGATGTTGCCAATATAGTTGTGTCTTCTGATGTTGGCAATGATGATGTCGGTAAATCTGATTTGAACAACAAAGTTGTGTCTTCTGAGGTTGTCAACAATGATGTGCGAAAAACTCTAGATGTGGCCAATATTGTTGTGTTATCTGATGTTGTCACTGAAGATGTGGGAAAACCTGTTGATGTGGTCAATATAGATATTTCTTCTGATGCCGTCAATGATCTTGACATTGATGCTATTGATGTGGCCAATATAGTTGTGTCTTCTGATGTTATCATTGATGTTGTGGGAAGATCTGTTGAAGTCGCCAATATAGTTGGGTCTTTTGTTGTTGTCATAAATGATGTTGGAAAATCCGTTGAAATTGCCAACATATTTGTGTCCTCTGATGCTGTCATTGATGTTGCCATTGATGTGGCCAATATAGTTGAGTCTTCTGAAGTTGTCAGTGATGTGGGAGAGTCTGTTGAAGTGACCAATATAGTTGTGTTTTCTGATGTTGTCATTGGTGATATTAGAAAATTTGTCGTTGATGTAGCCAATATAGTAGTGTCTTCTGATGTTGTCATTGAGGATTTGGGAAAATCTGTTGATGTGGCCAAAATAGTTGTTTCTTCTGATGTTGCCATTGATGATGTGGGAAACACTGTTGAAGTGCCCAATATAGTTGTGTCTTCTGATGTTTTCATTGATGCCATTGACGTGGCCAGTGAGGTTGTATATTCTGATGTTGTCAGTGATGATGTCAGCAAATCTGCTGTTGATGTGGCCAATTTAGTTGTGTCTTCTGAGGTTGTCATTGATGATGTTGACGCGGCCAGTGTGGTTTTATCTTCTGATGTTGTGATGGAAAAGGTTAAAAAATCGTTTGTTGTTGTGGCCAATGGTATTGTGTCTTCTGAGGTTGTCATTGATGATCTGGGAAAATCTGTTGATGTCTCAAAAACAGTTTTGTCTTCTAATGTTGTCATTGATGCCGTCGACGTGGCCAGTGAGGTTGTATATTCTGATGTTGTCAGTGATGATGACGGCAAATCTGTTGTTGATGTGTCCAATTTAGTTGTGACTTCTGATGTTGTCATTGATGATGTGGGAAAATCTGTTGATGTGCCCAATACAGTTGTTTCTGACGTCGTCAATGATGATGTTGACATGGCCAGTGTGGTTGTGTCTTCTGATGTTGGAAAATCTGTTGTTGATGCTAATTTTGTTGTGTCTTCTGATGTTGTCAGTGATGATATCGGTAAATCTGCTGTTGATGCGGTCAATTTAGTTGTGTCTTCTGATGTTTTCATTGAGGATGTGGGAAAATCTGTGGATGTGGCCAGACTAGTTTTGTCTTCTGATGTTTTCATTGATATTGCCATTGATGTTGATGTGGCCAATGTAGTTGTGTCTTCCGATGTTGTCATTGATAATGTTGGAAAATCTGCTGTTGATGTGGACAACAAAGTTGTGTCCTCTGATATTGTTACTGATGCTGTTGACGTGGCCTCTGTGGATGTGTCTTCTGATGTTGTCATTGATGATGTGGGAAAATCTGTTGATGTGGCCAACATAGTTGTGTCTTCGGATGTTGCCATTGATGATGTGGGAAAATCTGTTGATGTTGCTAAAACAGTTTTGTCTTCTGATGTCAGGAAATCTGCTGTTGATGTGGCCAATTTAGTTGTGTCTTCTGAGGTTGTCATTGATGACGTGGGAAAATCTGTAGAAGTTGCAAAAACAGTTTTGTCTTCTGAAGTTGTCAGTGATGATGTTGACGTGGCCAGTTTGGTTTTATCTTCTGATGTTGTCACTGATGATGTTGAAAAATCTTTTGTTGTTGTGGCTAATGTTGTTGTGTCTTCTGATGTTGTCATTGATGATGTACGAAAAACTCTAGATGTGGCCAATATAGTTGTGTTATCTGATGTTGTCACTGAAGATGTGGGAAAACCTGTTGATGTGGTTAATATAGATATTTCTTCTGATGTTGTCAATGATGTTCCCATTGATGCTATTGCTGTGGCCAATATAGTTATGTCTTCTGATGTTATCATTGATGTTGTCGGAAGATCTGTTGAAGTTAGCAATATAGTTGGGTCTTTTGTTGTTGTTATTAATGATGTTGAAATTGCCAACATAGTTGTGTCTTCTGATGCTGTCATTGATGTTATTGATGTGGGAAAGTCTGTTGAAATGACCAATATAGTTGTGTTTTCTGATGTTGTCATTGGTGATATTAGAAAATTTGTCGTTGGTGTAGGCAATATAGTTGTGTCTCCTGATGTTGTCATTGAAGATTTGGGAAAATCTGTTGATGTGGCCAAAATATTTGTTTCTTCTGATGTTGCCATTGATGATGTGGGAAACACTGTTGAAGTGGTCAAAATAGTTGTGTTTTCTGATGTTGTCATTGATGCTGTTGATGTGGCCAATTTGGTTGTGTCTACTGATGTTGCCATGGATGATGTTAGAAAATCTGATGTTGATGTGGGCAATATTGTTGTGTCTTCTGAGGTTGTCATTGATGATGTGCGGAAATCTGATGATGTGTCTAATATAGTTGTGTTTTCTGATGTTGTCAATGAAGATGTAGGAGGACTTGTTGATATTGTCAATATAGTTGTGTCTTCTGATGCTGTCATTGATGTTGCCATTGATTTTATTGATGTGGCCAAAATAGTTGTGGCCTCTGAGGTTGTCATTGATGATGTTAGAAAATCTGTTGAACTCGCCAACATAGTTCTATCTTCTGATGTTATCATTGATGTGGGAAAGTCTGTTGAAGTGACCAATATAGTTGTGTCTTCTGATGTTGTCATTGAAGATGTGGGAAAATCTGTTGTTGGTGTAGCCAATGAAGTTATGTCTTCCAATGTCATTGAAGATGTGGGAAAATCTGTTGACGAAGCCAACAGAGTTATGTCTTCTGATGTTGTTATTGATGCTTTTAACATGGTCAATGTGGTTGTGTCTTCTGATGTTGTAATTAATGTGGGAAAATCTGCTGATGTCCCAGGCAGGGCTCTAAATGAACTTTTTCCACCACCAGCCAATTTGGCTCGTAGACATTTTTTCTTACTAGCCAAATGGAAGGTCAACTAGCCATTTTTTGTATCTCACCAAAATAAACCATGCATTAATTATGTTGCTTTTAATTGTTCTATTAAACTATGTCCTCAACACAGATAAACAATATAAATATTATACCCAATATAATTCACTGTCTATACTATAATTATTTAGGAATTATTTTTTATTACCTGCATTTCATTATTTTCATTATTATGTTTCCTTCCATTTCCTCTGAAAACAGTGAATCGCATCACACATGCCTCTCTCACATAACCATACAGCCAAACACTAGTATTACCTCATACACCATCACCCAAACCTCACATACAGTATAGGCCCCCCATACTCAATCTACATCTATTTGTGGCCCTCGAATAATTATGAAAAATGAACAAAACAAAAAATTTTTTTTTTTTGGCTGATCGCGCTGCCGGCTCTTATTTTGAAATCGTGCCCCAGACGCAAGGTAAGAAGAAGCGTTCCGTGTCCAGCCCCCTCAGTAAGTTTCTCTGTTTGCCACCACCAGTTACTGGCTCCAGACAGAAGTGACTACGAGGGTGTCATCAGAGGTTGTGAGGTAGACTACAAGGGAAGGACCAGGGCCGGTTATAAGCATAGGCCGACTAGGCGGTCGCCTAGAGCGCCATGTGAAGAAGGAGCGCCGAAATGGCGCTCTCCGATGCGTAATTTTGCGATATGATTTTTTTTTTATGAAGTCGCAATCAACAAAGCGTGGCGAAAGCGCTCCTCACGGCAAAGCGCCCCTCAGCCAATAGTAATATCGCTTCCAACTGTCTCTGGGAAGTCTGTGAACCAATAAACAGACAGTTCTGAGAAAGGGGGCGGGACGAGTGACACCGTGCGATCTATTTTGAATTTGGAGACTCACTCGAGAGACAGAGAGGGCAAGCGCAAACAGCAGTACTCTGCTGGATGGAGAATTGTTATGTTCTCATTAAAGCACTCATTGCATGATGCAGGAGTTGCAGAGGGTGTTTTGGAACTATGTGATTTAATCAGCAACCGTTTGTGATTATGGAAAGCCTAATAGTTATGAGGTTACTATTTGGAATTAGAGAGTAAAAGAGCTTTGTTTTTGATCTGAGAAATCGCTAGTTAGCATGCTAACATTAGCCAAGTATGCCAAGCAATGAAATCCAGTAAAGTAGCTGTTAGTAGCCTACTCACTACTCACTAACATCCACCTGATAATACTTGCTTAGGTTGACAAGCAATGTAAAGTAAGACTGGTGCAATGTTTAAAACAATTTTAGCTGCCATATCTCCTTCCATCCACATGAATTACCTGCTTGTTGTAAGCTTAAAAAAACATTGTTTCCAGACCAGAATGACATAGCCTACATGAATCATGTAACAGAACCATGCACAGCATGTTTTCATGCTGAGTGATGTAGTATTGCAGACAAGTGAGGCTATTTACTATATTTTGTATATTATGAAATTCAATAGCGTGACAGCTCTTCTCCCTTTCTCTCACCCTGTCCCTCCAGTTCAAACACATAGACAGCCCCCTTCTCATTCTCCTACTCACAAATGCACCACTATTTCCAGTCCAGAAATGAAATTGGTTTGGAATCATAGACAGCACAAATATGTAGCTTATTAAAATTGTTATGCTGCCATGCTTTGTGATGCTGTAGGTAGTGTAGATAGGCTATCAATGCAGACCTCCTTGGTAGGCCTATTGTCTACACATGTATTTTACATGCAAATGTAGGCCTACTGTATCACTCTCCTGGCATTTCAATTTCATATTACAATTCAAACACATTGATAACCTCCCTCTCATCTGGGGTTGGGGGCCCCACCACCATCACATCCAACACACCACACAGTGAAGCTACTTTCATGCGACTCAATCTGATGTGTTGGTCGCCTGTCAAAAAAAAAACAGAAATCCATTTGATGCAAAACGGTTATTGTTCTTGATGCTATTTAGTTAAGCTTACTACGGATATTACTCTTGTGTTCTGTAAGGTATAAGAAAGAGTTTTTTTTTCTTTCAAAGGTAAGGCGGGGGGGAGAGGGGGGGGGCGCCAGAACTCAAACTCGCCTAGGGCACCAAATAAGCCAGAACCGGCCCTGGGAAGGACGGTGTGCGAGATCAATGTGGGGCTCGATTGACTGGGGATGACAGATAAACAGCTGTTCACGGGGGCTAGAGGAGACACATGGTGCGTCTTAAGTTCAATTTTACACTTTGGAAATTAGTACACTGCACTATAGTTCAACGAGACCAGCATCCTGTCGCACTTAAATAACGATGCATGCACTTTTTGGGCTATGTTATGGAGCTATAGTGCCATACCGGCGGAGTGATCTACACTAGAAGCGCACTGTTATCGTGCATTCAGACAGTAAATACATCGAGTAAACCAACGAAAACACTTCTGAGACTCATTCTTGTGCGTAATTATATTCTCAAACACTTCAGCTAAGGTTGTGCAAGGTGTTTCAAATCAAGTCAATTTGAGTGCGGTGAGCACTCCGAGAAACCATCCCCAGTCAATCGAGCCCCACGTTGATCTCGCACAACGGTATCAGAGCCTGTAAATAAATTATTTACAAAGGGGGGGGGGGGGGTGCGGCTTGTGTTGGCCCTTTATTGGGGAGAATTTGGAAAAAATGGCCCTCGAGGACTTTTAATTGAGTACCCCTGGTATAGGCCTACAACTCACACAAACACAGCATGCCTTCAACACACATCACACATATACCAGACTTTCAACATACACTAGCCAAACACACACACAGCCAAACACTACAAAACCTATCCCCTACAGAGCATCACTTAAACTTCACACACCGTGGGCCAAATACCATGGACAATGCACAGAAGAGAGGGGAGGGGAGGAGAAGAGATGAAGGGAGAGGAGAAGGAGACAGAGAGGAGAAGGACAGGAGAGAACACACACACACACACACACACACACACACACACACACACACACACACACACACACTAGCCTACACAGTGCAATGTGTATGATGTCTGCATTGTGTGTTTATTTATGCTGTGGCTGCGTCACACCTTCAAGTGCACCCAGGATGAATACTTGCTTTACTTTACTACCATGAGCTTTGAATGACAATTACGCGTCAACTAGACATCCAATAGAGACATCACAGAGACCAGCCAGCTTTGTTACTTTCGTCGCTAGTTTTTCGCTATCGTGCAGGGTCTTTGCGATGGCGTGGGCGTTATTAGGAAACGACAACTCCATCGTTTGTAGTTGCGAGGACCTCGCAAATATCAGACGGCTTCTGACAGCAACGCACTGTTATGACAGACAGCTGTCCTGGTCCTCCACTCACGCCGTTTTCGCTCCACAACCACTCCATTTCACCGTCACTACAGTTACGCTACTACTACTTGCATTCACCGACACATAACGTTGCTTTAACCACTGCCATATTCTTTTTCACCAGTCTAAAACCTAAAACACAGCGCTAGTAATCCGCGCTAGTCCACTCCTTGAAAATATTTTATCAACACTAGTTCCAGCGCGGGCATCAAACACGCAGCCAATGGATGTGAGGCTGCGTTATTGTGATTAACGGTCAGCCAATGGGTGTGCGCTACATCATGACATGTTCATGGGTAATGTAGGCGACGTTGTAATGTTCATCAGACGGCAGCCACAGATCTGTGCGGGCAGCTGTTTAACATTCAGTTGGGCGCACGCTACCGGCCAATTTGGCTAGAGGATAATTTTTTCTACCAGCCAAAATGGAATTCCACCCGCATATGACGTGTTTGCGGGTGTTAATTTAGAGCCCTGTTCCCAGGTATAAAAGTAGTTCAGTTGAGTACAATAGAAACACAACTGAAGAGTACTTAGCATGTTGAAAGTGCACTTATACTTTAATGTTTAGAAAATGTATGCTTAAAAATGCTCATTTGAAGTATAGGCCTACTTCAAATTAGAGGTAATTAATTTTCTCTCAAATAAAGTACACTTAGCAACCATACTTAAAGTGGATTTTTAAGATGTTTGGCTTAAGTGTATTTTGTAATGACTAGGGGTGGGTATATATAGTTTTTTTAAATCTAGACTAATCTCACTGTAATTATGAAATTAATATAGATTAATCTAGACGAATCTATATCAAAATGGCTCATTCAGAATAGGCATGCTAGCAAAATAATGACGAAAAAAACTTTGGGGGTTTCTTAGGACAGATGGCGCTCTAGACCAGAGCTTATCTCTTTTTTCCAAAATGCATCTCATTTTCAAAAAAATGGTCACGTTTATACTTGGTGATGAAAAAAAATCACTGCAATATTTGTTAAGTGTGTCGAATATGTTAAGAAGAATTTACAGTCATAAGATAGGCCTACTGAAATTTCAAAATGAACAGCGCTATAGAGGAAAATACAGATAAATCTATCGAACATTTAGGCTATGTAAACAAAATGACCTCAACAATTCAGCATTTCTAATGGGCAGAGAGAGAGAGAGAGAGACAGAGACAGAGAGAGAGAGAGAGAGAGAGAGAGAGAGAGAGAGAGAGACAGAGACAGAGAGAGAGAGAATCTGCCACTGACTGCCATGCTCCTTTAAAAGAGGGAGTATCTCCACGCATCAAAGTGCAGAGCCAGACTACAAAATATCTAGAACCTACAGCACTGGCCCACGGCGATTTGGCCTAAACCTGACAGTTGTTCTCAGTGTTAGAATGCCAGAGGAGTTACAATTCGAAATGAATTGTAAAAAAAAAATCAAGCGTGACAACCGCAAGGTTTATAACCGTCTGACGTCTCACTCGCAAATGCGCGATTGCAAAGTCGCAAATACGCGATTGCAACACAATTACACAAACATTCAGCGAGAGTAGATATTGACAGTTTCAGTTTGACAATCTTCAAAGTGCACAGGCAAGATTTCTGGAAGTTGTTAATGTGTTCCATGCAATGCGTGAGGAAATGTCTATGCACGGGGGCTGGTCTACTCACACACAATAACGTCTCTAGTCTACCACCTATGAAAAAGCACTCAAAACAACACCTACCACGGCAGAGAGATTAATGTTTTCAGCATACAAACAGCCTACAGTATTTAATAATCAATTTAGCAAACTACAGATACGCCTACATAATGTTGAAGAAATAGAAATCCGAAGTGGGAACACTTTGGACAGCACCACGGATGACAGCGTCACCTAACTTCTCCAATTTATAACTGGGCTACACCTAGCTCGGTTGATATTGCTTATCAAAACGCCACGAAGCTGCAGCCGCTGGCATCCGTCACCCGTCCATAAATTCATTTCTTCATAATGCCAAATGTCGCGTTGAAGACAGCGTTTATGGCGGACGGTGCAAAAAGTATGAAGACGTGTCATGTAGAATTCTACATTCAGAAATGCTACAGTAGTTGCGACTTCGTGCTAACTCACACATCGTAGCTTCCACTTGATCACTTAGTTCTGCTGTTTTGCCCCGTGCCGACCAAAATCCCAAGAACTTTCAAATGCAAGGGCGTAGGTTTGGCTTGAGCTTTGGTAGGGACAACTTTAACCAAAAAAAAAAATTACATAGATTCTTTATCTAGATTAATCTGACTGGTATTATAAAATTAATCTAGGCTCATTCAATATAGGCCTATGCGCCCTACCGAAAAAATGACTAGGGCCTATAAGTAAGGTTTCTTAAACCAGGTGGCACATTAGACCAGGGTTCATAGGCCTATCCTTTTCCCAAAATGAACAGTGCTGTACAGTAAGTGGTACATGTTCAACACAGATAATTCTATTTAACATTTATTTAAACAAAATTGCTTCAACGACTAAGCATTTCTAATGGGCCTGGACAACATAACAATGGGGAGAGAGAGAGAGCGAGATTGAGAGATTGAGAGAGAATATCTGTATCTGACTTTAAAAGCGGCTCCACTGAAACGTAGCTAATGCCAAAAGGAATACAATCCTAATACCTGTTTGGTCTTGGTTTAATTTGCCAGGTAGGGCACCAAGCGAACCTTTATGCTTTCGGTAAGCCCCGAGATTTTGATATTGATAAGCAATGCACCTGCTGCCTGCGAGTGAACTTGTCCAGTGTGCTGAAAGATTACATGAAATCCGTAGGCCTACAGTAGTCTATGTGCAGCTGACCGCGAGCCAAACGATTACCAATGTCTGCATGACGCGCCTGTTTTGAAATACGGTATAAACGGCAGCGTGACTAGAGTTTGAAAAAGTCATCTGTGGCTTTGTTTTCAAATCGGTCAGATCGTTGTAACACAAAATGAAACTCACCCTAGCATCTCCTTGAATGGGCGTCAGACTAGAACTATGCCACGAACAGTGCAGTCTCTCTCTCTTTTTTTTTTGCTCCAGCAACGACCACAGCAAATGACAACATTATCATTCTTACAGGAGCTTTGGACTGTTGTGCTTAGGCAGGTGTAGTAGGCAGGCCTATGATTTCTTACTTGGGCAGGATGAGCATTTATCCATCTCCATAGAGAGCATGTTGATACAAATGTGTCTTCATGATGATTTCACGACCTAATTTGCTATAGGCTGGCCTAGGCCTATTCATTTTCATTTCTGACTGTACATTAGACAAGCGAATTATATAACATTGGTGAATAATAGCAGAATTAATGTAATACAACATGAAGTATAATGGTTGCTTATAGCTTGTAGTAAAAGATAACCTATAGTATGAATATGTTTATTGTTTACATATTTGTAATATAGGCTATGTAATATATAATATAATATGCCATAGTCTAGAGTAAAAATATATACAGTAATTACATATTTGTAATATAGGCTACGTAATATAGCCTGTAATATAGCCTATTACGCCCCCACCCCCCCGCGCGCGATTGGTCATTGGTTTTTCGGTCCTGGAATTTCAGAAAAAGGTTTTGGAAAAGTCTTGGATAAGTCATGGAAAAAAGTTGGTGAAAAAGTGTATGAACCCTGATTTATATTATTCGTTGTACTTGGGAGTGTACTGTAAATATACTTCAAGCATACCTGTTATATATTTACAATACTTAGTATGATATACTTTTTACAGACTTAAAATGTTCCAATGTAGTCCAAAGAAGCATGTTATAGAAGTGTACTCAAGCACACTCTTAATGCTATACGAATGCATGAAAAGCGTGTTTGGAGCATACTTTCAAAAGTATGCTTGTAGTGCACTTAAAGTTGTCCAAAAGCGGTGCCAATTTAGCATCCTCAGTGTGCTGCAAGTGTGCTGAAGTACTGCTTTAGTAGTGCTTCAGCGCACTAATAGTGCAATGAAGCGCACTTTAAATCGCCGAAAATAGTACACTTTGTACTAAGTACGGTCAAAAAAAGTACACTTTAAGTATATGGGTTTTTCACCTGGGGGGGTCATCATTGCTCACTAACTAGCCAATTTAAAATGATTTTTAAATTAATGCTACCACTGCATAGTATATCGAAATATTAAGCTAATCAATGTAGATTTTCGTTCAATTATTTCTTTTTTTTTAAATTAATATGTCAAAAATTGGTCTGGACTATTTTATATTCCTTGAATATTGGTTGTGACATGTCACGACCGTCCCTACCCAAATCTACGCCCATGCGTGACATTTTATATTTTGGGGTGTGTTTACCCTGCATTGTAAGTCATCCAGGAGAGCTGACAACGTCAATGCCAATAAGAACTCGAACGACAATAAGAACCCGAAAGACAATCCGCAGTACTCCACCGTAAATAAAACCAGCGTGGGTCATGTTCTAAAGCACTGCGCGCCGTCATTGAAGACCATGGGCAACGAACACAATTGCGTGATAAACACCCCATTGACCAATTTCATAATAATGCTGCAACAAATGGCTATGTACTGGCTGGAAAGGGGGCTAAAATATTTTATTCTGCCGCTCCGTCTAGTTTCAGTTTCTGCCCGTTACCCCAGTGTTACAAGCCCATGTAACAGCGTTATATGCAGGAATTACACAAGTCACCCAAAATGCGAGGGAAAAAAGCGGCATCCGCCGAAAGGTGCGCCGTTTGCACCCTTGTAAATCTGAATGATTTATTCGGATTTAAAAGCATCATGTAACCATAGCTAATGACACCCACCTAGATCCACCACTGACGTAAGAATAAGTAGACAGAGCTAAATGTTGAAGTTACAGTTGTTGTGGTAGCCTACTATAGGATCCTTGTTGATTTAGCCAGTGGCATTGCATAAATGCTGCTGCCTGCAACACACACTGATGGGAGGGAACAATGGAATAAAAGATTTGGGAGAGTGAGAAATAGATTACAGCATCTCTATCAATGAATGAAGTTTCATGTCTGGAAAGTTTTTCAAAGTTACTGGATATTAATTCTGTGTTTACACTGTCTTTTCGAACTTCCAAGAATGCTATCTTTTATTACTTGATGTAATAAAAACTCAAATGTTTTCATAAGAGAAGTTATTGGCGGAGGTTGGAACGAGTCTTTTTTTCATAACTAATCGTTACTGGATCTACAGATTAGCTGACTATTAAAATAATTGTTAGTTCCAGCCCTAGTCCTTTTCTCACTTTTCTGACTCATGCCAAGTAACCTATGGGGATAATTTAGTACAAAGTCTGTAAGTAGTTAGATTTTTCCACATCTATTTACAGCCTCAATTACTTTTTTAAATTTCATTTTCATTTTTATACAATTTTATTTTAATTTCAATATTGTAGAGGAAGAGGTTTATTTTTAAAAATCATGCTTACATCATGCATGAGTTATAATAAAACATTTAAAAATGCATGTACATCTTGGTTAAATAAAAAGCTGTTGTCCAGTCATAACACAAATTTGTCATTTAGTTTTCTTAAAATCTTGTCTTGTCTCGATCTTGTGAACCCAAACTAATGTCTCGTCTCGTGAGATGAGTGTCTCGTCACAGCCCTATGGAATACTTTTTAAAGTTCAAAAATGTCCCAATGTAGTCCAAAGAAGCATGAAGTTAATATGCTTGCCAGTACCCTGAATTTATATGGTCTGAAGAAAACAGTGTATACTTAGGTACTGTATAAAGAATAATGAACTTCAACTATCAATAAAATGTCAAAGAAGTGTACTCCAACACACTCTGTATAAAATATGAATGCATGAAAAGCTTGTTTGGTGCATAATGTTGAAAATGAAGTATACTTTAAACCACCAAAAAATGTACACTTTGTACTAGGTATAGTCTTAAAAAGTACACTTTAAGTATATGTGTTTTTAACCTGAGGTGGCCAATATAGTTGTGTCTTCTGATGTTGTCACGGATGATGGAAATTCTGTTGTTGATGTGGCCAATATGGTTGTGTCCTCTAATGTTGTCAGTGATGATGTAAGCAAATCTGCCGTTGATGTGAACAACAAAGTTGCATCTTCTGAGGTTGTCGATGATGTGGGAAAATCTGTTGTTGTGGTCAAAAGAGTTATATCTTCTGATGTTGTCATTGATGCTGCTGACGTGGGAAATATAGTTGTGTCTTCTGGTGTTCTCATTGATGCTGCTGACGTGGTCAATGTGGTTGTGTCTTCTGATGTTGTCATTGATGATGTTGGAAAATCTGTTGATGTGGCCAAAATTGTTGTGTCCTCTAATGTTGTCATTGATGATGTCTGCAAATCTGCTGTTGATGTGAACAACAAAGTTGTGTCTTTTGAAATTGTCATTGATGATGTGGGAAAATCTGTTGATATGGCCAAAGTTGCTAGTTGTGCCTTCTGATGTTGTCATTGATGCTGTTGATGTGGCCAATATTGTTGTGTCCTCCGAAGATGTCATTGTTGATGTGGGAAAATCTGTTGATATGGCCAATATGGTTGTGTCTTCTAATGGTGCTATTGATGATATTAGAAAATCCGTTGTTGACGTGGTCAATATTGTTGTGTCTTCTGATGTTGTCAGTGATGATGTCAGCAAATCTGCCGTTGATGTGAACAACAAAGTTGTGTCTTCTGAGGATGTCATTGATGTGTGGAAAGTTGATGGTGTGGCCAATATAGTTGTGTCTATTGGTGTTGCCATTGATGATGTTAGAAACTCTGTTCTTGATGTGGCCAATATGGTTGTGTCTTCTGATGTTGTTATTGATGTTGGCATTGATGTTGTAGAAGTGGAAAATGTATTAGTGTCTTCTGATGTTATCATTGATGATGTGGACAACAAAGTTGTATCTTCTGATGTTGTCATTGATGTTGGAAAATCTGTTGAAGTGGGAAATATAGTTGTGTCTTCTGATGTTGTCAATGATGATGTGGGAAAATCTATTGATATGGCCAAAATAGTTGTGTCTTCTGATGTTGTCATTGATGCTGTTGAGGTGGTCAATATTGTTGTGTCTTCTGATGTTGTCATCGCTGAAGTGGGAAAATGTGGTGTTGATGTGAACAACAAAGTTGTGACTTCTGAGGTTGTCATTGATGATGTGGGAAAAGCTAAGGATGTGGCCAATATAGTTGTGTCCTTTGATGTTGCCATTGATGATGTTAGAAAATCGGTTGTTGATGTGGCCAATATTGTTGTGTCTTCTAATGTTTTCATTGAAATTGTGGGAAAATTTGTTGATGTGGTCAAAATAGTTGTGTCTTCTGATGTTCTCATTGATGCTGCTGACGTGGTCAATTGTGTTGTATTTTCTGATGTTGTGATGGATGATGTTGGAAAATCTGTTGTTGATGTGGCCAATATTGCTATGTCTTCTGATGTTGTCAGTGATGATGTGTGCAGATCTGTTGAAGTAGGCAATATAGTTGTATCTTGTGAGGTTGTCATTGAAGATGTGGGAAAATCTGTTGATATGGCCAATATAGTTGTGTCTTCTGATGTTGCCATTGATGATGTTGGGAAATCTGTTGTTGATGTGGCCAATATAGTTGTGACTTCTGATTTTGTCATTGAAGATGTGGGAAAATCTGTTGATATGGCCAATATAGTTGTGTCTTCTGATGTTGCCATTGATGATGTTGAGAAATCTGTTCTTGATGTAGTCAATGTGGTTGTGTCATCTATTGTTGTCATTGATGTTGCCATAGATGTTGTGGAAGTGGCAAATGTACTTGTGTCTTCTGATGTTATCATTGATGATGGAAATTCTGTTGTTGATGTGGCCAATATTGTTGTGTCCGCTAATGTTGTCATTGATGATGTCGGCAAATCTGCTGTTGATCTGAACAACAAAGTTGTGTCTTTTGAAATTGTCATTGATGATGTGGGAAAATCTGTTCTTGATGTGGCCAATATGGTTGTGTCTTCTGATGTCATTGATGTTGGCATTGATGTTGTGGAAATGGCAAATGTATTTGTGTCTTCTGATGTTATCATTGAATATGTGGACAATAAAGTTGTGTCTTCTGATGTTGTCATTGATGCTGTTGACGTGGCCAATATAGTTGTGTCTTCTGAAGTTGCCATTGTTGATGTGGGAAAATCTGTTGATGTGGCCAAAATAGTTCTGTCTTCTGATGTTGCCAATGATGATGTAGGAAAATCTGTTGATATGGCCAAAATAGTTGTGTCTTCTGATGTTGCTATTGATGATGTTGGAAAATCTGTTGTTGATGTGGTCAATATTGTTGTGTCTTCTGATGTTGTCAGTGATGTGAACAACAAAGTTGCATCTTCTGAGATTGTCGATGATGTGGGAAAATCTGTTGCTGTGGCCAAAGTAGTTGTATCTTCTGATGTTATTGTTGATGCTGTTGACGTGGGAAATAATAATAATAATAATAATAATAATAATAATAATTGTATTTGTATAGCACTGTGTCATACAAGGCATGTAACTCAAAGTGCTTAACAAATGGGAAAAAACATTGTTAGAGATAGATTTAAAAGGAGAGGTATAGAGGAGAGGCAGAAAAAGCAGGAAGGCAGAGGAAGAAGAGATAGACAGAGAATGTAGAGTCATAAGGTCAACGTAGGTTAGGACCAGGATTCTTAGATGTGTAAGGTCCATAGTGGCTGGGCCTATCATAAGTCATAGATAGTCACACAGAGATTGGGAGCTCAGGTGCGGCCCCTGGTGGCATCAGGGGTGAGGAAAAACTCCCTTTCGCTTGATTCATAGTTTGTGAGGGGGAAAAAAAGCTCAGTGAGGTCTGAGAAAAAAGACCCCCTGTAGTCAGGAAGAAACCTCAGGCAGAGACCAGCGGCCCACTAGGGGAGCCCCCTGCCAGGGCTGGATTGCGAGTAGTAAGGGCGCTGCGGCGGCTGGGACACTATGACGCCTTGGCAGCTAGGAGTTGGCAAGGATGAAGAGGTGGGTCTTCAGCTGCTTCTTAAAGGAGTCGACGGAGGTGGCTGATCGGATCTCGATGGGGAGGGCGTTCCATCTCTTGGGCGCATAGCAGGCAAACGCGGCGTCGCCGATCTTCTTCTGCGGGGGGGTGGGGGTCCTTAGCAGCTTGGCATCAGTGGACCTGAGAGCTCGAGCAGGGGCATAAAAGAGAGCATGTCTGAGATATAGCTAGGGGCAAGTCCATTTAATGCTTTAAATACTGTGAGCAGAATCTTAAAGTCGATTCTGTATGAGACAGGTAACCAGTGCAGGTCTGCCAAGACAGGAGAGATGTGCTCTCTCATTCTGGTTCTTGTTAGGATTCTTGCCGCAGAATTTTGAATGAGTTGCAATTTGTCAATTATTTTTTGGGAGACCGGAGAAAAGAGCATTGCAGTAGTCTATCCTACTGGTGACAAAGGCATGAATAAGTTTCTCAGCGTCTTGTCGGGGGGCCAAGCCGCGCACTTTGTTGACATTTCTAAGATGGAAAAAAGCAGATTTTGTTATCTTGTTGATGTGAGGCTCAAAGCTCAAATCCGAGTCTATGACCACACCTAGGCTAGTAACCTTATCTTTAATGTGTATGCTTAGGTCACCTAGGCTTGAGTGGAGTTTTGCACGTTTTTTCTTAGGCCCAATGAGCAACACTTCAGTTTTATCTTCATTTAATTTTAGGAAGTTACTGTTCATCCAATCTGTAATGGCAGACATGCATTTAGTCAAGGCATGAATGGCAGTGGTTTGGCTAGGCTCGACAGAGATATATAGTTGAGTGTCATCGGCATAGCTATGAAAATCAACATTGTGCTCTCTGATGATGGAGCCCAGGGGCAACATATAGAGAGAGAAGAGGAGAGGGCCCAAGCAACTACCCTGAGCAACTCCAAAAGGCACATCATACTTGTTGGAGACGTATTCTCCGATGGTGACAAAAAACTGTCTTCCTGTAATATATGTTTTGAACCACTCTAAGACGTGACCGGACAAGCCTACCCAAGATTCAAGGCGGTCAATTAGTATGTTGTGGTCTATCGTGTCAAAGGCGGCACTGAGGTCGAGGAGGATAAGTGCTGAAACTTTGTTTGCGGCAGTGTTGAGCCTAAGATCACTTATTATTTTGGTTAGTGCTGTTTCGGTGCTATGGTTGGCTCTAAAGCCTGATTGGAATTTTTCCAAGATATCATTCCCAGCCAGATGTTGATTAAGCTGTTTAAATACAACTTTTTCTAGTACCTTGCTTATAAAGGGAAGGTTTGATATAGGTCTGTAGTTGTTTAAAGAATTCTGATCTAAATTTGTCTTTTTTAGGAGTGGCTTTACCATGGCTGTTTTGAATGAGCTTGGAAAAATGCCTGTAAGCATAGAGGTGTTAACAATTTGCAGTAAAGGTGCTGCTAAGCAACCAAGTACGTTTTTTAGCAGACATGTGGGGATCGCGTCAAGGCTGCAGGTAGACTGCTTACTTTCCCTGACTATTTTACAGAGGTCGTCCTCTGTAATTGGACAAAACTTTTGGAAGCTCTCAGGTCTCCTAGGGGGGTTTAACCCTCCCCTCGGTGTATCGCCTGAGTGGGCGACAGAGGTTGCTGCGTTTCCACCTTGGATGCCTTCTCTAATGTCGGCAATCTTTTTATTAAAAAATCTAGCAAATTCCTCGCACTTGGCATGTGATGCTGCATTTAGGTTGTTATTGCTATGTGTTGGATTAAGCAGGTGGTCAATAGTGAAAAAAAGAACTTTCGCATTATGCTGGTTGTCTGTTATGATTTTGGAAAAATATGCTTTTCTCTGTAAAATATACACTGTGTGCAGAATTATTAGGCAAACATGTTTTTTGACCATTTTGTCTTTTTTATGCATATTTTCCAACAGCAATCTATATGAACATGAAAACCTATTTGATTTAAGCATTCCAGGTCATGTATATTTGTATAATAAGATGGGGGTGTGGTCAAAGGTGCCCAACACCTTATATCAGGTGTGCATAATTATTAGGCAACTTTGTTTTCTTCTGGGAAAATGGGCCACAAAATAGATCTAACAAACTCTGAAATGTCTATAAACAATTTTGAAGTGTTCTAGAGGGATGTGAAATTTGCAAGATGTTGGTCACGTTCGCACAGAACTATCAGATGCACCGTTACAAAGTCATCAGTCTCTTAAGAAGTGTCACTGCCAAACATTGAGAAGAATTTAACGTGAAACTACAAAAAAAATATTACCCTGCAGTCCTATCATATTCCAGAACAGAAACCAACACAGAGTGTCCAGAAAAACAGGGTATTGAGCGCTCAGAGACATGGCCAAGGTAAGAAGGGATGACACCAGACAACCATTCCACAAGTTAATTAAGTCAAAACGGGGGCAAGAATACCTGGGGACAACATTTTCAAAGGTTTTATGGACTTGGGAAAGTGACTCTTGACAGACAGGGTGGATGAACCCATGGCTGGAACTTTTAGAGGGAGAAAATTGCATCTTTTACGAAGACAATGGTATTTATGCAGTAATCTGCTGGTATTTGAGTGGAACTCAGCAACTGATCTGAGTGTGCACATTACTGATCTAGCCATAGGCTCATCGACCTGGTCCATTAACAGTCACTTTCATTAGTTCATAAAACCATTGAAAAAACTGTCTGAAGACATTTTTTGACCCAGTCTTGACTTGAGTTACTTGTTGAGTGGTCTTCAGGTTTCAGCCTGTTTTACCTTGGCCATGTCTCTGAGTGCTGAATACAATGTTCTTGTGGACAGTCAATGTAGGTTTCAGTTCTGCAATATACCAGCACTGCAGGGTAATAGTTTTGTGGTAGTTTCATCTTCAATTCTTCTCAATCTGGCAGTTACTTTGGGAGCACATGTCATGTGACACTGATGGCTTGTAACGGTGCATTAGATGGATGTGACCAATATTTCAAGACAGCCACACCCCTCTAGAAGACTTCAAAATAGTTTATAGTCTTTACAAAGTTTGCTAGATCTCTTTTGTGGCTCATTTTCCCAGAGGAAAACAAAGTTGCCTAATAATTATGCACACTAATTTTGCCCTGATATAGGGCATTGGGCTCCTTCGATCACACTGTCTCTTATTATACCAATATGAATGACCTGGAATGCTTAAATCCAATAGGTGTTCATGTCCATAAAGGGTGGTGGCGGACAATATGCATAAAATGGACGATATTGTCAAAAAACGTGTTTGCCTAATAATTCTGCACACAGTGTAGTTGTGTCTTCTGATGATGATGGGAAATCTGTTGATGTGGCCAATATTGTTGTGCCCTCTAATATTGTCATTGATGATGTCTGCAAATCTGATGTTGATATGAACAACAAAGTTGTGTCTTTTGAAATTGTCATTGATGATGTGGGAAAATCTGTTGATGTGGCCAAAATAGTTGTGTCTTCTGATGTTGTCAATGATGATGTAGGAAAATCTGTTGATATGGCCAAAATAGTTGTGGCCAAAATAGTTGTGTCCTCTGATGTTGTCATTGATGCTGTTGATGTTGCCAACATAGTTGTGTCTTCTGATGTTGTCATTGGTGATGTGGGAAAATCTGTTGATGTGGCCAAAATAGTTATTGTGTCTTCTGATGTTGCCATTAATGATGTGGAAAAATGTGGTGTTGATGTGAACAACAAAGTTGTGTCTTCTGAGGATGTCATTGATGATGTGTGGAAAGTTGATGGTGTGGCCAATATAGTTGTGTCTATTGGTGTTGCCATTGATGATGTTAGAAAATCTGTTGTTGATGTGGCCAATATTGCTGTGTCTTCTGATGTTGTGAGTGATGACGTCTCCAAATCTGTTGAAGTAACCAATATAGTTGTGTCTTCTGAGGTTGTCATTGAAGATGTGGGAAAATCTGTTGATATGGCCAATATAGTTGTGTCTTCTGAAGTTGCCATTGATGGTGTTGGGAAATCTGTTGTTGATGTGGCCAATATTGTTGTGTCTTCTAATGTTTTCATTGAAGTTAAGGGAAAATGTGTTGATGTGGCCAATTCAGTTGTGCCTTCTGATGCTGCCATTGATGATGTGGGAAAATCTGTTGATGTGGTCAAAATAGTTGTGTCTTTTGATGTTCTCATTGATGATGTGGGGAAATCTATTGAAGTGGCCAAAATAGTTGTGTCTTCTGATTTTGCCATTGATGATGTGGGAAAATCTGGTGTCGATGTGGCCAATATAGTTGTTTCTTCTGATGTTCTCATTGATGATTCAGTAGTAAATGCTGTATCTTCTGATGTACTTAGAGATGAATCCAGCATTTTGCTGAAGGTTGTCTTTGATGATTCAGTAGTAAATGTTGTAGTGCCACCGGCAGCCAAACTTGCAGACGATTCCAGTGATAGGTTGTGTGTCATCAATGATGTGACAGACATTGTGGTAACTTCCGCCGTGCTACTTCCAAATGATACCATGGCTGAGTTAAGAGTTCCTATTGAAGTTTCTCCTGGAAATGAAATCCCATACAATTGGTATACATTGCTATGACACACATGCATTTCTACACCAACACCATACTCTCATAAATGTGTCATTGATGTTTCTCCAGAAACTTACATGACAGATTTTTTATGTATAGTGGAAGAAAAAAGGGTGTATTTTTACCGTAACGGTAATGGCCTTTTTCTCATGTAACCGACTCCACTAGATACAACCTTTTTTATTTTCAACAGGGGCCTTTATCTATTTTATGCACACAGGCTTTACGGATTGCCTCTGTTCATTTCTATGGATGCTTTCTTAGGTGTTTCGTCTCATCCTGTATGAAGTGTCTTGTACCATGTACACCACCCAACACCAATGAGAATTGTCAGTGATTGAAGTTGTAGGGGTGGTATTGCAACTAGATGGAAATCAGAGTTAATTAAAGAATGAATGAGTTTCAAAGCAGCAGCCAAAAATAACTTGATTAAAATAAGTCGCAATACAGGAACAATATGATAGTGTTAAGTCCCAGTAATATCTAAATGAACAAATAATACACTACAGTAATTCACTTTACCTGTACAGTGTGGTTGTGTACTGTGTACATTACAGTAAAATATTGTAAATCATTGTGGCAGAAATTTGGGATGGGATTTTACAGTTCATTACTGTGAACGGTGTATGTACTGTTTTTCGAGAGAAAAGTGACCATGACCACACAATTGAACTGAAAAAGACCTTCAAATAGTCATACGAGATTGGCTTAACTATTATTCTATTAAATGAAATAGGAAACAGTGGACTGTAGAACAATTTCAAATAAAAATCAAGCAAAATAGGGCCATTTTTTATTTTATGAATAGCGGCCACTAGGGGGCGCCGCCAATTTGTATCCGATGGTTTTTGGAAACCTTAGAACCAAGCCTGGAGGAAAGTCTGAAAGCGCCTGTCATTCGAACGCTGTGGTGAGGTGCATATACCCTACTCCAAAGCCAACACCCTACGCTCTACCCAACTTTGAGAATAGATTAACGGGCGGTAGTTTGTTTATCGCCCGATAAAAGTCTCACATTCTTGCAGCACGTTAATGGCCCACCACTTATAATTACCTAATAGAAATATAGATTCACACACCTAGACACACAAACACACATATGTAACTATACTCACATTTGAAATCCTTAACACATTGAATACCGGCGGTGCTCACGGAATTATGTCATGGAATACCAGCGTTCTAAGCCCTTTTTTTGAATTTTTTTGTAGACTCACAGCGTATTATGTCATAGGGCCACTGAAACATGTTATGGCTCGTTTGAAAGTGAAGACTCTGCCCTCTTAGTAGGTGAAAACCGTGTGTCTCTACGAGCTTTTATTGCCGAGCAAACCCAAGCTAAACCAAAGCGGGTATCTATGGAATTCAGCTACAATCGGAGATATTGAGTTTTTTGTGAAGGGTGCACTGCTTCAGAATGTCACGATTTTGAAAGGGGACGAGTTGGTTTTAATCACAATGTGGTGCAAGGTTAGCTCTGACACGCATCTTGCTGCTCGTCAAGACACACCTCCTGCTCTGTCCCACTACGACATCGGCAATCAATGCCCTTCGAAATCCAAGTTTTTCACGTGGACTGAACACAAACTCTTTGCACACACGCAGAAGGTGAGACATTTGCTAATATAGCTCCCGATAACTCCCAAAATAATAGCCCAACATTGACAACAAATCCCAATGATATGATGCTTAGATGTAGCCCATCCGATCCATATGATATGTAGCCATCTATGTTAGCTTCTGGCTTTTCACATACAGGAAGGCACAGAAAGTTTAACATGGGGGCGAATAATCAAATAAACAATTCTTATCTGGTTGGCGATCAAACTTCCAAATCGGAGCGCATTGCAATCACAGTTCGGGTGCCATTTGGATCCAAGGATCTGGTAAAGATCGAGGTAGCAAGTCCAGAATGTCCAAGATACTCCAGGCACGATATGCAATGGTCTCTGTGTTTACCTATTGCGTGAAGTCAGACACTACAAGCGCTACAGCGTGGGCACCGACCGTACAAGGGAAACAACAACATAGCACGATTCACGAATACGGCAGCATCCCAGATAGTTACCATAGCCCTTCCTGTAGCTACCATACCACAAGGTGAAGGGGTACAGAGAGAGTAAAAGAGCATCACTGCAGGATATTTTAGCGACAAAATCAAATGCAGAGCCGTAGCATCAATGTAGGCAGCGCGATCATTAGGAGCCTATTACAGATAGTCTACGGTAGGCGACATGGGTTGGCATCCAGACATCTTGGTAAGATAAATTAAAATGTCCAAATCATAACACAAACTTTTGACTGCAAATTTTGTCATTTATGTCCATCACAGAGCTCCCAAAATTACATATATCGTCCATTGAAGGGTGTAGATTCGAAATATGACATTTAAACGCAAAAGTGTATTTTGACGTTTTGCTATACAAAAATGAAAAACGTATTATTACGTAGTCGGTGCTCAATGTGTTAAATACAAACACATAGTGCCAGGTGGTCAGTTCCTATTTTTGTCCTCACTTGAACTGAAATAAATTTGATCCTAATGATTTAATGTGTAATCTTAATGGTTTAATTTGTTTTGACTCTCATTTTTAATGTTTTCTTTCTTGTTTTCTTTTTTCTTTTTGATGCACGTTGTACTGCATCTGTGCATGAAATGTACAATACAAATAAACTTGCATTGCCTTGTTATTGGTTCTGGTTTTCTGGATAGTACCAGTTATTACTTTTGTTGATATACTTTTGAGATAATAAATAGGTGAATTTCATTTCTCAGTTTTGCCCTTTTTTATCTAAAACAAATGAAAATGCTGAAGTGTACCAGCCCCACTTCAAACAATTCACTTATTCTTGAAAGTCAAAAATTTGTCCCATTCATTAAAGTGCTATTTTGTTGAATATCAATTACACTTTTATGAGCAAAGGGAATCCAGGTAATGATCAAGGGACCTGTTACGCAAATATATTTGTTCAAAAGTTTTCATCGTAATTTAATTATATTTCACTTTTGTATGATTTTTCACCCCCTATATAACTTACCGTCATAAGCGCAGTCATAGTCATTTCAATTGACTAAAAAATAAAATACTCACTGATGGAATTGAATAATATCGCCATCATATGAAAGAACATTGGAATAGTTCTACAGAACTGTAAACAGTGATTTTAGAGGAATATTTCCTATTATGTTCTTATTGCTCAAAATGTCTCACATATCTGTCACTAGCATCAGATATTTTTTTAAAAGACAATACATTCAGGCAAGCATTAGGTCATCTACATTACTGAGCACTCAGACCTCTTTACCTGTTGCCTCTGTCTATTTTTTTTGTCTAATGGTGGTGACAAAAGCCAACAAATGCTCCTCAGTGTAGGATTGCTGGAAGCTGGAATATAATTTTGGATCACAATGAATACTAATATGTTTCATAATGTTTTATTAACCAGCACAATTTAGTCACATGTGGAACAAGATATCCCCTGTCACCACCGTCAAATGGGTTTCACCAATGTCACCAACATCAAACGACGTTTTAGGTGTCAATGACATGTTTTACATGAATATGCTTACAATATGTATCTTTAATGATGATGAATTATTAAAACATTTTTTTTATTTTTACTTTTTATTTTTCTTGCTTTTTGTGCCTGACAGTGTTGACGAAAACATTCTTTAAAAAAAAGAAAGTATTTTACTTAAAGTAGTAAAATATAGGGAAGTTGTTCCAATACATTGATGCACAGGCAAGACCTTTGTCCATGATAATTTTCCTCTATACAGTCATAGTAAGAAGTTTGTACACCCTTTGAAATGTCTTATGTTTCTGTCAAAATTTGTTTTGAAACATGATCTGATCTTCCCGGAAATCTCAAGAAGGAACAAACGCTTTAACTAATTCCACCCAAACATTTACATGTAATCATATTGATATTGGCCATAAGATGTAAAAATTAACTAGACAGCAAGGCATAAGTACACCCTTGCATTCAATAGGAGCTAACCCTCATTTAGTCGCAATAACCAGACATTTCCTGTAGTTGCAGATCAAATGGAGAAAACAATCAAGATGTATATTGTCTCCCTCTTCTTTACAAAACTGCCCCACTTCAGCAACATTTCTGGGATGTCTGGAGTGAATAGCTGTCTTGAGCTCATACCATATCATATCATCTCAATGATAAAGCTGAAGCTGTTACGTGGGAGTTTCTGAAAACACTCAACACAAGATATATGTTATGACAAATGTCAAACGTTTATATTAATTAAAGCATAGTAAGATGAAACCCCAACAGGTTGCAAAATAAAGACATGGCCAAGGTCACAACAGCAAATAACCCCTTCAATATCCCCAACAATACATAAATATTTTGAAAACAAATAAATATAACCTAAAAACAAAATATCGGCCACTCTGCACACCTCCGAAACCACTGTGCTCTTATAAAGGGCCCAGGATGTGAAGACCACTCTTGTAGAATGAGCCCTAATCTGAGCCGAGGGCTGGCGCCCCTTCGTCTCACATGCTAGGACAATAGCTTGCACCAACCATGTGGAAAGCCTCTGTTTCAAAATCACAAGGCCCTTAGAGGAGTTAGTGAAGCATACAAACAGCTGCTCAATCTTTCTGAAAGAGTGAGTCCTGTTCATAAACCGTAAATGCGAAAAGTGCACACAGGGCACAAGTTGTGTTGTCGCCTCTGTTCTGCGGATGTGAAAGGTGGTGCGCAAAAATACTTGTAGTTCCACAGGCTCGCAACTGAACGTGTTCTGTATCTTGAGGACAAATGCCGGGTTCACCTTCAAGGTGAGCCGTGCACCGTCGTCAGTGAACTGTGCGCAAGCAGGATTGACTGATAGGGCATGCAGTTCACTCACACGCTTCAAGATTCAAGATTCAAGATTCAAGATTAGTTTATTACGTCTTATTATAGGTTTGAAGCCTATAAAGAGTAAAAATTGTTGTGTTTTTGTGTCCTCAAAAATATAAAAAATATAAAAATCAAAAATAAAAAAAGAGAGGGGGGGGGTGGAAAAAAGTGCATAGAAAGTGCCTTGTTGTCTTCAGCATGAATTCAGTAATCTTACTGCTTGGTGGAAGAAGCTACTTTGGAGTCTGGTAGTATGAGATTTCAGGCTTCTGTACCGTTTCCCAGATGGTAACATAGTAAACAGTTCATGGTTGGGGTGACTAGGATCAGCCAAGATTTTTTTAGCCTTCCTGATGCTCCTTCCCTCAAATAGCTCCAGTATGGAGGGTAAGTCACAGCCGCATATGTTATGAGCTGTACGCACAACCCTCTGAAGAGCTCTCCTGTTGGCTTGAGAGCAGTTCCCATACCAAGCAATAATGGTCCCCGTCAGAATGCTCTCAATGGTGCCTCTGTAAAACGACCTCAGGATCTTGGGTCTCATCCCAAACTTTCCAATCGTCTGAGGTGGTACAGACGTTGCTGGCTTTTTTTTACAATGCGCTGTGTGTGACTGTCCCAGGTGAGGTCTTCTGAGATGGTAACGGCAAGGAATTTAAAGTCTCTCACCCTCTCCACTGTCTCATTGTTGATGTTAATGGTCGCTAGAGCGAGCAGAAGGGCAGTCTTAACGGACAGAATCCGTAGGTCCACATCTTGGAGGGGCTTGAAGGGATCCCTACACATGGCCTCCAATACTAGACATATATCCCAAGGGGTATCGTCTGTCGTAGCAAAGGGTGTAAGCATCTGACACCTCTCATAAAATGGCACACTAGTGGGTGAGCACCCAGAGTGCTGGGGCCAATTCCCACATGGAACGCTGACATAGGAGCTAGGTAGACTTTAATGGTAAGGAAGGCCTAGAGAGGAGGGAACATGCGCACCTGAGGTGGAGATGGGGATGCGCTCAAGTGCGAATCGCACGGCCCTATTAATTTGTGAATGCGTATTGTCAAATCGGGCCGTAGCACTGCTTAAACTGTGCGAGTTACTCACGAGGCGCGACCAGGATTTCAAGCAGTTTTGATTTTCTTACGACCCTACGATTGCAAGATCGTGAGGTGGAATCGCTTGTCGTTACCCCATGTACACTACACGATGCGAGACTCACGATTGACCTGCGATTGAGCAAGAAATCGGCCCGACTCCCAAAAAGTCGTGCGAGTGGCAAATCGGGAAAAAATTGGGGCAAAAGTCGCACAGTGTAAGACCAGTTTAAGTTTTGTAAGAAGGACAGTACCATTGGCACCGGACACTGGAAAGCTATCTCGCCGCATTGGTCGCACCAGAGTTTGAAGACAACCCTCTTCAGGTTATACGGTGATCTGGTAGAAAGAGCCCTGGCGCCCTGGATTTTCCTGATGACCAGGAGCCCAGTAACGTTTAGACGTTCTCTCACTAGGCTCATAGAGGCAGGTGGCCCTTGGGCAGGGAGAGTGTCCTTCCCACGGTCTGGGGCCGAACTCAAACCTGCTGGAGAGGGGAAGGGGACAGGCAGAGTGAAGCCCTTGTACTCACAGTCAAGGCTCCTGAGCCCTGTGGGCTGACAGGGGTCAGAACCGGGAAAGCGTCATCTCCGTGTGAGAGAATGAGACTCCAAGACCTTTGGAGACTCCAAGCATGCGGTGTCCGGGGACAAGGTGCATTTTTGTGCCAAGCACCACACTAGCCTCCAAGGTGGTAGTCATTCTTTGCTGTGCAGGATTCCCTGAGGTAACAGGAAGCTGGGCCCAAGCATCGTCTACCATGGGTGGGAGATCGAAGCGCCTCTCTGAAGAAGAGTTGGAGTCTAACCAAATATCGTCCAAGAGAGAATGATATGTTAAAACCCACCCATCCAATGCAAGGGAGTGTGCTCAAAATTTGGTCTCCTAAGGGGGCGTTGCACCCCCTTCTTCTTCTCTTTTTGCGGTGTTTGCACGAGACGTGCGCTACCGCCATCTACAGCGCTAAGGGGACTCTCGATTACGATATACGATTCTCTGGTCTGACTATGTGGAGATACAGCGCCGACAATCGGTTGTGGTCGAGAGGAAATAAGGACAGAGCAGAATGGAACTAGTCAAGCTCTCGTGTCTTTACATGCACTCCTGCTGTCAGGAAGACGCCATAACGCTATCTACAGCTACTACAGTAGATAGACAAACACATTTGGGAAGGTCTGTGTGGTTCCCCACAACCAACAAAAAATAGTGGAAGGAGTTTTCCGTTGGTGGGCAGCCCTGGACAGCTCCAGGCAGCTCCAGCATTCGATGTCCCCGATAACACGTCACATGGATTGGGAACTGTTAACTGGCTCACAGTAGGCAGTGTCAAATTCTTTCTGTTGACTCACAAAAAAAGGGCTGGATGGTTGTTTTCATGTCTGGAGTGTATGTAAGACCAGTAGAGACCAAAACGCAAGCAGGAAAGCACCCAAAAAGTGACTTATGCCACCCTCTTTTGAGAATGTTTACATGTTATGGTCAATAAAAATATGATGACAAGTACATGTTTGGGTAGAATTAGTTAGAGCAGACCCTGATTGTTCCTTCTTGTTGTTTCTGGATATATCAAATTTTATGATAATGTGAGAAATTTCAAGGGATGTACAAACTCTTTTCTATGACTGTATATTGGATTTGTTTTTCTTTCAAAATTAAAACACGTTTTATCCACTTTCTCAAGATTTAGTGAATTAACCATATTCTCTTGGAAATGTTGTTTTGCTGGTAAAACCAAAGGTTTCAAAAATGTATACTGACATGATAGGTTTAGGGATGTGTTTTGCTCTAGGAAGATAATTTCTGGTGCGCACATATTATTTTTTTGGCTCTGCCAACTCAAGAGCAGAGAATGGAATAACTCCTCAAACACTATGCGCTGAGTGATGTCTTAGGGTATGAAAAACAGTAAATAGATGTTTGACCGATCCGTCTGACCATTCATGCAGAGGCATGATATGATGTGGGGTAAAGTAACTCAGCATCATAATGCCATCGAGGTCATCTCATGTTGCAGTGCTTCTTGTTTTGCTAAGCTTATTGTGTAAGGAGGACATTACTAATACACTACTTACTTGTTGGTGTACTGTCAGATGAAGTAGGACTTGTGACTGCCGTTGAAAGAGTTGTGAAAACCGATGATGTGGCAACATATGCTGTTGTGTCCTCTGATGTTGTCATGGATGTGGTACGTCCAAATGATACCATGGCTGAACTAAGTGTTGCCATTGATGTTTCACCTGAAAATTAAATCTCATATAATTGGTATACGTTGCTATGAAACACATACATTCAACCATCAACACCATATCTCCATGTGTAATTGATGTTTTCTCCTGATGTAAATGGCGAATAAATTGAGGTGCTTCTTGTTTTGATTTTTGGCTCGATTTCGCCACAATTTGTCAGTCTCATGCCCCATTTTTGGCTTGCATTGTATAGTGAGCCTTGCATTGTGTACATGGTATGACAGCGAGCACTGTCACCTCACGACCAGCTTCCGATCAGTAATTGTATGGTTGTAAGTCCCAAGCCCGATTCTTGGCTTGCATTGTATAGTAAGCCTTGCATTGTGGTATAACGGCGAGCACTGTCACCTCACGACCAGCTTCCAATCAGTAATTGTATGGTTGTAAGTCCCAAGCCCGATTCTTGGCTTGCATTGTATAGTAAGCCTTGCATTGTGGTATAACGGCGAGCACTTTCACCTCACGACCCGCTTCCGATCAGTAATTGAATGGTTGTAAGAAAATCATAACTGTTTAAAATCTTGGTCACCCCTCATGAGTGAAAACACACTTGAAGCAGTGCTACAACCCGATTTGAAACTACATTGTACAAATTGCCTGGGCAGTATTCGCTCATATTCACATCTTCGCCTCCAGCTCAGGTGCACATTTCCCTTTCTTGTTTTTGCCATCTGCAGAGTTGTACAGCGTGTGCATTCTGGTCGCATCAGAACGTCAGATCGTATAGTGTGGGGATATGAGTAGTGAGATGTGAACTTTTAAACCCCGTGATTCATTCATACACTGTGAGCAGGAGCTGAGACCTGAGGACACGAGTGGATGGAAAATGAACTCCTGTGCGCATGGTCAATGGATGCGACACCATGATGGATAAAAATTGTGACTCCCCAAAATCCAGAAACTCTGCAAAAATTGGCCGAAAGAGGATATCCGGTTGTCAGTGTTCAGTGTGTGACCAAATTAACTGCACATTGCACTTTACTTTGATGCCTCAAGTACTGACCATAGAAGAAATGAGACTCCCCTCGCGGCTGATCATACTACGCTGTGATGATGTCTGTAATTCCTCTATCTCAAGTCTCTTTGGTTGTGACTGCCGTTTAAAGAGTGGTGAAGAGTGACGATGACGTACAAACAGTTGAAGACGCTGAGGATAATGGTGATGTTATTATACACAGATCTAAGAAGCGACCATCTTGTGACGACTACCGTTTCTCAACATGAGCGCCAGCGACCCCCCTGGGGGTGGTAGAGAGCCCTTGGGGGATCCTAGAAACATGACCATGGAAGGGATGGGGGGGGAAGGCGATAGTGTCGATTTAGGTATTTGAACATATATATTGTAGTACAATAATAAGGCAGAAGCGCGCCAGTCTTTGAAAAGACTATGCGATGTAGGCCCAACTGTTTATTTTGTGTGCTTCTCAGTGCAGCACGTGTCAAGGGGTTGGCAAAAAGCACATGTGCATTTGCTTGTTGTCCATAGGCCATGCAGGGACCCTCCTGAAAGTTTATTCCCAGCAAACTCGCAAACATCCTGTGCATTTCCGTGCATAGTGAGTGCCCGCTAATAGTTCCTAGAGAAGCACCAGCTTGCTCCTGACAGGTGTGTCAGGGGGGCGTTTCGGCAAAAGGCTGTACTCTAATAAATTCTGGTGACTTAGCAGCAACATGACAGCCTGAATAAAGTTTCATGGATTAACGATGTCAGACAGTGGCCACCGGTGACTGATGAAGCTATATCACAAAGTGATAGAATTTATAAATGAAGGTAAGCCTAATGAAACATACAAAAAGTAGGACATGTAAAGGTAAACACAGGCTCCACTGAATATAACTACTGCACAGGCATATTTACCTACGTGGTTAAATTTGTTATTATTTGTTAATATTTTAACTTTCATATGTAGTTTTATTAAATTAAGTTACTACACCTTAAAAATACACTGAGCACACTGGCGTATTGACGCTCGTCTCAAGCTAACATTAGCATGGTGCTATGGGGAGGCGGTGCAGACTGTATACTAGCTTCAGGGAGCATTTCAGTCATGGCGGCCACTCTACTACCGGTTATTTCCTAATCAATCATTACTTCAGACATTATTCCGTCATAACTCACGTAACCTTATTGTAAAGTGTTACCGAATCAGGCTTCCTTATTGGTTGTTGCACAGTAATAAGTTTAAACCCGAAGATTTGCACAGTATTTTTTATTACCATTTGTTTCAAGATGACATTGGAATGGGTGATGTTTATTTTAAGTGCATTCCCTAAGATGTAGATCAGAAGGGGCCAAACAATCGATCACAGTGTACCAGTAGATCTTGAGGACAAGAGATGCTCAAATCAATCTGCTGTCGATCATGATCAGCCGATATTGCCTAAAAATAGCTTGGATCACAAACCCAGTCAAGCACCGATCAAATCGCTGATTGCAAGATATGAAATTCCTACCGCAACTCGATGGCAAAATAATGTGTCCTTATTTGCCTTAAACTTATTGCGCATTCAACTTAAGTCACCATTCATATCTGCATAAATATAGTTTTCGGCGAGTCATACAAGGTTTGCCTGATGTTTACGATTTGCATATGACTCGTCAGTCAGCTAACATGAATGATATGGTACTTTGCACGACAACGTCATCAGTACAGACATGTTTTGAAAGTTGTAACTCCTATCAACAGCCACCAATTAATAGTCACTGAAAAACCTTAAATGTAGTCTGATTATCATTAACGTTCAAATCTCTTCGAGACTTGGTCTGACCAAGAGCATAACAATTAACATTTCCCAAATGGCATGGTTGACCTGCCGCTCTTGGTTTGCTTATGGTAGTTTGCTTACCGACAAAGTGGGAGGAGTCAGAAAGTACTTGCATTGCTCTCGACCGATGCTGAAAGTGTTGCGTCACTCACTAGGAGGGCACAGTCTGGCTACCTTAAATGCTGCAGATGAAGGAGAGAGAAGAAGAGTGGCCCAAGCATACCGGTATGTCTCAGGTCTCAGAGGGGACAGTGACGAACAGTGAGAGGAGGGGCTTTCCTCACAGATGCACGCTGTGTTTGGGAGGTGCGCTGATGAGCTCTGTTCAAGTGTCTAGATTTTGTTTCTTGAGTGCGGGCTTTCACTTTGATCTCAAATAAATTATTTCCTGCAATAATCCGCAATTTAACTTAAAGGCCTATTATATTGAATGCATTCCCAGTGAAAAAGATTTCCAATTTAAGAGATGGAGGCAAATACCAATTTGAAAGGTTACATATAGAAATGATAATTGTGATTGGTCTGCAATTAAAACAAAAAAAATTGGTTTCTATGATTTGTTCGAACATGCAGGAGAAATTGTGTACCGTAACCTTAGGGCTGTCTCAACCTTAATTGAGAATGGCGTACTCACAATTAACTTGGCACTGGCCACATCAGCTAACAAGCTAACTAGACAGTAGGCCTTTGCTATGATAGATTATTTAGCGAAGTGGTCATTGATATTAGAAAAGACTGCCTTCCCAAAGGAAGTACTGATATAATGCTGGCATTTTACATACATTTTAATTAAAATAATTTTGTAACCCACTGACCACATTGGCCAGGCCCAGGACAAAACCCTGTGAAAACCTGATTAGAACCATTCTGATAAAGTCAGTGATAGTGACAGTAATTATGTTTTAGTGGTAATTAAAGACTTGTCCAATACAGCAGTTTAAAATCAGTATATACGTTTATTGGTTTTTTTCTTTCACAAGTTACATGTCAAAAGTCCTTCAAAAACCTTTCGGAGCCAGGGTGAATACTAAGTCCCATGCAGGTGAAGGAGAATGTGCGATTTTTGCGCACACCCTCAAACAGAATCCCCCAATGCCAAATGCCCGCTGTTGTATCAAACTTATCTGACATTCGTAAGCCCCGAAATATGCATATCTATTTGAAATTAAATAATCACAGGCTTTCCTGCCCAGAGAACACAAGGGCTGGCAGCTTGGATTGAAATAGCCTTGCGCCAAAGATATCCCCAAATTTGTGGGGGGGAAACACTCGTCATTGCCTTTCCGGCCGTGAATGATGTTCCCTCATGTCGCGCTGCGCTGATGTTACTGACACAGAACAGGCCAGCATTTACTCTTAGTGCACTTTCATGTTCACAATTGCCAACTTTCATTAGGCTATTCATCTCTGTCCACGCACCTGGATGTGCATGCATCTGTTAGTTCATTTTAAGTTTACATCTTGTGCCACTCTCATGACGACGAAACTTCCTGAGGTTTATCACAGATGTGCCATGTTAGACGTGCCATCTTGCGTGCCCATAAACGGCTTCAAGTGTCTTAGGCTACAGGTACCATTGTTAATAACATTAATTAAGAAAATACTAAATGCTATGCAATAAGAATCGATATATGAATTAATTATGAATTAATAAATGTACGGTACAAAATTGTGAGCTTAGTTTTTCTCCCCATATGACAATCATTGAGAAAAAAAAATAGAGCCCCCCCTCACACAGTAGCCTACCCCTATCAAAAGCCTGGTCAAAAAAAAAAAAAAGTAACCCCGGCTACTATTCGAGGAATTACAGTATATACTTAAATAAATAAATATATACATAAATAAATTATTTGCACTATTGTTGGAAATATATAATCATGATTATTGTAAATAATATAATCATTATTATTATTATTATTGGAAATCGTGGGGCGTATCGGACCATGGGCCAAGTATCGTGATACATCCGAATCGTGAGTTAGGTGTATTGGTACAGCCCTATTAGACATAATATTCTTAAAGGAACAGTCCACCCTTTTTTGATTTTCACATATTTGCAGTATTCCCAGCATTATTCATGAATGTGCATGTCATTTTCGTCTATGTGTTTCCATTGCCTAGTTTAACAGTATAGCCAAATTAAGCATAGCAATGCAAGTCTATGGGGGCAAACAAAATATCATCAAATGTACTTATAAAGTACTTTGAAATTGATGTAAAATTCACCTGAGTACAAAACTGTGTCCTGTGATCATTTGTGGCTTGATGCTAATGCCTCCATTCACTTCCAGTGATAATGCTAAGCTATGCTAATTATTCTGATCCAATAAATGTAAGTACTGAAAAAACTGAGAAGAAAATGATATGCACATTCATGAATAATGCTTGGAAATACTGCAAATATGTGAAAATCAAAAAAAGAGTGGACTGTTCCTTTAAGTACAAAAGAGGGGAAATGTGTGGGAACCACCGCCTTAAACCATGCTGTCTTTGAGCACATGGACCTAGACCTTGATGAAGGAAGTACCTCGGACATGTGATAAGCTGAATAGAAGGTCTTTGATTATTTTGAAACCATATCAATATGCTGTGCACTACCAATTTCACTAAGCCTGAGGGTGGAAGCATTGAGATAAAGCCGGTAACACTTTATAATAAGTACCCCTTTTTAAGCACAAGTTAAGCCTTAGTTAAGCCTTATTTTAACATTAGTTAACCCTTAGTGAATCACGAGTTAGTCATTATGTAATTATTATTTCTCATTTTTTAATCATTAACTACTACCGTTAGTAAATGGTTTGTGTGTGCTGAATTCACTAAGCAATGTTAAGCCTTAGTCAAGCCTTATTTTAATATTAGTTAACCATTTGTAATCCATGAGGTAGTCATTATGTATTTCTTGGTAATTATTACATACTGTTAACTAATTATTTGTTTATGGTGATTAAACTTTCTGCTAAGCATTAGTAAACCATCATTAAAATATCAGATAACCCTCCTTTATTTATGAAAAAACATTGTGTTGTCTCCTACCACCTAACCATTAACAAGTACTATTAGGCATGTATGGTAATGGTTTGTAAACTCTTGCTTTAGCATCAGTGAAATCTTAATTAACCCTTTTGTAATGGTTAGTGTGTGATGACTGGTAACAAGGCAAACAGTAAGTTGAGGCTCATGTGACGGCCCCTCATGGATGTTTCTGGACATTAACAAATGACTTGTTAAGCATTGCTAATGCATTATCAAGGATATATAACCCATAACTTAAGTATATCTGGGGAACTGTTCTAAAGTGAAAACCTGTTAAGGCTTTACAACACATTAACAAATGACTTGTTAAGCATTGCTTATGGATTATCAAGGAGTTACAGCTCATTGCTTGAGGCAGTGGTAGCTCAGATGGTAGAGGAGCCGTTCAGCAACCCAAAGATTTCAGGTTCGAGCCCCACTCGGCCTGTCTCCTTGAGCAAGATACTTAACCCCAAGTTTCTCCTGGTGGCAGGGTGGTACCTTGCGTGGCAGCCTTGGTCACCGCTGTGTGAATTTGAGGGTGAATGTGAGGCATACACATACACATAGTTCATTTACCATTACTTAAGCATATCTGGGGAACTGCTCTAAAGTGAAAACCTGTTAAGGGTTTCCAACACATTAACAAATGACTTGTTAAGCATTTCTTAAGCATTATCAGGGGGTTATAACCCATTACTTAAGTATATCTGGGGAACTGTTCTAAAGTGAAAACCTGTTAAGGCTTCACAACACATTAACAAATGCCTTGTTAAGCATTACTTGTCGATTATCAAGGAGTTACAACTCGCTACTTGAGGCGGTGGTAGCTCAGGTGGTAGAGGAGCCGTTCAGCAACCCAAAGATTGCAGGTTCGAGCCCTGTTCGAGCCCCCATCTGAGCTACCACCGCCTCAAGCAATGAGTTGTAACTCCTTGATAATCCATAAGCAATGCTTAACAAGTCATTTGTTAATGTGTTGTAAAGCATTAACAGGTTTTCACTTTAGAACAGTTCCCCAGATATACTTAAGTAATGGGTTATATATCCTTGATAATGCATAAGCAATGCTTAACAAGTCATTTGTTAATGTCCAGAAACATCTATGAGGGGCAGTCACATGAGCCTCAACTTACTGTTTGCCTTGTTACCAGTCATCACACACTAACCATTACAAAAGGGTTAATTAAGATTTCACTGATGCTAAAGCAAGAGTTTACAAACCATTACCATACATGCATATTAGTAATTGTTAATGGTTAGGTGGTAGGAGACAACAAAGAGATAATGTTTTTTTCATAAATAAAGGAGGGTTATCTGACATTTTAATGATGGTTTATTAATGCTTAGCAGAAAGTTCAATCACCATAAACGAATCATTAATTAACAGTATGTATTAATTACCAAGAAATACATAATGACTACCTCGTGATTCACTAAGGGTTAACTAATGTTAAAATAAGGCTTGACTAAGGCTTAACTTTGCTTAGCAAACAGTTACATCAGCACACACAAACCATTTACTAATGGTAGTAGTTAATGATTAAGAAATGAGAAATAATATTTACATAATGACTAACTCGTGATTCAGTAAGGGTTAACTAATGTTAAAATAAGGCTTAACTAAGGCTTAACTTGTGCTTAAAAAGGGGTACTTATTATAAAGTGTTACCATAAAGCCATACAATTATCAATTCGTCTCTGTTAATATGCAAACATGAAAAAATAGGACATGTAGGTATATGTCCCAGTTCTCTGATGGAGAATGAGAGAGACGATTCTCTCTCTACGGGAGGTCCTCATCGTATGAGACATTCCACCGAAGCACCTTTATAATAACAGCCGCAGTCATAAGCTGTGAGGACCTGTAGCCTCTCCTTGGGAGGCTATAAAAGGGGGGCAGCGCATGCGCAGGCCCTGTTTCCACCATCAATTCTCTGAGCTTTTCTGAATGAGAAGGGAATCGAAGAGAATTGTCTCTCTCATTCTCCCTCAGAGAACCGGGGACATATACATGTCCTATTGTTCTCTATCAGTCGAAATTCTTTCGACGATTCTCTCTCTACGGTACGTACAAACACTCCCGGTCGTAACACCAATAAACCAGTCCGGACCGGAGTCTCTTGGACCACGTCTTAGTGTGTTTTCCCTACGCCAGGCTAGAGCCGTGGCCATCCCAGGAGGCATCCTTGTGGTCAGCACTGGTAGAGGCCTTAGACAGTTGTAGGGAAGACGGGGCAGAGTATGAGGACCGACGTCGGTAATTTGGCGCAGGCCAAGTGTATATCACTTGACGAGAAGGGACCATAACCCTGAAAGTTGGCTGCTGCTTCTTTAGCACCTCGAACTGCTGCTGGATAGCCTCAATAGCGTTCGAACTGAAGAGGCCAGAGTTGGAAACGGGGTGGACCATGGACCATGACCTCCGTATTATCCTAGTCATTCATGGATGACAGGTTAAACCAAGTGTGCCTCAATCCAACCACAGCCAGTGCCATGACTCAGCCAGTCGCTTGTGCTGTACATAGGCGAGTACATCTATGCAAAAAAAAGACCTAACCCCAAAAAAATTGATACAAAAGGTTTTTCAACTGATTTCGTTACCTCTAAGTGTCCTTAATAACATACTAAAAATCTAGGAAAATCTGACTTCAGGAAAGGTGTCATTTTCAAGATCAAAGTTTTTTAAAATAAAGGTTACTACATGATAATTACATTGGCATGAACTAACATGTTTTCAGGATCTGTTTGTTTGGAGTGCGGTTTGGGTGGATAAAGACACTACTGCTATGATAATATCCATGTGCTGTTTGTCAGGACACATCATCAGTGATGAATCATGGTGTCACTAGGTATTTTGGGTCTTTCAGCAGCTGAACTGAATAGACAGGAGCCACTACATGTGTAAGTAGAGGGCAAGGTGAAACGGTTGGTACTGGAGACAGACAATGTCCTGAAAGGACATAGGGCTTTAGCATAGCTTTCGGGTAAGCCAGAGTAGGGCCTGTTGTAGCTTCATAGGCAAGGGTCAGGGCCTTGTATTCAATTAGGGCATGAAAAAGAGGACATGACTGGGAAACTGAGGCTATGTGGTCAGAGAATGATAGATGGTCATCAGCAATGACACCTAGATTTCTTGTGGCCTTATTTGAGGCAACAGTAGCAGAATCCATATTGAGCTCGATATCATGGCAACCTAAATCTTTGGCTGGGATCACCAGCAGTGCATTTGGGCGAGGCTCAACTGAAGGTTGCATTCCTTCATACTTGTGGATAGTTCAGAGAGGCAAGCGGAAATGTGTGTGACCGTGGAGTCATCTGGCACAAAGTAACTGTGCTTCATCGGTGTAACAGTAGTATGAGAAGCTGTGAGAACAGATAACATGGCCCAGTGATGTGGTGTACATGGCAAATAGGAGTCCCAGCACCAGCCCGTAGGACACCTCTGTGGAGAGGCTATGATTTGAGGACAGCTGACCTTGCCCTTGATACATGCTAAGAATGATACCACCAGACTCAAAGAATGTCTGGAAGAACTTGAGACACATAAAACTCAATTATTTATCTAAGAGAGATGTTAAATAATCATGTTTAGAAAAAAAAATGCTAGCTGGTGTGTCTGCACAAAGATTTTTAGATTTACTACAAAACAAAAAGAGATGTCCATAATCTCTTCTGAAGATATCTTCTGGCTTACTAGAAACAAAATAAAAGAGTAATTTTGAGCTTGGCTTTTTCAGATTTTGAGGTTTTGCATTTTGAAATTTAATGCATATTTAATTAGATATAGTCCAATTACCACATTAAAACATAACATTTCAGAAAACTTGCAATACATTTTTTACTCACAAATATGTGAGTAATCACCGGATTAAGTTTCATGGTGATATCGGCAAGCTAAATTTTTTGGCCTATTCACCTGGAGTGTCTCTTGACCCTTATAATAAGCCTATGGCAGCCATGTTGAAAAAACTTATTTCCCAAAGACAGATTTTACTAGATTTTTAGTATGTCATTTAGCAGGTCCAATAGTAATAGAATCCATAAAAAAACCTTTTGTATCAATTTTTTTGGGGTTAAACCCTAAATGTACTCGCCTAACAGTGTGACGTCCGCAGAATGAGGTCAGACGCCATTCTCATGTCAGCCCATGTATCGATGGGTATTTCCTCCGCAAAGGCGGCATCCATTTCGACCCCCAACCCGGCTAGATTGGCCGTTAAGAAGGCACTCAAGGCTTGTGTGGCTTGGGCGGATGATCTGTAAGACCTTGCCCAGAGGCTGGCAGCAAAGCGGTCAGATTTGTGCGGAAGCTTGGGAGCTGTATTCGCCAGAGAGACCGTCCCCAGGTAGGGGGCGACATGATTAGCAAGGGTACGCTCCATTTGGGCAGGGCGATCCCAAATGCCATTTATGCCTTCCATGTATCGTATAGAAAAGCCAATGGGAGATCTGGACGAAAGCGGACGTTGCCACGCCTTTTGCCTTTCAGATATAATATCCGGGAATGGAGGGAGCACCTCCTGGACAGATGGCGTCGCTCGGGGGAGATAAAACCCTTCCAGGAACGAGCACTGGTTTGGAGGTGGAGCCGAAGTCCACGGGACACCCTTGCGGCAGAAAGTGTGGAGAGTGTCCCCCAAGGAAGCATTACCCTCCCCTTCAGACTCTGCGTCAGAACATGCCTGGGATGGAGGGAATTCTACATCAAAAGAGCAATTCGGATCTTCCCTGTCATCCAACAAATCCTTAGCCACTACTGAAATACAGTCAAGTAGGGCGTTGGGTATATCAGGGGTGTTTGGTGGCAGTATATTGAAATGCCTGTTTAAAATAACTATTAACAATTTTGTAGAAGCAAAATATCTCGGACAGTCGCCGCTTATATGTTTACGCGAATTAGGCCACAAATCAAGACTTAGCACGTTTGACTAAGCTTAATTCTGTCACAAAAGGCTCCAGCCTTGACAGGCCCCAAGCACAAGTAGGCAGGTAGACAAGACCGTGGTAGGTCTGATATCCACACTTCTCCGCTGACACAGGGATAGTTGGAGAAGTGATGAAAAGGTGAATACCTCGTAATTCAGCGTCCAAAAACAAGTCAGGCAAGTTTTATTAATGGACCGTTAAGCTGATACGAAAGCCGATGTGCTCATAAAAAGCGAAGAGGAGAAAGAGGACCTGCACATGCATGGCCCCCTTTTATAACCTCTCAAGGAGAGGCTACGGGTCCTCGCAGCATATGCCTGCGGCTGTTATTATAAAAGTGCTTTGGTGGAATGTCGACGAATTGATAATTGTATGGCTTTCTCTCAATGCTGCCACCCTCAGGCTTTAGCTGGGCTTACACTGTGTGACTTTTGCCCCGATTTGGCACTTGCACGACTTTTTGGGAGTCGGGCCGATTTCTTGCTCAATAGCAGGTCAATCGTGAGTCTCGCATTGCGCAGTGTGCATGGGGTAACGACAAGCTCCTCACGATCGTGCAATCGCAGGGTGGTAAGAAAATCAAAACTGTTTGAAATCCTGGTCGTGCCTCGTGTCAAAATCGCACAGTTAAAGCAGTGCTACGACCCGATTTGACACTACACATGCACAAGTTAATAGGGCCGTGCGATTCGCGCTTGGGCATGTCCTCATCTCCACCTCAGGTGTGCATGTTCCCTCCTCTGCAGCTCCGGAAACAATTGTGTCGTGTCGCACAGTCGGACCATTCTGCTCGCATCCGACTGTCGGCTCGTATAGTGTGAGGACGTGAGTCGTGAGATATGAACTTTTAAATCGCGAAATTTCCTCGTGCAGTGTGAGCAGGAGCTTAATACCCACGACTGAAAATATCGCACAGTGTATGCCCAGCTTTAGTGAAATTGGTAGTGCACAACATGCTTAAACAAAAGGCATAAACTAAGGGATCGGTCTATCGTTGAATGACTGTCTGTATGTATGCAGGGGAGGGTAATATGTTTTGAGGTGCAAAATATTTTATGCGTATTACAGTTACACTCAAAATAATAGCAGGGTCTATAAATAGGGGAGTAAATGTCAAAATCCTTCAATTTTGACATTTCCTCAAGTCAAAAAGTGGAGAAGTAATTACATTTTATGTTTCACAGAAAGTCAAGAAATGTAGTGTTCAAAACAATAGTATTTGTATGCTGCCTGACTCCTTAATTTCATTGGAACCAATAAAGTTACAGTACTCTACTGTACTGTGCTTGCAGATGATGCTGTGGCTGAACCGAGTGTTGTCACAAAAGTGGCAGATATTGTATCTTCTGTTGTAGTTGCAGATGATTCAGTTGCTGGGTTGAGTGTTGTCATCAATGTAGCAGAAACCGTGATATCTTCTGATGCTGTACTTGCAGATGATTCAGCTGCTTGACTGAGTGTTGTCACTGATGATTGAGTGGCAGGTGTACTGCCGCCTGGATTTGTACTTCTAGACGATTCAGTTTCTTGAGTGAGTGTTGTCATCAATGTAGCAGAAACCGTGATATCTTCTGATGCTGTACTTGCAGATGATTCAGCTGCTTGACTGAGTGTTGTCACTGAAGTGGCAGATATCGTTGTATCTTCTGCTGTACCTGCAGAGGATTCAGTTTCTTGGCTGAGCGTTGTCACTGACGATTGAGTGTCAGGTGTTGTACTGCCGTCTGGATTTGTACTTGTAGACGATTCAGTTTCTTGAGTGAGTGTTGTCATCAATGTAGCAGAAACCGTGATGTCTTCTGATGCTGTACTTGCAGATGATTCAGCTGCTTGACTGAGTGTTGTCACTGAAGTGGCCGATATCGTATCTTCTGCTGTACCTGCAGATGATTCAGTTGCTGGGCTAGGTGTCACTGATGACTGAGTGACAAATGTTGTAGTGCCATCTGAAGGTGTTCTTGCGGATGATGCTGGGCTGAGTGTTGTCAATGATGTGACAGATATGGTAGTATCCTCTAATGTTGTACTTGGAGATGATTCAGTTTCTTGGCCAAGTGTTGTCACTGAAGTAGCTGTAGCAGAAAACGTGTTATCTTCTGATGTCGTGCTTGCAGATGACTCTTGAGTTTCTTGGCTGAGTGTTGTCATTGTTGATTCAGTGGCAGGTGTTGTAGCGCCACCTGAATTTGTACTTGTAGACAATTCAATTGCTTGAGTGAGTGTTGTCACTGAAGTGGCAGATATCGTTGTATCTTCTGCTGTACCTGCAGAGGATTCAGTTTCTTGGCTGAGCGTTGTCACTGATGATTGAGTGGCAGGTGATGTAGTGTCTCCTGAATTTGTACTTGTAGACGATTCAGTTGCTTGAATTAGTGTTGCCATTGATATTGCTGATACAGTTTTGTCTTCTGAGGTTGTGCTTGCCAATGATTCAGTTGCTGGGCTGATTGTTGTCATTGATGTAGCAGAAACCACGGTATCTTCTGAAGTTGTTCTTGCAGATGATTCCGCTGCTTGACTGAATGTTGTCACTGAAGTGGCCGATATCGTATCTTCTGCTGTACCTGCAGATGATTCCGTTGCTGGGCTAGGTGTCACTGATGACTGAGTGACAAATGTTGTAGTGCCATCTGAAGGTGTACTTGCGGATGATGCTGGGCTGAGTGTTGTCAATGATGTGACAGATATGGTAGTATCCTCTAATGTTGTACTTGGAGATGATTCAGTTTCTTGGCCAAGTGTTGTCACTGAAGTAGCTGTAGCAGAAAGCGTGTTATCTTCTGATGTCGTGCTTGCAGATGACTCTTGAGTTTCTTGGCTGAGTGTTGTCATTGTTGATTCAGTGGCAGGTGTTGTAGCGCCACCTGAATTTGTACTTGTAGACAATTCAATTGCTTGAGTGAGTGTTGTCACTGAAGTGGCAGATATCGTTGTATCTTCTGCTGTACCTGCAGAGGATTCAGTTTCTTGGCTGAGCGTTGTCACTGATGATTGAGTGGCAGGTGATGTAGTGTCTCCTGAATTTGTACTTGTAGACGATTCAGTTGCTTGAATGAGTGTTGCCATTGATATTGCTGATACAGTTTTGTCTTCTGAGGTTGTGCTTGCCAATGATTCAGTTGCTGGGCTGATTGTTGTCATTGATGTAGCAGAAACCACGGTATCTTCTGAAGTTGTTCTTGCAGATGATTCCGCTGCTTGACTGAATGTTGTCACTGAAGTGGCAGATATCATTGTATCTTCTGTTGTACTTGCAGAACGTTCAACGTTCGCTGCTGGACTGAGTGTTGCCACTGATGATTGAGTGACAAATGTTGTAGTGCCACGTGAAGTTGTACTTGCAGATGCTTTAGTTGCTTCCCTGAGTGTGGTCATATATGTGGCAGAAACTGTGGTCTCTTCTGATGTTGTACTTGCAGATAATTCAGTTGCTGGACTGAGTGTTGTCACTGCTGATTGAGTGGCAAATATTGTAGTGTCACCTGCACTTGTACTTGTATATGATTCAGTTGCCTGGCTCTGTGTCGTCAATGATATCGCAGAAATTGTGATAATTTCTGTTGTGGTACTTCCAAATGATGCAGTGACTGAGCTAAGTGTTGCCATTGATGTTTCACCTGAAAATTAAATCCCATATAATTGGTATACTTTGCTATGAATCACATGCATTCCACCACTAAAATCATACCCTCATACTGTAAATGTGTCAATGATGTATTCTCCTGAAAATGAATTGGCATATAATTGGTATGCATGGTAAACCATTTTCTCTTAAGCCAGTCCCTGCATTGCACAATTACAGTTTTGCGGCCGACTGTACAGACAGAATTTTGTTAGGGATGTGTTTTGCTGTGTTTGTCGATAGGAAAATATTTTCTAGTACACAATGTTTTCCAGTTCTACCAACTCAAGAGCAGAGAATAGAATGACCCCTCAAATTTATGAGCTGAGTGATGTCTTAAGGTGTGAAAAACAGATGTAGATGTTTGACCGATCCGTCCGATCGTTCATACACAAGCATGATATGATGTGGAGAAAAGCAACTCAGCATCATAATGACATCATCAGATGTTGAGGTGCATATTAGCTTGCTTAAGTCATTGTCATTCCAGTGTAAAGGAATCCTGCACACTCACAATTCCACCAAAAAACTTAAATACGTTTCAGTCATCCGACCTTCTTCAGGTAAGGTTACAAACGCAATTCATGATGATTAAGTTGTATATGTCTTCTGGACTGAGGAGACAGGTGTCCTCTCACGTTTGACTTCTCCAACAGGTCATGTAATGGATAGGCGATGTGGCAATCTTCATGAATGTAGTGACCTGACCTATGCCACAGGACCTAATAGGTCCACGGTAGTCAACCAAATTTAAAAAAAAGTTTGCGTTTGAATTGTGTTTGTAACTTAACCTGAATAGGGTCGGATGACAGAAAAGTTGTATTAACGTTTATTGCTGGAATGGACAGTGTGCTGGATTGCTTTACACTTGAATGACAACCCCACTGGGATAATATCCTACACACTTGTCCAATGACAGAGGTGTGCAAAAGCGCCGTTTTGAACTGCTTAAGTCATTGTGGAAGGAGGACACTACTCACCTGTTGATGTACCTTCAGCTGAAGTAGGAGTTGTGAAGAGTGATGATGGTGTTACAGTTGCGGAGGCTGAGGATAATAGAGATGTTATTGTAGAATCAGCAGTTGTTGGTTGCATTATGGGCTGTTGCACAGTAACAATATGTTTACTGTAAATGTAGCAGGTTGGACTAGGTCCTCTGTTAGTGTGCATGTCGTAATTGAAAACAGATGCCCGTGTGGGCGAGGGCGGAGCCCTTCCGGTTAGTATAAATTGCCTACTATATTGGCTGTTAGCCAGGTGTGGCTAACCTCAATACCGGTTGGCATTTGGTGGAGCCCTGTATGCGGGGTGTAGTGGATGTTCGTGGCATTTTGGGTGTTGGACCCATACCGGAGCGCTTGCAGAGCGCAGCTGAAATGCGGGCGCCAGGTTTCCGAACGTAGCCTAACCAGCGTGAAGGTAAGCCCTTCTGCATATGCACCTGCCGCAGCATTTGAATGGTGAGAACCCGAAGCAAGGATTCAAGATTGGCTTCAGTGCTTCCACTGTTGCAACTTAAGGTCATTTCTAATTTACCGTCACTCTGTGCCTGTGGCTTTCACGCCACACCTTGCACATTGATAATGGCATTTCCCTGGCATTAACCCAGTCTGTCTTGTGCTTCCTAGGTTGAGCACATATTTTCAATGGGCTGGAATGGGGGGACGCCGCCGTCTTTTCCTGGTGTTTATGTTTGTTATTTTGCTTTTTACCACCACAAGCTCTTTTAGTTGTGGCAGGTTGTTGTTATTTGCGCAGGTGCGCGACGCGTTCGTCTTTCAGCCATACGGTCTTGGACAAGGGATGAGTGATTGGAGACTGGCCGGTTGAGATTAGTAGTGTTATCGTGTAAACTTATTGGTGATGTGTAGATCCCCTGAGTGGTCTAGTAAACCCTCCGCCAAGAGGCCTGATTTGATAAACATAGGCTACCCTTTCACTGTGAATCATTTCTGTGTGCTGTGACTTCTTTTTGTTTATTTTGATTATGTTTTGTGTGTACAGTTTTGATTGCAATGTTCTTTGGCATTCACAGTGCAGTGTGTAGGTAGCACGCTCAGTAGGCCTAAATTACCTGTACTAGCCTACTCAGTGCTCTCGCACTTCAGCCGTCACTGTTTCACAATATCCATCTTTATTGACTTCAGTGGAGTTAAAACTCTGTTTGTGTATATAAACTGAACTGCCTGCACATGTTGAATACAATTAAGACTGAAAGCAGAAAAAAATAAAAAACTATTGTAATATGTGCAACAGCTGTGTCATCCTTTGTCATCTAGAACCTGTTGGGAAAAAATGTGTTTTAACAACTGGGTTGTCTCACCCTTTAACGAGGCTGGCGTAGTCACCTTTTAAAACCTGGTTGAGTAAAAGTTTGAACTCGTGGTAAACACCACTCTGCTACATAAACATAGTTTTTTTTCTAGTGTCATGGGTTGCTAAGTATTTTTGATTAACCAATGACCTTTTCACTGATTCTTTTTTGTTTTCACTGTTTCACCACACATTAAAGTGCTAATTTTGTTACATTTTCATGAACAAAGGAAATCCGGGTAATCATCAAGGGGTCTGTTACACAAATGAAGAGTTCAGATGCAAAACCCCTTAAGCCTCTACTGCATGCATTATTATTTTTACAGTGTAAAAAATGTTTCAGTGTTTTTTTAAGTGTTAAAATGAGTTAAATAATAGATTTCCACCAAAAAAAAAGAAATTAATTAAGTTTTTAGCTACTGGTTGCCATATGTCAACTTCATGCAGTCGTGGAATCTTGTGTAAAATCAGGTCTTTCCTTAAAAAGAGAATTTTCCCTTCATAAATCTTCAATATATTACTTTCCAAATGTCAAAACTCATTAAATGACATAAATAAAAAATATATATTTTTAGTATTTAGTGAAAATATGTTTGGTAAAATAGCAAAATATGGTCTACAAGACAGCCCATAGACATGTACACACATTTACATAAAAGCTTCAGAAAAAGTTGTTACACTTATTTGCAAACATTTACAATGCATTTTCACATTAAACATGTCTAAAATTACAAATATAAGTACAAATGATTTATTTGGCACAATAATTATAAGAAATAACTGTAAAAATAGCCTCCAATTCCAATGGGGTTGATTGGGGTGAATGGCCAACAATGTTGCTCCATAACTGCATGAAGTTGCCATATGGCAACCATAACATTTTACCATCTAACAAAAAAACCTTTGCATCTCAAGTTGTTTTTAATGATGAAAAATAAGAGTTTACATATTCCAGATAGCGTTTTGTATTTTTTTTATATAACAATTTTGGGCTGAAAAAGGGTGATGAAAAAGGGCTTCCTATGTTTATTTCTTAATCATGTGACCTGAAAAGGTTTTTTTGGTTTCAAAGTAAACGGCTGTCTTATCACTAATAAGTATAAATAAACAGGTTATAGTGCACCCTCTATTAGAAAAACTGGAAAAAGTTGACGGTTGCCATATGGCAACCCCATGCAGTAGAGGGTTAAGTGCCTTTTCAGAAAATAATTTCAATTCATTTTTCTTTAATACAAAGCTATCAAAAAGCTCTAAAAATATAGAAGTGCAGGGGCCTCATTTATAAAACTTTGCGGAAGAAATGCGCCAAAAGATGGCGCACGCACGAATCTCAGGATGTGCGTGCGCAAGAAAATATTCAGATTTATAAAGCATGGCGCACGCACGTTCCACGTCGATTTCCCATTATAAATCCCAACTGACTCTGAAGTTGCGGCACATGTGCGCACCTGTGGACACACCCATAATTACCCATGAATATTCAGTGAAACGCCCAAAATGAATATTTATATTTGTGGACGGCGTGCGGAAAGCAGACGAGATAGCCTATTTACCACATGTGGAGCAAACGGGTTTATTAGATAGGCATAGAGAACGTTGGGCAATGTGGAACAGTTAAGTTTGGGAAGTCCTAAAAAACAAAATCCCTCGAATTGAAGCATGTGGATGGTTATGTTTGCAAAGGTCACGCTATACCAGAGGTAAAAACAAACAAACAAAAAAGGATGGCATGGACATGAACCTGCTAGGTCATGGACATGTATTAATTAAGTTGTGAACAAGGGGAAAAATAGCTGCGTCAAGGAAACATCGCACATGGCATGTCCCCATGTGAAATTCAACGGTAGAAAATCTATTCGCCGTCTCATCGCACCTCATATGCACTGGGTTTACCGTTGGTCACTGCGCGCAGCTGTCTGCTTTCAGTTTAAAGCTACGCCCCAACTGTCGATCGACACATCCACAGACAGCATGACATCTATGGGCATTTTCTAGTCTGTATTTATTTAATGTGTGTATTATAAACGTGCATTATCAGTCTATAAGGCCAGCTGTCTTAGAAATGCACACCCCTGCTTATTTGCTGACGAACCGCATGAAAAAGAGAAACGAAGCTGTCCATCAGTATGGCACTTGGTTGTATGCTTGCCTGTATGCCGAATGGCTGAGAAAATCAACCATTATCTTTCTATTAGTAGTACGGCTGCACTTGGTAGGCCTACTCGAGCAGATGATTCTGCAACTGGCTTAAATGTTGGCGTAATTCCTTGCAGAGTCGGAACGCACAAACGATTATAGCCTACATAGTAGGGTTGGAAAGGGGGGTCCACGCGCACCCCCCGGCTTTTTTTACGCCACCTGATTTTTTTGTATCTTTAAAGTGTCTACTTTAATAATTTGACAGGCGCCAAGCTGAAATAATGTCCCTTGGCCTTCATTTTTAACCATTTAATGCACCTGACAGGAACCCAACAGATTGAAACAATGACAGAGAATAGGTCATAACTTTTGAAGTAAACTACATACAGAGACAAATTGACACATTTTCCCATACAATATTGACCTGAGGAATGAATTTAAGTTGTTGTTTTTGACTTTTGATGACATTTAAATAGCATATTTGCTCATAAACAGCAATAAAATGACCCAAAATATGCAGACACTCAACTATCTTTTCATTCTTTTGAGTTTTGTTGCCTTTTTTTCACCACCCGCTCTTCCTTTATCATTTGCAGTGTATATGTGAATATTATATCGGGTATTAAGCTGAAATTATGACCCACAGTCTCCATTTTTTACCCTTTAATGCGCCTGACTGAAACCCGACAGACTAAAACAATGATACAGAATGGGTCATAACTTCTGAAGTAAGCTACATACAGAGACAAATGAACACATTTTCCCACACAATAACCTGAGGAATGATATTAAGTTGTTGTCTTTGACATTTGGCAATATTTAAACTGCATTTTTGGTCATAATCAACAATACAATTGCCTAAAATATGTAGACACTCAAGTATCTTTTCATTCTTTTGAGTTTTATTTTCTTTTTGTCCACCACCTGCTATTCCTTTATCATTTGCAGTATAAATGTGAATATGATATCGGGTTTTAAGCTGAAATAATGACCCACAGTCTCCATTTTAACCCTTTAATGTGCCTGATTGGAACCCGGCAGATTGAAACAATGATACAGAATGGGTCATGACTTTGGATGTTAACATCATACAGAGAGATCAACACACTTCCCCATACAATGTTGACCTAATGAATGATATTAAGTTCTTGTATTTGACATTTGACAACATTTGAACTGTATTTTTGGTCATAATTGGCAATGAAATGGCCTAAAATATGTAGACATTCAAGTAGGCCTATCTTTCGGGTTATATTTATTTTTCAACACCTGCTATTCATTCATAATTTACATTAAAAAGTGTATTACGAGTATTAAGCTGGAATAATGACCCACAGGGTTCATTTGTAACCGTTCAATGGACCTGAATGGAACCAACAGATTGCAACAATGATACAATTCATTGGGCAGTCATGGGTAAATTGGGCTGTCATGGGTAAGCAGTTAGGGCGTCAGACTTGTATCCCAAAGGTTGCAGGTTGCCGCCGGGGGGGGGGGGTTGGAGGAGGTGGTGTAATCAACCAGTGCTCTCCCCCATCCTCCTCCAAGACTGAGGTACCCTGAGCATGGTACCGTCCCACCGCACTGCTCCCTAGGGGTAACACATTTCCCATACAATACTGACCCAAGGAGTGCAATGCACATTTTTTTTTTGCCTTTCATCAACCAGTAATCAACCAGTGCTCTCCCCCATCCTCCTCCAAGACTGAGGTACCCTGAGCATGGTACCGTCCCACCGCACTGCTCCCTAGGGGTAACACATTTCCCATACAATACTGACCCAAGGAGTGCAATGCACATTTTTTTTTGCCTTTCATCAACTTTTAAATGCGTTTCTGGACAAAATCGGATGACTACCTGAATAATGCACTATCCTGATCAAAGTGACCAGATTTGTTAAGTTGTAAAGAGTGTGTTTCACACTGGCATGTTTCTCTGTCCCGTACATTTGGCATAGCAAGCCAAATAGTCTATGTCTGCAGAAAAAGGTGGAAGACACAGCTTCATGTTCATGCAGCTACAAACAAATTACATGTGGAGGTTTTGCAATATGAAAAAGGAAAGAATATACACACACCACAGATGCTCCCTTGTCGTGAGACACCTGACGAAGACCTTACAGGTCGAGACGTTGTGTCAGCATTTCACACATTAAATCACGACAAGGGAGCTTCTGTGGTGTGTGGATATTCCTTCCTTTTTTCTTGTGTGTTCTTTTATGTCCTGCGGCAATTGCTTTTTGGGATGTGCCTTTGCCTCACATTTTTTTTAAGGTTCTGCTAATAAGTCATTAACCCATTGATGCTGGATGTTGCATCGCGCAAAATTGGCCCTGGCGTCTGGAGCTGCATGACGCACCATTCAAGCTCATGAGATTTGAAACAATTTTGTTAAAAATCTTGGTAGAGATGAATGAACACATTCTAATGCATGATGAGGGTCTTTGCATCTAAATGCAACTTCCGTTTAAATGCGTTGAAATGCAAGTGTGCTTCAGAGACTGAGATATTTAGGCTGAGGGCAACTTTTCTTAAAATGGGCTTAGGCATTGAGCAACCTTTTTTTGCAGGTTCTTTAAGCATCAATGGGTTAAGGAGCCTTCTTTGTTTCATGAACCTCTGAATGATGATGGTGTTAGTTGGTTATTAAGTGGAAGATATATTTTTGAAAATGAGATACTGTTTCACTCTGAAACTCAATAGAATAATCAAATGTATACTTTAAATGAGCAATAAGAAGCACCCAATAAAACTTGAAACAATGAAAAAAGACTGCTCATTTTTTACACATTTTGGGTATTTTAATGCTATTTTTGTCCAGGAACACGGTTTAAAGGTTGATGACGGTCATTCACAAGTGCTTCATTGAATTTATTGGTTCAGTATTGTATGGGAAAATGGGTTAGCTTTTCTCCTCTTTGTGGTTTACTTCTGAAGCCAACCCACACTAGGTCTTTTTATAAAGTATTATAAGTTTAAATGTTGTCAAATCAACAACTTAATTTCCTTTTTCAGGTCAGTATCGTATAGTGAAATGTGTTCATTTGTCTCTGTATATAGTTTAATTCAAAAGTTATGACGCGTTCTGTATCATTGTTTCAATCTGTTCCAGTCAGGCACATTAAAGGGTTAAAAATGGAGACTGTGGGTCCTTATTTCAGCCTAAAACCCGATATAGTCACATGTGCACTGCAAATGATAAAGGAGGAGCCGGTGGTGGACAAAAGACAATAAAACTCGAAAAAATGGAAAGATATGTGTCTACATATTTTAGGCCATTTTATTGTCGATTATGACCAAAAATGAAGTTCAAATGTTGTCAAATGTCAAAGGCAACAACTTAATATCATTCCTCGGGTTAATATTGTATGGGAAAATGTGTTCATTTGTCTCTCTATGTAGTTTACTTCAAAAGTTATGACCCATTCTGTATCATTGTTTTAGTCTGTCGGGTTGCAGTCAGGCGCATTAAAGGGTCAAAATGGTGACTGGGGGGTCATAATTTCAGCTTAATACCCGATATAATACTCACATTTACACTGCCGATGATAAAGGAAGAGCGGGTGGTGGAAAAAAAGACACAAAACTCAAAAGAATGAAAAAATAGTTGAGGGTCTACATTAGGGGTGGGCATAGATTAATTTTTTTAATCTAGATTAATCTCACTTAAATTTTGAAATTAATCTAGATTAATCTAGATTAATCTATATTAAAATGGCTCATTCAGAATATGCGTGCTACCCAAGTAATGACTAAAATCAGTCTTTGAGATAGGATTCCTTAATACAGGCGGTGCATTAGACCAGACACTCACTTCCTGTTTCCAAAACCCATCACTGACTGCTTGAGAAAGCAGTTCTAATTTGATACTTGGTGAAGAAAAAAAAAACATGCTCAATAAAATGTACTTGTATTAAACGTTTTATTCAGTTAAACATGAAACGTACAGTAAGCCTACATACAATTAGAGGGCACGCTACCCTGCATATTCAGATAGGCATGATTTTTTACGTGTTGGCCAAGCCTACATACTGTATGTAAAGAAGGGTTGATAACCTGTTTATTCACTAAACATAAGATTTGAAATGAAAGCCTACATTTACAACAAGGCCTTTTCACCAGTTTTTTCTCACTTGAACATTACATTTGAACTGTATGCCTACATTCAGTAAGATGGCATAATTAACTGTTTTCATTAGTAGCTTTGTGATAATCAGTCAAAGTGCTACTTTTCCTTTTTCCACCAGTCACTTAGGCACACCAACTTGTTCACATTGTCTGGAGACAAACTAGATCTCCTCTTCTGCACAATATGGCCTGCTAAAGAAAAAAGTCTCTCGCATGGGACTGTTGAGGCAGGAGTCCCCAAGTATTTACGGGCAATTTGGGCCATCTTACCATAGACAGCGGTGTGCTCCGACCACCACCTCAGAGGACACTGATCAAGACTGGCACTGGGCTCTACCTTGTACCTCTCCACAGTGTTGTCTTCTGGTGTTTCTTCCTCTGAATCGGAGTCTGATCCCATCACTAGCAGGGCTGGTTTCTTTTTGGGTGGCGCAGGGTTCTCCTCCACGTGTGGCTGCACTGCAGGTTCTTCTCCCTTCACCAACTCGCGTAGCTTTGCCCACACTGCCTCCCTGTCTGCTCTGGCCAAGCACTTGAGGTCCTTAAACCGTGGGTCTAGAGCAGTCGCCACCTTTGAAGAATAAAAAGAAAAAGAAAAAAGAAAAAATATTGATTGATGGCAATTTCACTTTCCAAATCCAGCCTACATGATTTTTCATGATTTATTATTCTATTCTTTAATTGATCTATCATCTTTACAGAAAATGGCCAAACAATGCAGTTATTTTCTGGTCAGTGTGCCGTACCTTCAGCCATTCCAGGTTTAATTTCTCCCTCCGCTCACCGAGATCCCTGGTGAAGGCAGTCTTGAAGCGTACAATGTATGCCGGATCATCATCTGATATCTTCATCTCATGCTGGAGATGGCACAGGGCGGGTAGAACCACAGAGCAGGACACATACTTATCCCCACCAAGGAGCTCAGTGATGTACCTGTGCACAGAGAGAGAGAGAGAGAGAGAGAGAGAGAGAGAGAGAGAGAGAGAGAGAGAGAGAGAAAGGGAGAGAGAAAGGGAGAGAGAAAGGGAGGGAGGGTGGGGGTATAAATTAATGACTGGCTCATGCAACACAGATTAGACGGTTTTTAAAACCTATTTCAATCAGATGATATTTAAGGGCATTTACCTGCATGGCTCCAGAAGTTTCTCTAGCTTCGCCAACTTGTCATATTCAGCACTTGTTGGGAGGGCCAGACGGTGCTGCTGTTGAGACAGCGTTGCGTGCAGTGCATCTCGGTTGCGTCTCACACGCTTTATCATCTCCAGGGTGGAATTCCACCGTGTTGGCACGTCTTGCACGAGCGACTCCTGAACTTGCCCAAGGGAGGTTTGCTGGACTTTCAGCTCGTCTGCGTTCGCCGGACTATGTTTAAAATGTCCCACCATTTTGCGACACTTCGCAAGTGCAACATCGAAACCCCCTTCTCGCAGTGACATTACAATTGCTCTCTGCACAACATGTGCAACACACGGCAGATGCTCGAATGGCAGAATCCTCCCTGCAGCCACCATATTAGGAGCGCTGTCTGTTCCAACAGTGCAGATTTTGTCAGCTATCCCCCACAGATTGGCGACCTCCATAAACTGCCTAGCACATGCTTCTGCGAAGTGGCGTTCCTCTGTTTTCATCACACCTAACGGCAGACAAAGACAGTACCAGAATAAGTTAATCATCGCAACTAGGCCTAGCTATAAATAACATAGCCATCATCAAAAAGCAAACACAACGTCTTAATAATTCACGATGTCATGGCAATTGCATGCTTGGTCATAAAAGTAGTAGTAATAAAAAATGACATAACGTAGCGTACCTAAAGCGAAGGAGTGAAGTTCCCAGTTAGCATCGATGAGGTGCACTGTTACGCCGAGATAGTTGTCGTTGTTTACCGATGTCCAATGGTCCCCGGTCAAGGCTACACACTTCGCCTCTTCCATCTTGCCGTCCTTTGAGGCTTTTTCCGCGGCGTACTGGTCATTTATTCTGCGAACCACCGTTCGCCTCGCAGGCAGTTTGTACGACGGGTCACCTGTGGCTGCCTGAAGGACAAGCTCGAGCCCATCATCTTCAACGATGCTTATGGGCCGGCAGCTAGTGGCAATCCACTGAGCCAGGAGAGTTGTTAGCTTCTCTGATAAAGCTGCGCTGACCGGCTTGCCTCGATTGCCTTCAAACAGTGTAGTTTGGCGGCAACTCTTCCCAGGGGCTGCATCAGCAGCATTACCAAACGGGTGCTTTGCGGTTAAGTGGTACTTCAAACTTGAAGAACTCCTACAATAAGACAACTCCGCGCTGCACAAGGTGCAAACAACTTTTTTCTTGTCAATGTCTCCATTAGGTAGTGTCTTGAAAACGAATTTTCCCTCAAGCAATGAAGGTGGCTTCGTAGCTGCATCCATGTTAGTAGCACCACTTCTGTAGCAGGCAGCAATGCAATTCTACTTGCTTGGTAGGCCGCCTATTGAACTGAAAACTCGATGTCGCCCTCTAGTGTGCAATTCGGTTAGGAATACACCAGAGCCAAAATGTCAAGGTAAAAGTCTTCACAGTTTGCGGACGTATTTTGACCAATCTCCCAACCCAACTTTGAGAATAGATTAACGGCGGTATTTTTTTTGTCGCGCGATAAGAACCTCACATTATCGCAGCACGTTAACGCCGATAACGGCCCACCACTAGTCTACATATTTTGGGTCATTTTATTGCTGTTTATGAGCAAATAATGCTATTTAAATGCCGTCAAAAGTCAAAAACAACAACTTAAATTCATTCCTCAGGTCAATATTGTATGGGAAAATGTGTCAATTTATCTCTGTATGTAGTTTACTTCAAAAGTTATGACCTATTCTCTGTCATTGTTTCAATCTGTTGGGTTCCTGTCAGATGCATTAAATGGTTAAAAATGAAGGCCAGGGGACATTTGTTCAGCTTGGCACCTGTCAAATTATTAAAGTAGACACTTTAAAGATACAAAAAAATCAGGTGGCGTAAAAAAAGCCGGGGGGTGCGCGTGGACCCCCCTTTCCAACCCTACTAACAGATATTGGAAAGGTCCGTGAGTGATTGACAAAATGTAGGGTATTTCCAAATGTAATGCACCCTAAATATAAAATGTGAAGCATCGGTTACTTCCTTACAAAACATGCATGTGACTATGGATAGGCCAGGTAGGCCTACTAATTATTTTCCACCATTACCAAACAAACAACAAACAACCACGTTTTTCGTTGCGAACTGGATTAATTATAAAGTGGCTATCGTGGCACGTGAACACCGATTTTTCCTCCTACCAATTTCGGGTCGTTCTTCCAGCTACCTCCCGAGGTCGCGTTTTCCGCGTTTGGTCTTTTGTTTAGGGCGTACGCATGGGTCAAACTTTGCGTGGAGCTGCGCATGTTTACCGCCAAGTTCTTTTTCTATAAATACCAAACCTTGCGGTGAACTTGGCGTGCGCAGTCTTTTATGCATACGCACCCGTTATAAATGAGGCCCCAGGTCTTCAGAAATGGAGTTAGGGGGTTTTGCATCTGAACTCTTAAAATGTACATTTGTTTCAAAGATTGAATGGTAATTGTATTATATTTCATAATTGTATACAGTACTTCCAAGCCCCTATAACACCTGCTATCCTAATCATTTCAATTGAGTAAAAATGAAAAACTCTCTGATGGAAGTGAACAATAATGCCATTACGTGGAAGAACATATTGAAATAGTTCTACCATGCTGCGAACTTCAACTGTGAACAATGACTTTAGGACATTATTTACTATTATTGTCAGGGTGCTTTATATGTGTTCCACATATTTGTCTCCACCATCAGGTATTTTTAAGAAGACAATGAATTCTGGCATACATAAGGTAATCTATATCACCGAGAATCAATTTCAAACCTTCAGTTCTACTATATACTTTACCATCACTGAAGCTCCTGTAAGTAGTAACAGTTGGTGTCAATGTGGAAACATCTGTTGTGGGACTTGATGTAGCAACAGCAGTTGAAGTAATGGTTGGTGATGTGGTAACATCTGTTGTGGGACTTGATGTAACAACAGCGGTTGAAGTAACAGTTGGGGTTAATGATGTGGGAACATCTGTTGTGGGAAGTGATGTAGCAACAGCAGTTGAAGTAACAGTTGGAGACGTGGTAACATCTGTTGTGGGAAGTGATGTAGCAACAGCAGTTGAAGTAATGGTTGGTGATGTGGTAACATCTGTTGTGGGAAGTGATGTAGCAACAGCAGTTGAAGTAACAGTTGGTGATGTGGTAACATCTGTTGTGGGAAGTGATGTAGCAACAGCAGTTGAAGTAATGGTTGGTGATGTGGTAACATCTGTTGTGGGAAGTGATGTAGCAGCAGCAGTTGAAGTAACAGTTGGTGGAGTGGTAACATCTGTTGTGGGAAGTGATGTAGAAACAGCAGTTGAAGTAATGGTTGGAGTTAATGATGTGGGAACATCTGTTGTGGGACTTGTACAAAAAACTGTAGTACTTAATGGAAGGGTTGTAACTCCAAGAGTTGTCGATGAGACTGGCGTTGTAGTGGGGACTACTGTAGATGAAAGGTCTGTTCCTGTAACAACAAATGTTGTGGGACTAGATGTAACAACAGCGGTTGAAGTAACAGTTGGTGATGTGGTAACATCTGTTGTGGGACTTGATGTAACAACAGCGGTTGAAGTAACAGTTGGGGTTAATGATGTGGGAACATCTGTTGTGGGACTAGATGTAGCAACAGCAGTTGAGGTAACAGTTGCTGATGTGGTAACATCTGTTGTGGGACTTGATGTGGTAACATCTGTTGTGGGACTTGATGTGGTAACATCTGTTGTGGGAAGTGATGTAGCAACAGCAGTTGAAGTAACAGTTGGTGATGTGGTAACATCTGTTGTGGGAAGTGATGTAGCAACAGCAGTTGAAGTAATGGTTGGAGTTAATGATGTGGGAACATCTGTTGTGGGACTTGATGTAGCAAAAACTGTAGTACTTAATGGAAGGGTTGTAACTCCAAGAGTTGTCGATGAGACTGGCGTTGTAGTGGGGACTACTGTAGATGAAAGGTCTGTTCCTGTAACAACAAATGTTGAGGCAAAAGTTGAGTTTATAATTGTATATTGTTTCCTTGCCCTGTTTTTTGTCTTTTTGTTAGTTTGTTCACCTTCAGTGTGACCCATTTGCAGGAGGAACCCATACACACACTGGAACACACCCTGACACATGCAAACTTTTGGACAAACACACACATCTACGTAATGGTCATTTGATGTAACATTGCATTGGTTGTTAACGCTGATTTTGCTTGTTGTAAAGGTGGTTAGTCCATTATTTCTACATGATTAAGTTACAGATGATTGGGGTGGTCATCACATTTGAGCTTGCATGGCGCGCCCAGTTTCTAGTGCAACCCGGGTCATTTCCCAACTATACCCCCAAACTATACCCTAACTAACTACCTCCCAACCATTTTCTGTCATCTGTTCACTCTTCAAATTATGGTCCCAAATGCCATAAAATACATCTTTCTTTAAGTTAAACTAATTGAAAAGTCAGCTTTCTTGACATCCCAAAATTTGAAGAGGATATAATCACATATAGTGATCCCAGGTGAAAAAGTGGTTCAATTTAGTACAATAAAAGCACGACTGATTTGTACTTAGCATGTTAAAAGTGCCCTCATACTTTTTGTGCTACGAAAAATGTTTACAATGTTTACACCATTGCCCTTCCAAACGGCAGTTGGTTTGATTTTTTAAAGTCACTGCATTTTTTTAAAAACACGCATTTTCTGCATTAATAAAGTGAAACTCAATTACCCAGAATGCTGCACGTGAGCTCTCTACCCGGGTGATTCTGGAAAACAAACATGGCGGCAACTCGCTTTACTACCTTAATAATGTGTTAATCCGACGCTAGATTTCTTAACTGATGAAAATCGAAGGCAGAAATCAACATTGTAGTGTCTAAATATGAGGTCGATTGGTCTATTTGTGGCGTACAAACACGCATTTTCTGCATTAATAACGTGAAACTCAATTACCCAGAATGCTGCACGTGAGCTCTCTACCCGGGTGATTCTGGAAAACAAACATGGCGGCAACTCGCTTTACTACCTTAATAATGTGTTAATCCGACGCTAGATTTCTTAACTGATGAAAATCGAAGGCAGAAATCAACATTGTAGTGTCTAAATATGAGGTCGATTGGTCTATTTGTGGCGTACATCACGATCGGCTGAGTTGTTGGCCTCACGTTTGTCAGTTAGCCTGTGGCTAGGCTACTTTCCGCCAACGTTAGCATCCGGTTTAGTATAGAAAGGCTATGCTTGCACGCATTCGCTCCGGTCCAAAATGGCAAGTCTGCCGCCTTGTGGCCACAGGAAGGAACAATTTAAAGAAAGCGTTTCAGACGGACAACAATTTAATGAAAGCGTTTCAGACGGACGGACGGACGGACGGACAGACAGACCCTGTTATAGAGATGCTGGACACATCTAATAATTTGAGGGCTTTTATCATTGATTAAATCATGAAGTTAAACATGTATTGCTCTACAAATGTCACCATCTCTCATTGAACTCCATTGATTTTCATTGTGTTGCTTTCCATGATTTCAATGACCCTAAACATACACCTAAGGCCAAAGTCGATTTTCTGGAGAGGTGAGAGTGATTCAGTGATTAAGTATGACACCCAATCTGCGTATTTGAAGTGTTTTGAAGTGACTTATCAGCTCATTTTCACATTATATTCGATAGGCGACAAAACTTTTGTCTTGTGAAAATCTGCCCTGTCTGTGTTCAATAAAGGATCAATCTTTCTTTGGTGCATGAAATTTATTTTTGTACATACATTTTCATTCGGGAGGGTTGTAGCTTTCATATGAGTGACTTCTGAAGCCAAGTGATTAATTGAAAGTCAGGTTATTAGCTGTTATTCCAAACAGATGGATAGGCGACAACTCTTTTGGAGGCGAGTGTATAGTGAGCCTTGCATTGTGTACATGGTATGACAACGAGCACTTTCACCTCACGACCAGCTTCCGATCAGTAATTGAATGGTTGTAAGAAAATCATAACTGTTTAAAATCTTGGTCACCCCTCATGAGTATAAACACACTTGAAGCAGTGCTACAACCCGATTTGAAACTACATTGTACAAATTGCCTGGGCAGTATTCGCTCATATTCACATCTTCGCCTCCAGCTCAGTTGCACATTTCGCTTTCTTGTTTTTGCCATCTGCAGTGTTGTACAGCGTGTGCATTCTGGTCGCATCAGAACGTCAGATCGTATAGTGTGGGGATATGAGTAGTGAGATGTGAACTTTTAAACCCCGCGATTCATTCATACACTGTGAGCAGGAGCTGAGACCTGAGGACACGAGTGGATGGAAAATGAACTCCTGTGCGCATGGTCAGTAGGTGCGACACCATGATGGATAAAAATTGTGACTCCCCAAAATCCGGAAACTCTGCAAAAATTGGCCCAAAGAGGATATCCGGTTGTCAGTGTTCAGTGTGTGACCAAATTAACTGCACATTGCACTTTACTTTGATGCCTCAAGTACTGACCATAGAAGAAATGAGACTCCCCTCGCGGCTGATCATACTACGCTGTGATGATGTCTGTAATTCCTCTTATCTCAAGTCTCTTTGGTTGTGACTGCCGTTTAAAGAGTGGTGAAGAGTGACGATGACGTACAAACAGTTGAAGACGCTGAGGATAATGGTGATGTTATTATACACAGATCTAAGAAGTGACCATCTTGTGAAGACTACCGTTTCTCAACATGAGCGCTAGCGCCCCCCTGGGGACGGTAGAGAGCCCTTGGGGGATCCTGGCAACATGACCATGGAAGGGATGGGGGGAAGGCGATAGTGTCGATTTTGGTATTTGAACATATATATTGTAGTACAATAAGAAGGCAGAAGCGCGCCAGTCTTTGAAAAGACTATGCGATGTAGGCCTAACTGTTTATTTTGTGTGCTTCTCAGTGCAGCACGTGTCAAGGGGTTGGCAAAAAGCACATGTGCATTTGCTGGTTGTCCATAGGCCATGCAGGGACCTTCCTGAAAGTTTATTCCCAGCAAACTCGCAAACATCCTGTGCATTTCAGTGCATAGTGAGTGCCCGCTAATAGTTCCTAGAGAAGCACCAGCTTGCTCCTGACAGGTGTGTCAGGGGGGCGTTTCGGCAAAAGGCTGTACTCTAATAAATTCTGGTGACTTAGCAGCAACATGACAGCCTGAATAAAGTTTCATGGATTAATGATGTCAGACAGTGGCCACCGGTGACTGATGAAGCTATATCACAAAGTGATAGAATTTATAAATGAAGGTAAGCCTAATGAAACATACAACAAGTAGGACATGTAAAGGTAAACACAGGCTCCACTGAATATAACTACTGCACAGGCATATTTACCTACGTGGTTAAATTTGTTATTATTTGTTAATATTTTAACTTTCATATGTAGTTTTATTAAATTAAGTTACTACACCTTAAAAATACACTGAACACACTGGCGTATTGACGCTCATCTCAAGCTAACATTAGCATGGTGCTATGGGGAGGCGGTGCAGACTGTATAGTAGGCTACACAACATGGACAGACTGTCAATGTCCTCTTTAAATAAGGGACAGCCTGTCTCGTATACAACTATTTCCATAACTAAGGTATTTTGCTGTTATTGTAACACCCGATGATGGCACGTCTTCCCAGATTCAGTCATAATTGTCAACTATTGGCTTTTAAAAGTACTGACTTCTCCACTGCCCAAATATGAATCCACTACTAGTTTGCTTCAGGGAGCATTTCAGTCATGGCGGCCACTCTACTACCGGTTATTTCCTAATCAATCATTACTTCAGACATTATTCCGTCATAACTCACGTAACCTTATTGTAAAGTGTTACCGAATCAGGCTTCCTTATTGGTTGTTGCACAGTAATAAGTTTAAACCCGAAGATTTGCACAGTATTTTTTATTACCATTTGTTTCAAGATGACATTGGAATTGGTGATGTTTATTTTAAGTGCATTCCCTAAGATGTAGATCAGAAGGGGCCAACCAATCGATCACAGTGTACCAGTAGATCTTGAGGACTAGAGATGCTCAAATCAATCTGCTGTCGATCATGATCAGCCGATATTGCCTAAAAATAGCTTGGATCACAAACCCAGTCAAGCACCGATCAAATCGCTGATTGCAAGATATGAAATTCCTACCGCAACTCGATGGCAAAATAATGTGTCCTTATTTGCCTTAAACTTATTGCGCATTCAACTTAAGTCACCATTCATATCTGCATAAATATAGTTTTCGGCGAGTCATACAAGGTTTGCCTGATGTTTACGATTTGCATATGACTCATCAGTCAGCTAACTTGAATGATATGGTACTTTGCACTACAACGTCATCAGTACAGACATGTTTTGAAAGTTGTAACTCCTATCAACAGCCATCAATTAATAGTCACTGAAAAACCTTAAATGTAGTCTGATTATCATTAACGTTCAAATCTCTTCGAGACTTGGTCTGACCAAGAGCATAACAATTAACATTTCCCAAATGGCATGGTTGACCTGCCGCCCTTGGTTTGCTTATGGTAGTTTGCTTACCGACAAAGTGGGAGGAGTCAGAAAGTACTTGCATTGCTCTTCACCGATGCTGAAAGTGTTGCGTCACTCACTAGGAGGGCACAGTCTGGCTACCTTAAATGCTGCAGATGAAGGAGAGAGAAGAAGAGTGGCCCAAGCACACCGGTATGTCTCAGGTCTCAGAGGGGACAGTGACGAACAGTGAGAGGAGGGGCTTTCCTCCCAGATGCACGCTGTGTTTGGGAGGTGCACTGATGAGCTGTGTTCAAGTGTCTAGATTTTGTTTCTTGAGTGCGGGCTTTCACTTTGATCTCAAATAAATTATTTCCTGCAATAATCCGCAATTTAACTTAAAGGCCTATTATATTGAATGCATTCCCAGTGAAAAAGATTTCCAATTTAAGAGATGGCGGCAAATACCAATTTGAAAGGTTACATATAGAAATTATAATTGTGATTGGTCTGCAATTTAAAAAAAAAATAATTGGTTTCTATGGTTTGTTCGAAAATGCAGGAGAAATTGTGTACCGTAACCTTAGGGCTGTCTCAACCTTAATTGAGAATGGCGTACTCACAATTAACTTGGCACTGGCCACATCAGCTAACAAGCTAACTAGACAGTAGGCCTTTGCTATGATAGATTATTTAGCGAAGTGGTCATTGATATTAGAAAAGGCTGCCTTCCCAAAGGAAGTACTGATATAATGCTGGCATTTTACATACATTTTAATGAAAATAATTTTGTAACCCACTGACCACATTGGCCAGGCCCAGGACAAAACCCTGTGAAAACCTGATTAGAACCATTCTGATAAAGTCTTAGTATTGTGATACATGCCCGTGATAGTGACAGTAATTATGTTATAGTGGTAATTAAAGACTTGTCCAGTACAGCGGCTAAAAATCAGTATATACGTTTATTGTTTTATTTTCTTTCACAAGTTACATGTCAAAAATCCTTCAAAAACCTTTCGGAGACAGGGTGAATACTTAGTCCCATGCAGGTGAAGGAGAATGTGCGATTTTTGCGCACACCCTCAAACAGAATACCCCAATGCCAAATGCCCGCTGTTGTATCAAACTTCTCTGACATTCGTAAGCCCCGAAATATGCATATCTATTTGAAATTAAATAATCACAGGCTTTCCTGTCCAGAGAACACAAGGGCTGGCAGCTTGGATTGAAATAGCCTTGCGCCAAAGATATCCCCAAATTTGTGGGGGGAAAACACTCGTCATTGCCTTTCCGGCCGTGAATGATGTTCCCTCATGTCGCGCTGCACTGATGTTACTGACACAGAACAGGCCAGCATTTACTCTTAGTGCACTTTCATGTTCACAATTGCCAACTTTCATTAGGCTATTCATCTCTGTCCACGCACGTGGATGTGCATGCATCTGTTAGTTCATTTTAAGTTTACATCTTGTGCCACTCTCATGACGACGAAACTTCCTGAGGTTTATCACAGATGTGCCATGTTAGACGTGCTATCTTGCGTGCCCATAAACGGCTTCAAGTGTCTTAGGCTACAGGTACCATTGTTAATAACATTAATTAAGAAAATACTAAATGCTATGCAATAAGAATCGAAATATGAATTAATTATGAATTAATAAATGTACGGTACAAAATTGTGAGCTTAGTTTTTCTCCCCATATGACAATCATTGAAAAAAAAAAATAGAGCCCCCCCTCACACAGTAGCCTACCCCTATCAATAGCCTGGTCAAAAAAAAAAAAAAAGTAACCCCGGCTACTATTCGAGGAATTACAGTATATACTTAAATAAATAAATAAATAAATATATACATGAATAAATTATTTGCACTATTGTTGGAAATATATAATCATGATTATTGTAAATAATATAATCATTATTATTATTATTGGAAATCGTGGGGCGTATCGGACCATGGGCCAAATATCGTGATACATCCGAATCGTGAGTTAGGTGTATTGGTACAGCCCTATTAGACATAATATTCTTAAAGGAACAGTCCACCCTTTTTTGATTTTCACATATTTGCAGTATTCCCAGCATTATTCATGAATGTGCATATCATTTTCGTCTATGTGTTTCCATTGCTTAGTTTAAGAGTATAGCCAAATTAAGCATAGCAATGCAAGTCTATGGGGGCAAACAAAATATCATCAAATGTGCTTATAAAGTACTTTGAAATTAATGTAAAATTCACAGTACAAAACTGTGTCCTGTGATCATTTGTGGCTTGATGCTAATGCCTCCATTCACTTCCAGTGATCATGCTAAGCTATGCTAATTATTCTGATACAATAAATGTAAGTACTGAAAAAACGAAAGAAAATGATATGCACATTCATGAATAATGCTTGGAAATACTGCAAATATGTGAAAATCAAAAAAAGAGTGGACTGTTCCTTTAAGTACAAAAGAGGGGAAATGTGTGGGAACCACCGCCTTAAACCATGCTGTCTGTGAGCACATGGACCTAGACCTTGATTAAGGAAGTACCTCAGACATGTGATAAGCTGAATAGAAGGTCTTTGATTATTTTGAAACCATATCAATATGCTGTGCACTACCAATTTCACTAAGCCTGAGGGTGGAAGCATTGAGATAAAGCCATACAATTATCAATTCGTCTCTGTTAATATGCAAACACGAAAAAATAGGACATGTAGGTATATGTCCCAGTTCTCTGATGGAGAATGAGAGAGACGATTCTCTCTCTACGGGAGGTCCTCATCGTATGAGACATTCCACCGAAGCACCTTTATAATAACAGCCGCAGTCATAAGCTGCGACGACCTGTAGCCTCTCCTTGGGAGGGTATAAAAGGGGGGCAGCGCATGCGCAGGCCCTGTTTCCACCATCAATTCTCTGAGCTTTTCTGAATGAGAAGGGAATCGAAGAGAATTGTCCCTCATTCTCCCTCAGAGAACCGGGGACATATACATTTCCTATTGTTCTGTATCAGTCGAAATTCTTTCGACGATTCTCTCTCTAGGGGACGTACAAACACTCCCGGTCGTAACACCAATAAACCAGTCCGGACCGGAGTCTCCATTCCGTCTATCTGAGGAGAGAACCCCTAGCAGGCTACCTGCCCTTTCGGTCCCCCTTCCCACGGTCGGGGGACCTGCAGTGGTCTCCTCACCCGCCCTGGGGGGAGATTTCTTAGTGTGTTTTCCCTACGCCAGGCTAGAGCCGTGGCCATCCCAGGAGGCATCCTTGTGGTCAGCACTGGTAGAGGGCTTAGACAGTTGCAGGGAAGACGGGGCAGAGTATGAGGACCGATGTCGGTAATTTGGCGCAGGCCAAGTGTATATCACTTGACGAGAAGGGACCATAACCCTGAAAGTCGGCTGCTGCTTCTTTAGCACCTCGAACTGCTGCTGGATAGCCTTACCTCAATAGCGTTCGAACCGAAGAGGCCAGAGTTGGAAACGGGGTGGACCATGGACCATGACCTCCGTATTATCCCAGTCATTCATGGATGACAGGTTAAACCAAGTGTGCCTCAATCCAACCACAGCCAGTGCCATGACTCGGCCAGTCGCTTGTGCTGTACAGCGTGACGTCAGCAGAATGAGGTCAGACGCCATTCTCATGTCAGCCCATGTATCGATGGGTATTTCCTCCGCAAAGGCGGCATCCATTTCGACCCCCAACCCGGCTAGATTGGCCGTTAAGAAGGCACTCAAGGCTTGTGTGGCTTGGGCGGATGATCTGTAAGACCTTGCCTAGAGGCTGGCAGCAAAGCGGTCAGATTTGTGCGGCAGTTTGGGAGCTGTATTCGCCAGAGAGACCGCCCCCAGGTAGGGGGCGACATGATTAGCAAGGGTACGCTCCATTTGGGCAGGGCGATCCCAAATGCCATTCATGCCTTCCATGTATCGTATAGAGAAGCCAATGGGAGATCTGGACGAAAGCGGACGTTGCCACGCCTTTTGCCTTTCAGAAAAAATGTCCCGGAATGGAGGGAGCACCTCCTGGACAGATGGCGTCGCTCGGGGGAGATAAAACCCTTCCAGGAACGAGCACTGGTTTGGAGGTGGAGCCGAAGTCCACGGAACACCCTTGCGGCAGAAAGTGTGGAGAGTGTCACCCAAGGAAGCATTACCCTCCCCTTCAGACTCTGCGTCAGAACATGCCTGGGATGGAGGGAATTCTACATCAAAAGAACAATTCGGATCTTCCCTGTCATCCAACAAATCCTTAGCCACTACTGAAATACAGTAAAGTAGGGCGTTGGGTATATCAGGGGTGTTTGGTGGCAGTATATTGAAATGCCTGTTTAAGATAACTATTAACAATTTTGTAGAAACAAAATATCTCGGATAGAGTCGCCGCTTATATGTTTAAGCGAATTAGGCCACAAATCAAGACTTGGCACGTTTGACTAAGCTTAATTCAGTCACAAAAGGCTCCAGCCTTGACAGGCCCCAAGCACAAGTAGGCAGGTAGACAAGACCGTGGTAGGTCTGATATCCACACTTACCTTATCCGCTGACACAGGGATAGTTGGAGAAGTGATGAAAAGGTGAATACCTCGTAATTCAGCGTCCAAAAACAAGTCAGGCAAGTTTTATTAATGGACCGTTAAGCTGATACGAAAGCCGATGTGCTCATAAAAAGCGAAGAGGAGAAAGAGGACCTGCACATGCATGCCCCCCTTTTATAACCTCTCAAGGAGAGGCTACGGGTCCTCACAGCATATGCCTGCGGCTGTTATTATAAAAGTGCTTTGGTGGAATGTCGATGAATTGATAATTGTATGGCTTTCTCTCAATGCTGCCACCCTCAGGCTTTAGCTGGGCTTACACTGTGCGACTTTTGCCCCGATTTGGCACTCGCACGACTTTTTGGGAGTCAGGCCGATTTCTTGCTCAATAGCAGGTCAATCGTGAGTCTCGCATTGCGCAGTGTGCATGGGGTAACGACAAGCGATTTCGCCTCACGATCGTGCAATCGCAGGGTCGTAAGAAAATCAAAACTGTTTAAAATCCTCTTCGTGCCTCGTGTCAAAATCGCACAGTTAAAGCAGTGCTACGACCCGATTTGACACTACACATGCACAAGTTAATAGGGCCGTGCGATTCGCGCTTGAGCATGTCCTCATCTCCACCTCAGGTGTGCATGTTCCCTCCTCTGCAGCTCCGGAAACAATTGTGTCGTGTCGCACAGTCGGACCATTCTGCTCGCATCCGACTGTCGGCTCGTATAGTGTGAGGACGTGAGTCGTGAGATATGAACTTTTAAATCGCGAAATTTCCTCGTGCAGTGTGAGCAGGAGCTTAATACCCACGACTGAAAATATCGCACAGTGTATGCCCAGCTTTAGTGAAATTGGTAGTGCACAACATGCTTAAACAAAAGGCATAAACTAAGGGATAGGTCTATTGTTGAATGACTGTCTGTATGTATGCAGGGGAGGGTAATATGTTTTGAGGTGCAAAATATTTTATGCGTATTACAGTTACGCTCAAAATAATAGCAGGGTCTATAAATAGGGGAGTAAATGTCAAAATCCTTCAATTTTGACATTTCCTCAAGTCAAAAAGTAATTACATTTTATGTTTCACAGAAAGTCAAGAAATGTAGTGTTCAAAACAATAGTATATGTATGCTGCCTGACTCCTTCATTTCACTGGAACCAATAAAGTTACAGTACTCTACTGTACTGTGCTTGCAGATGATGCTGTGGCTGAACCGAGTGTTGTCACAGAAGTGGCAGATATTGTATCTTCTGTTGTAGTTGCAGATGATTCAGTTGCTGGGTTGAGTGTTGTCATCAATGTAGCAGAAACCGTGATATCTTCTGATGCTGTACTTGCAGATGATTCAGCTGCTTGACTGAGTGTTGTCACTGATGATTGAGTGGCAGGTGTTGTACTGCCGCCTGGATTTGTACTTGTAGACGATTCAGTTTCTTGAGTGAGTGTTGTCATCAATGTAGCAGAAACCGTGATATCTTCTGATGCTGTACTTGCAGATGATTCAGCTGCTTGACTGAGTGTTGTCACTGAAGTGGCAGATATCGTTGTATCTTCTGCTGTACCTGCAGAGGATTCAGTGTCTTGGCTGAGCGTTGTCACTGACGATTGAGTGGCAGGTTTTGTACTGCCGCCTGGATTTGTACTTGTAGACGATTCAGTTTCTTGAGTGAGTGTTGTCATCAATGTAGCAGAAACCGTGATGTCTTCTGATGCTGTACTTGCAGATGATTCAGCTGCTTGACTGAGTGTTGTCACTGAAGTGGCCGATATCGTATCTTCTGCTGTACCTGCAGATGATTCAGTTGCTGGGCTAGGTGTCACTGATGACTGAGTGACAAATGTTGTAGTGCCATCTGAAGGTGTTCTTGCGGATGATGCTGGGCTGAGTGTTGTCAATGATGTGACAGATATGGTAGTATCCTCTAATGTTGTACTTGGAGATGATTCAGTTTCTTGGCCAATTGTTGTCACTGAAGTAGCAGTAGCAGAAAACGTGTTATCTTCTGATGTCGTGCTTGCAGATGACTCTTGAGTTTCTTGGCTGAGTGTTGTCATTGTTGATTCAGTGGCAGGTGTTGTAGCCCCACCTGAATTTGTACTTGTAGACAATTCAATTGCTTGAGTGAGTGTTGTCACTGAAGTGGCAGATATCGTTGTATCTTCTGCTGTACCTGCAGAGGATTCAGTTTCTTGGCTGAGCGTTGTCACTGATGATTGAGTGGCAGGTGATGTAGTGTCTCCTGAATTTGTACTTGTAGACGATTCAGTTGCTTGAATGAGTGTTGCCATTGATATTGCTGATACAGTTTTGTCTTCTGAGGTTGTGCTTGCCGATGATTCAGTTGCTGGGCTGATTGTTGTCATTGATGTAGCAGAAACCACGATATCTTCTGAAGTTGTTCTTGCAGATGATTCCGCTGCTTGACTGAATGTTGTCACTGAAGTGGCAGATATCATTGTATCTTCTGTTGTACTTGCAGAACGTTCAACGTTCGCTGCTGGACTGAGTGTTGCCACTGATGATTGAGTGACAAATGTTGTAGTGCCACGTGAAGTTGTACTTGCAGATGCTTTAGTTGCTTCCCTGAGTGTGGTCATATATGTGGCAGAAACTGTGGTCTCTTCTGATGTTGTACTTGCAGATAATTCAGTTGCTGGACTGAGTGTTGTCACTGCTGATTGAGTGGCAAATATTGTAGTGTCACCTGCACTTGTACTTGTATATGATTCAGTTGCTTGGCTCTGTGTCGTCAATGATATCGCAGAAATTGTGATAATTTCTGTTGTGGTACTTCCAAATGATGCAGTGACTGAGCTAAGTGTTGCCATTGATGTTTCACCTGAAAATTAAATCCCATATAATTGGTATACTTTGCTATGAATCACATGCATTCCACCACTAACATCATACCCTCATACTGTAAATGTGTCAATGATGTATTCTCCTGAAAATGAATTGGCATATAATTGGTATGCATGGTAAACCATTTTCTCTTAAGCCAGTCCCTGCATTGCACAATTACAGTTTTGCGGCCGACTGTATAGACAGAATTTTGTTAGGGATGTGTTTTGCTGTGTTTGGCTATAGGAAAATATTTTCTAGTACACAATGTTTTCCAGTTCTGCCAACTCAAGAGCAGAGAATAGAATGACCCCTCAAATTTATGAGCTGAGTGATGTCTTAAGGTGTGAAAAACAGATGTAGACGTTTGACCGATCCGTCCGATCGTTCATACACAAGCATGATATGATGTGGAGAAAAGCAACTCAGCATCATAATGCAATTGACGTCATCAGATGTTGAGGTGCTTCTTATCTTGCTTAAGTCATTGTCATTCCAGTGTAAAGGAATCCTGCACACTCACAATTCCACCAAAAAACTGAAATACTTTTCAGTCATCCAACCTTCTTCAGGTAAGGTTACAAACGCAATTCATGATGATTAAGTTGTATATGTCTTCCGGACAGAGGAGACAGGTGTTCTCTCACGTTTGACTTCTCCAACAGGTCATGTAATGGATAGGCGATGTGGCAATCTTCATGAATGTAGTGACCTGACCTATGCCACAGGACCTAATAGGTCCACGGTAGTCAACCAAGTTTGCGTTTGAATTGTGTTTGTAACTTAACCTGAATAGGGTCGGATGACAGAAAAGTTGTATTAACGTTTATTGCTGGAATGGACAGTGTGCTGGATTGCTTTACACTTGAATGACAACCCCACTGGGATAATATCCTACATACCTGTCCAATGACAGAGGTGTGCAAAAGCGCCGTTTTGAACTGCTTAAGTCATTGTGGAAGGAGGACACTACTCACCTGTTAATGTACCTTCAGCTGAAGTAGGAGTTGTGAAGAGTGATGATGGCGTTACAGCTGAGGAGGCTGAGGATAATGGAGATGTTATTGTAGAATCAGCAGTTGTTGGTTGCATTATGGGCTGTTGCACAGTAACAATATGTTTACTGTAAATGTAGCAGGTTGGACTAGGTCCCCTGTTAGTGTGCATGTTGTAATTGAAAACAGATGCCCGTGTGGGCGAGAGCGGAGCCCTTCCGGTTACTATAAATTGCCTACTATATTGGCTGCTAGCCAGGTGTGGCTAACCTCAATACCGTTTGGCATTTGGTGGAGCCCTGTATGCGGGGTGTAGTGGATGTTCGTGGCATTTTGGGTGTTGGACCCATACCGGAGCGCTTGCAGAGCGCAGCTGAAATGCGGGCGCCAGGTTTCCGAACGTAGCCTAACCAGCGTGAAGGTAAGCCCTTCTGCATATGCACCTGCCGCAGCATTTGAATGGTGAGAAGCAAGGATTCAAGACTGGCTTCAGTGCTTCCACTGTTGCAACTTAAGGTCATTTCTAATTTACCGTCACTCTGTGCCTGTGGCTTTCACGCCACACCTTGCACATTGATAATGGCATTTCCCTGGCATTAACCCAGTCTGTCTTGTGCTTCCTAGGTTGAGCACATATTTTCAATGGGCTGGGGTGGGGGGACGCCACCGTCTTTTCCTGGTGTTTATGCTTGTTATTTTGCTTTTTACCACCACGAGCTCTTTTAGTTGTGGCAGGTTGTTGTTATTTGCGCAGGTGCGCGACGCCTTCGTCTTTCAGCCATACGGTCTGACACGGTCAGCTCCAATCACCCACCCCTTGGACAAGGGATGAGTGATTGGAGACTGGCCGGTTGAGATTAGTAGTATTATCGTGTAAACTTATTGGTGATGTGTAGATCCCCTGAGTGGTCTAGTAAACCCTCCGCCAAGAGGCCTGATTTGATAAACATAGGCTACCTTTTCACTGTGAATCATTTCTGTGTGCTGTGACCTCTTTTTGTTTATTTTGATTATGTTTTGTGTGTACAGTTTTGATTGCAGTGTTCTTTGGCATTCACAGTGCAGTGTGTAGGTAACACGCTCAGTAGGCCTTAATGACCTGTACTAGCCTACTCGGTGCTCTCGCACTTCAGCCGTCACGGTTTCACAATATCCATCTTTATTGACTTCAGTGGAGTTAAAACTGTTTGTGTATATAAACTGAACTGCCTGCACATGTTGAATACAATTAAGACTGAAAGCAGAAAAAAATAAGAACTATTGTATGTGCAACAGCTGTGTCATCCTTTGTCATCTAGAACCTGTTGGGAAAAAATGTTTTAACATCTGGGTTGTCTCACCCTTTAACGAGGCTGGCGTAGTCACCTTTTTAAAACCTGGTTGAGTAAAAGTTTGAACTCGTGGTAAACACCACTCTGCTACATAAACATAGTTTTTTTTCTAGTGTTATGGGTTGCTAAGTATTTTTGATTAACCAATGACATTTTCACTGATTCTTTTTTGTTTTCACTGTTTCACCACACATTTAAGTGCTAATTTTGTTAATGCCATTTACATTTTCATGAACAAAGGAAATCCGGGTAATGATCAAGGGGTCTGTTACACAAATGAAGAGTTCAGATGCAAAACTCCTTAACCCTCTACTGCATGCATTATTATTTTTACAGTGTAAAAAATGTTTCAGTGTTTTTTTTTAGTGTTAAAATGAGTTAAATAATAGATTTCCACCAAAAAAAAAGAAATTAATTAAGTTTTTAGCTACTGGTTGCCATATGTCAACTTCATGCAGTCGTGGAATCTTGTGTAAAATCAGGTCTTTCCTTAAAAAGAGAATTTTCCCTTCATAAATCTTCAATATATTACTTTCCAAATGTCAAAACTCATTAAATAACATAAATAAAAATATATATATTTTTAGTATTTAGTGAAAATATGTTTGGTAAAATAGCAAAATATAGTCTACAAGACAGACCATAGACATGTACACACATTTACATAAAAGCTTCCGAAAAGGTTGTTTACACTTATTTGCAAACATTTACAATGCATTTTCACATTAAACATGTCTAAAATTACAAATATAAGTACAAATGATTCATTTGGCACAATAATTATAAGAAATAACTGTAAAAATAGCCTCCAATTCCAATGGGGTTGATTGGGGTGAATGGCCAACAATGTTGCTCCATAACTGCATGAAGTTGCCATATGGCAACCATAACATTTTACCATCTAACAAAAAAACCTTTGCATCTCAATTATTTTTAATGATGAAAAATAAGAGTTTACATATTTCAGATAGCGTTTTGTATTTTTTTATATAACAATATTTTGGGCTGAAAAAGGGCTTTGTGTGTTTATTTCTTAATCATGTGACCTGAAAAGTTTTTTGTGGTTTCAAAGTAAACGGCTGTTTTATCACTAATAAGTATAAATAAACAGGTTATAGTGCACCCTCTATTAGAAAAACTGGAAAAAGTTGACGGTTGCCATATGGCAACCCCATGCAGTAGAGGGTTAAGTGCCTTTTCAGAAAATAATTTCAATTCATTTTTCTTTAATACAAAGCTATCAAAAAGCTCTAAAAATATAGAAGTGCAGGTCTTCAGAAATGGAGTTAGGGGGGTTTGCATCTGAACTCTTAAAATGTACATTTGTTTCAAAGATTTAATGGTAATTTTATTATATTTCATAATTGTATACGGTACTTCCAAGCCCCTATAACACCTGCTGTCCTAATCATTTCAATTGAGTAAAAATGAAAAACTCTCTGATGGAAGTGAACAATAATGCCATTACGTGGAAGAACATATTGAAATAGTTCTACCATGCTGCGAACTTCAACTGTGAACAATGACTTTAGGATATTATTTACTATTAATGTCAGGGTGCTTTATATGTGTTCCACATATTTGTCTCCACCATCAGGTATTTTTAAGAAGACAATGAATTCTGGCATGCATAAGGTAATCTATATCACTGAGAATCCATTTCAAACCTTCAGTTCTACTATATACTTTACCATCACTGAAGCTCCTGTAAGTAGTAACAGTTGGTGTCAATGTGGAAACATCTGTTGTGGGACTGGATGTAGCCACAGCGGTTGAAGTAACAGTTGGTGATGTGGTAACATCTGTTGTGGGACTTGATGTAACAACAGCAGTTGAAGTAACAGTTGGTGATGTGGTAACATCTGTTGTGGGACTTGATGTAACAACAGCGGTTGAAGTAACAGTTGGTGATGTGGTAACATCTGTTGTGGGACTTGATGTAACGACAGCGGTTGAAGTAACAGTTGGTGATGTGGTAACATCTGTTGTGGGACTAGATGTAACAACAGCGGTTGAAGTAACAGTTGGTGATGTGGTAACATCTGTTGTGGGACTTGATGTAACAACAGCGGTTGAAGTAACAGTTGGGGTTAATGATGTGGGAACATCTGTTGTGGGACTAGATGTAGCAACAGCAGTTGAGGTAACAGTTGCTGATGTGGTAACATCTGTTGTGGGACTTGATGTGGTAACATCTGTTGTGGGAAGTGATGTAGCAACAGCAGTTGAAGTAACAGTTGGTGATGTGGTAACATCTGTTGTGGGAAGTGATGTAGCAACAGCAGTTGAAGTAATGGTTGGAGTTAATGATGTGGGAACATCTGTTGTGGGACTTGATGTAGCAAAAACTGTAGTACTTAATGGAAGGGTTGTAACTCCAAGAGTTGTCGATGAGACTGGCGTTGTAGTGGGGACTACTGTAGATGAAAGGTCTGTTCCTGTAACAACAAATGTTGAGGCAAAAGTTGAGTTTATAATTGAATCTTGTTTCCTGGCCCTGTTTTTTGTCTTTTTGTTGTTTGTTTGTTCACCTTCAGTGTGACCCATTTGCAAGAGGAACCCATACACACACTGGAACACACCCTGACACATGCAAACTTTTGGACAAACACACACATCTACGTAATGGTCATTTGATGTAACATTGCATTGGTTGTTAACGCTGATTGTGCTTGTTGTAAAGGTGGTTAGTCCATTATTTCTACATGATTTAAGTTACATATGATTGGGGTGGCCCTCACATTTGAGCTTGCATGGCGCACCCAGTTTCTAGTGCAACCCGGGTCATTTCCCAACTATACCCCCAAACTATACCCTAACTATCTCTCTCCCAACCATTTTCTGTCATCTGTTCAATCTTCTGATTAGGGTCCCAAATGCCATAAAATACATACATTTAAGTTACAACTAATTGAAAAGTCAGCTTTCTTGACATGCCAAAATTTGAAGAGGATATAATCACATATAGTGATCCCAGGTGAAAAAGTGGTTCAATTTAGTACAATAAAAGCACGACTGATTTGTACTTAGCATGTTAAAAGTGCCCTCATACTTTTTGTGCTACGAAAAAGTATGTTTACAATATGCTTATTTAAAGTGTACTTAAAATTAGATGTAATTAAGTTGCTCTCAAATACAGTACACTTAGCCAACCATACTTAAAGTGGACTTGGAAGATGTTTGGCTAAAGTGTATTTAGAGGGAGGGGAAAAACCCCCTACTAATAGTGTTCTAATAGTGAACTTACTAAAAGTGTATTTTTTAATAACATATTGCAATTGCACTTTTTTAAAGTGCACAATGATTAGACTTCACCCAAATGTCTTCGAAGTGTGATTTTCTATAGTGCATTTTAAAGTAAATCGCTTTAACATATTGCAAGTATACTTTTTCTAAGTGCACCATGATTGTAGCCTGGTCCTGACCATCCCATAATACTACATTTCATTTCGTATTTATGGTCTGGCATTTGTTTGCTCTGAAGCGATTGTAGGAAGCAGGAAGTTTGCAGTCAGTTATGGTTTGAAATTATTGGACACCTCTCACCCAATCGCTGGCAGTTACTTAACAACAACATAGCGCAGACCAATGGCTCTGGCGCAGATGTGTACGTCATTGTCACCAGCGTCCTCCCCCTTTCCTCCCCACGTGGGGGGCGTATTCGATTATTGGCTGTTTTCTGGGGGGGCGTTGCGATCAAAATTCTACTGCTCCAGGCACTCCACAGAGAAGCACGGCCAGACTACAGTGGTGGAGCCAATCCTTTGGCGGAAGTACGTAGGATGGCTTGTGAGGCTACCATGATTGTACTTCACCCAAATATCTTCAGTGCGCTTACACAAAGTGCATTTACCCATCATGCACCATCATGCATGTCCCATCATGCACTGCACTTCTTGGAGCTAAATTTCTCAAACAGAGAGGCATTTATCTCGAAGGAATATCTTTGGTTTGCATGAAAATATTACTCATTGTTGTATTCTGCGTGTATTGTAGGTTTTTTATTTTATTTTAAGTGGAATAAATGATGACCATGTTCCCACTGTCATTGCGACGGTCATGTATATGTTTTGGTATATAAACCTATAGGCTCACCTATCTCCATGGTGGAAGGTAAGACAGAAGTAATTGACCTAACTAAGGTTGGCATATCAAAGAAAAAGCTGAAGCATAGGAAGATGAATCAAGACACAGTTGTAGTGATGTGTGTATCTGAAATCACTGTGAACCTGCAATGACTGTGAATGGCAAACATGCTATACATGCATATCACTGATGTGACCTGTGAATGTGGTTAATGTACAAGCTCTGAGATACAGCTTGGATTATAGAAGTATTGCATTTATGTTATTTCATGTACTTGGGAGTGTACTGTAAACATACTTCAAGCATACCTGTTAATATATTTACAATACTGAACATGATGTACTTTTTACAGACTTGAAGTGTTACACTGTAGTCCAAAGAAGCATGAAGTTAATATACTTTTATTGAACTTCAAGTAACAATAAAATGTCATAGAAGAGTACTCCAGCACACTCTTAATGGCATACGAATGCATGAAAAGTGTGTTTGGAGCATACTTTCATAAGTATGCTTGTAGTGCACTTAAAGTTGTCCAAAAGCGGTGCCAATTTAGCAGCCTCAGTGTACTGCAAATGTGCTGAAGTACTGCTTTAGTACTGCTTCAGCTCACTAATAGCAATGAAGCGCACTTTAAATCGCTGAAAATAGTACACTTTGTACTTAGTACAGTCAAAAAATGTACACTTTAAGTATATGGGTTTTTCACCTGGGATGTCCAGCTCCAATTTTGGAATCCGGAGGGTTTTGATGCAATGCAACTCCAAACATCCCACCATCAGCAACAACATAAAGACTTAGCTAATTTTGCTACTTCACATTTTCTATTTGCGATTGCCAGTGTCACATAGTCTATTTTGTTTACCCCATTTTGTGTCATGATAAGATTATACTTGCTCAAAAAATATCATAAATGTATGAATATTTTTTCTTTGTTGTTGAAGCATAAACACTTCAGAAAGAAAACTTACTTTGAGAAGTAAGTGCACTGGTGCTCAGCGATGGTGAAGTAAGTGCACTGGTGCTCAGTGATGGTGTGGTGTTCAGGGTTGTGGTAGGACTTGTGGTTGGGCAGATGAAGCTGTCATCAGCATCTATTCCAGTGGGAATGTACTGTCTGAAGCCTGGTGGGTCACTAGCAATTTGAGAGTCAATCCAAGACTGATAACTTGACACCCTGGCGTAAACTCCAGGAAAATCTGCAAGAGCACATCCAATGCCAAAACTGACAATTCCAGACTGGATCCACTCAGAGTTCTGTTGGTTTACCATTGGACCACCCGAGTCTCCCTGGAATTAAAGAGGCATAGTTTCACACACAAACTATGCAAATGTATGCATATGACTATGCTGCACAGTTTACATGCATTCATATATGCATACACAACACATTTTTGAGAAACATTAAACAATTAAGTTTAAAAGAAATGGGTGGTTTGATGACATTCTCATCATTACCATGCCGTACCTGACAAGAATCTTTTCCACCAAGAAGAAGACCAGCACATATCATATTTTCAGATATTTGTACATTTTCCTCTCTATAAAAGCAGCCACATTGATTGTTTCCAATCACAGGTATCTCAACTTCCTGTAATGTCTGAGGAGATGGGAGAGCCACTGGAAATGGAGTACAAAAAAATGACATATTGAGCAACATCAGAAACATTCAAAGGAGTTTTACCAGCTTTTATGAAGTATTCATGAGTTTTGCAGTATCTAGAACATACCACATTTCCTTCAGTGTGGAGAATTCCACTGTCGCTGGCTAATTCTTTGTGTATTTTGTTTGATACCCTTATAGTTAAGTTAATTTACCTCCTTGTCCAATGTCTCCCCAGCCAGTGATCCAGCTGTCAGTGCCGCTGTGGAACAAACTATTGGTGTCTGCCAGACAAACAGGACTGATGTAGTCACTGAAGGTCACCGTTGAGTTCATCCTAACTAGTGCAATGTCACTGTCACTTGTGCTGGCACTATAATCCGGATGTAGTAGAATCTTGGCCATATCCATGGTCAATTGATTGGGGCTATCCGTATCCAGATCGTGAGCACCGAGTAGGACTGTCCAGTCTGTTGGATCAGAACTTGCAACGGAAACGAAAATATTGTTTGCAAACTTCAGCAGATAATACAACAGGTTAGTAAAATGACATAATATATTCATTTTGTATACCATAACACAGCACAATTGATTGTAACTTATGTTATCCTGTAACACTTCCAACAAAATAGAGCAAAGTCCTTCCTTATTAGCTTTTGCCAGTTGCCACAGGAGAGATCACTAGCAGTTTTTGTCCTACTGTGATGACTGTCGTTCTTAACTCCTAACTGGCATTGCATCAGCATTCCCCTGTACTGCAGTATTTTTTTTATTATTATATTTTACTGCACCCTTTTTCTCTACGTTTGGTGTCTTTTGTGTTACTGATTGTAGCAGCAGTATTTATTACAATGTTGTACTGCATACAGCAGAGGTGTGACCAAGTCACTAATGTGCAAGTCACAAGTAAGTCTCGAGTCTTTCCACTCAAGTCCGAGTCAAGTCACAAGTCAAGACACATCTGACCAAGTCAAGTCCAAGTCCAAGTCGTACCCCAGCCAAGTCAAGTCCAAGTCCAAGTCTCATTTTTTTTTCAAGTCCTTAACAAGTCACAAAGGAATTTTCTATTTGCAATCACAATTTCGATCATAAATTCATTAGTATATTAATGAGACCTGAGTAAAAATATGACAATGACTAAAACAGTTGCTGAGAAATCAGTCTAAACCAAACTACTGCTTGTGCTGTGTATGTAAAATGTAATTTAATTTCATTTTTTTCACATAAAAATACATTTCATGTGAATTTGTACAAGGAGCAACCATATGCCAAATATTTACTGTCCAGTGGGCAAATAGTCCTGTTTGCATGCATGCGTGCGTATGTGTGTGTGTCCGTTCCATCAGCAGAAGATCGGTCATATCAAGGTTGTATACAGACTCTAGCATCATAACGCTAAGAGCAGGGCTCTATGGTTAACTTTTTCACTAGGAGCACAGGGCCACAGCTTTGGCTGGGCACAGGACCAAAAACTCTGAATGCACCCCCTAAATCCACACCCCCGAAACTACAAGCCTTGACTGTTTTAAGACCGTTTAATTTCAATGAGGAAAAAAATAGACTAAGCCAGGGATGCTGAGGTGGTCACGGGGAAAGTTTTTTTTCAAGACATTAGGGAGGCATATTACACTTCCGACCTGAAAACACGGATTCACACTTTCATACAGCCGAGGCTACTATGTATGAATTTACCCACAAAGGCCAAGGGTTAAAGTAGTCTATGTCTTACAGGTGCTACCCAACCCCCCGTCGCTTTACTGTAGTGTACCACTCAACTAATGTAAACATTTTGGTTTGGCTTTAAAAGATGCCATTTTTCGTAAGGTACCATATTAAGCTCACCATTCTCATCAAGATAGTGACATACAGCAGGGGTAATCAATGAAAAGACTGTTCTTTTTTTTATATTCCTCCCTGTGTGTGTGTGTGTGTGTGTGTGTGTGTGTGTGTGTGTGTGTGTGTGTGTGTGTGTGTGTGTGTGTGTGTGTGTGTGTGTGTGTGTGTGTGTGCATGGGGGGAGGGGGGATACAAATGTGAGGCAGGATGATGAGTTAACAGCACAGATCAGCAGGCAGCCCTGTCTCAGGGTTCACTTTATCTCATTATCTGTAAACCAAAAGCTGACCACTGACAGTGAACCCACCAATGAGCGCACTATGCTGTCTGCTGTAGGGTATGTGCCAACAGTTCTTTTTCTAACTTCGCTCGGTGTTTCACTATGGGATACGCTTGGGCGTGACCATCTATGCAAGCTCCAATGACATTACGTCTGTCAAAGACAGACAGTCGACGCAGTCGGGCTCCGCCCGCTTGGGGTGTCTACCCCCGTCGACACGCTGAGTCCAGCATTCTCGCTTTCTTCCCGTGAAGATCTACTACAAGCTCCTCGCACCTGCCAAGGCTGTGCTCGCTTAACCGTTCACAGACGGACCGTCCAGGACCCCGTCGCCGAACGCGACCGCGGCCGGTAAGTGCTATATTGTTTGCCTTCGTCAAGAAGTGCATTGAAGGTTTGCAGTTAAGTCAGCTTACTTTCCAACTCTAGTGAAGTGTCCGCGTCGTGGCGAACTTCAAGTTTAGCATGGCGGGCTACCTAACCCGCCTAGCTACCTAACTTCAGCTTAGCCTGATTTAGCTACCTCTACCTCCACCGAGCACTCGGGTGCCGGTGATAACTTATTAATGGTAAGCTACACCGTACAACAGGGAGCGAGAACGCCTTACTCGCTACTCTGTTTGACTATTTTCATCTGTTTTCTGTTTGTAACCCACCGCATGTAAACCCACTAAGCGGGAAACAAGTTGCTAGCTTCGATCTGTAGCTACAAGTTTAGCATGGCGGGCTACCTAACCCACCTAGCTACCTAACTTCAGCTTAGCCTGATTTAGCTACCTCTACCTCCACCCAGCACTCGGGTGCCGGTGATAACTTATTAATGGTAAGCTACACCTTACAACAGGGAGCGAGAACGCCTCACTCGCTACTCTGTTTGACTATTTTAATCTGTTTTCTGTTGGTAACCCACCGCATGTAAACCCACTCGGCGGGAAACAAGTTGCTAGCTTCGACCTGTAGCTACCCCGCACGTGCGGCTAATCTGCTAACACTGGTGTTAACTGAAGTAATCACTTGTTATGACGAGTTCTTCGAGTAACACTACTCTCCTCTCTCTTTTATTCTGAAAGATGCTTCAGGCATTTCCCCCGCCATGGGGAAGAGTGAAAACAAAGAGTGAAGAGCCCGTTGCCTCCCGTGCCGGCGTCACGCAGCCAACCATGGCGGGCGGAGAATCCCAGGTCTGCATGGAACCCTACCATGCACATGCAACGGTTGCAGGCCGCCATACCTGCACCACTGCGTGGACAATACCAGAGGGAATTCGGGAGCGGAGGCTGAATGTGGTGATCGTCACTAACAGCCCCCATGCACAAGTCAGACTCTGTGGATACCATGCCACCCGAGGACGACCCCAGCTTAGGCTACCCCCTCTCACAGGGAGCAGGAGGATACCCAAGCATAAAGCACAATATCAGGGACATCACGTCGCTGCCCCCTCGACCCCAACAGGGTGGGCGACCTATCCTGCAGTAATCAAGGCCCCCCAGTGACCATGCTGACTCGGCGGCCCTCTGCTCAGGATGCAGGAGACAAGGAAAGGGACCAGCAACACTGCCCCCAACCCCCCTCCCTCCTCAAGTCCAACCTGGCCACCCCTCCCAGCAGTCCTGGCCTGTCTGAGAGATGGCCCCCTGTCACTGGAAGCCTCACAAGTATTCCAAATGTGCCCTAACCGACGGGCTGTGTCGACTATGTCCAACATCGCTCTCCCCTGCAAGAGAGACTGATAGGTGGGCGAGCCGGTCCGATTGCTCTCTGATGCTGTCACCAGGTCCAGACGGACACGGCAAAACAGACACTCAGGCATCATCTACACGCTGCACCAAGGGCCCGGCGCTGTGCTGGTGAAGATGAGGGAGACAAGGTCTCGGCAGGCAGAAGGATGATGCTCTCTGGGCGAGCCTGACACACAAGCCGCCCCCAGGCCCCAACCTCCCAGACAGGTCAACACTGCCAAGGTAGTCATCCTATGGAGAGAGAGGCCATAGCCTGCACCCTAAGGGCTAGAACGGTCAGAAGCTCAAGGTGCTTCAACCCAGAACAGAGGCCCAAACTGTCCAAACGGCCTACAGGACCCAGTGGCGGACCTGACAGCCCAGGCTCACTTGTTCCCACGTCCTCGCCCACAGCGGAGAGGAAGATGGAGAAAAGGTTATGTCTTACAGGTGTTCAAAATCTGAAACTGCAGACAAAGTGTCACCAAGCACAAATCACACCCAATCTCAGTGTCCAGTAAATATACATTATTCGCACCTAGGCCGTGGGCCAAAGGCGAATCTGTTGATACAAAATAAACGCCAATGCTACACAGAGGGTAATTTCACCAAACTGTTCAGTATACCAAGGTGTTCAGTATACAAAGATCTTTATCTTCCTAGCAAGGGCCAGGAACGATTTGGTCAACACATAAGATGCACATAATGCATGAGAGCGGTCTCATCTCACTAAGGTGTTAAGTAGACTAAGGTCATTCGCACCAAGGCAGGGCCAAGGGCGAATTTTATTAACACAATATACACACATTGTGTCTCACCAGACTAAAGTGTTAAGTAAACAAAGGTCATTCGCATTTAGGTAGGGGCCTAGTGCGAATTGTCTTAACACATAACAATGTTAACATGTTATAAACATGCACACTTTGCATCTCACCAGACTAAAGTGTTCAGTAAACAAGGGTCTTTCGCATCTGGGCAAGAGCCAAGGGCGAAATTGTTACTACATAACTTACACAAGTAATGCAAAGCAGTAGCCTCTGTCTCACCAGACTAAACTGCTCAGTAAACAATTATCATTTGCATTCAGGCAGGGGCCAAGGGTGAAATTGTTAACATTATGCACACAGGGGATACTATCACAGTAGTCTCAGCAGTGTTAAGGGAACAAATATCCCTCGCACCCAGGCGAGGGCAGATTTGGTAACACAAAAGTGGCTCCCCTTGCACCCTAGGGGTAGCCTCAACAGACCAGTGTGCTTTAAAATAAATAAAGAATGCCATCCCCATCCAGGCCTTGGGCCAAGGACGGAGTTGTTATTGAGAAGTCACACACGAGGTGTACAAGTACAATGTACTGACACCAGAAATCTCTCAAAAATAAATACGGTACATAAATAAAGAAAAGGGGTGCACCACTGTCAGAACACCACCAGGGCGCACCATTTCCCCTTTATTGGCAGCGGAGACATAGCAGAGATCTCTCCGGTGACGCCACTAGTGTGCGTCACGTCACGGCTGCGTTGGTAACGTGACTAGCGTCATATAAGAGCGACGGGTCATGCTCATCCATGGCGTACAGTACACAAACGCAACACTACTTTATTCCACTGTAAGTGGATAAAGAACTTCTGTTGATCACAAAACCACTTAGGTTCAGTGGAACACTAATTTAAGGTCAGTAGACTGAGTTCTCGAGTTACGAACGAAGAGATCCCTTCTTTTCTACTCTAAGGAGCCGTCAATGGGCTCTCAACATACTGCGCGATCTCAGCTGGAAAGCGCATTTTACAGACCGCCTTATAAAAACAGGTATGCCACAATCGCATACATCTGACAACAAGGTGCTTTGTCAATCATATCATCGTCTCGATTTTGGGGTTGTCACAAGAGTTACAGCAGATGATCTTATCACAAGGCTGTAGCCTGTCTGAAATCAGAATGTGTATCATGAGTTTCGCCGCCACGGCAAAACATACAGCATTCTCGCTGTCTCAACCGGCGATTGAGGACGGCGTTAGCCCCTCTGACAGGCTTGGGATCAGAATACTGTAATTAAGACATTTTCCCCTATTGCTCCCTCTCGAAGGAGTCAGCATTAGATTCCAGGACGGCGCTAAAGCATCGAGTGAATTTGGGTTCAACAACCGTTAGTAGTAGTCAGACAAGGTCTAGACTACAGTTGGTGTAATGGCATCCGCTATTACGGTAGCGAGAGGTGTCTCTCTATGATGAAGGGCTTTTACAGTAAAGCTTACAGTAAAGCTTACTGGCCACGTTGTTCATGCAGTGGTTTCACCATCGCACGTCCAGGGCGACCATATACATTAAGTGTTCTGGGCCCTGAAACATTTCCAAAACGATGTAGGTGGTTGAGGAAACTATTGCTGGATCACAGTTTCTGTTAAGTCTGCAGAACAGGGCCAAGGGGAACATCCTCTCTACTCTCAAACATCGGCTGGTGTGGGGCAGGGGTTGGTGCAGGTTTTTGCTATCTCTACACCTTGTAAGGAAACACACAGTTCCCTCTATTCCTCCTTGGCATAAAAGATGCACTAGATTGCTATGGGCAAAACACCCTGCTCTATGCATTCACACCAATAAGCATAATAACCCCCACACTGGTCAGAGTCAGGCAACAGAGCCTGCTACTGATTTTGTTGGCCCAATTATGTCACCCTATGGGGTCACGATTGTGTAAGGGTGTTCGGAGGGCCCTCAGGGGCCCCACCTCTACTGAGAGATCCTCTCAGACAAGAAGCGATATTTATAATTCACACCTAGACAGGCTGGTCCGGTAGGCTCATTCTGTGAGAGGTAGAATTCAGACGCAGTCGCCCTCTCCCAGCAGTCACAGAGACTGTACTAGGGGCGACAGCAGCATACACACTTCATACTTGGTCATAAATGGCGTGTGTTCAAGGTATGGGGCACACGGAGACACTTCTCCCTAACGCCCTGTTGTTCAGCTTCTTAGCTTCCTACGGGATCTTATACACAGGGTTAAAGTCTTTCCCAATAGGAAAGTTTACCTTGCTGCATTTTCAGCCAGCCACTGAAGTTTTGAGTACAAGCCAGCAGGGTAGTACTCCTTGGAGACTTAGTTCTGGTTAAGTTGAGCTACACGCTCACCCCTCCAAATCACTGGTTTGAAGTTTAGCTTGTCAAGACTGTTCTAATACAGCATTAACCACCATGAAATGAGTGAGTGAACTAAAAGCCTTCCTTGTGAGGCCCTCTTGGTTTACAATCTGACTCTGATTTGAAGAAGGTGCGTCTTCTCCCCATTACAGATTTGTGCCCAGAGCAGGACTTTCTTTAGATGTCGGAGAAAGGACCTGGATGCCCCGCACCCTACCCCCTCACTCAGAGGAGGGTCAGGAGCTCAACTATGTGTGTCCTGTTAAAGCTCTGTGACTATACAGAATTTAGCAGAGTTCAACTTTTTGCGGCGGCCACACACCATAAAGGACTACCACTGCCACGTCAGGGGTTGTCTCATTGGATTGTGAAAGCTACAGCGGTTGCCTATCAGAATAATGTCTCGCCGGCCCCTTAGGGACCTAAGAGCTTATGCATTAACAGGAATGGCCAATTCCAGGGCACTGTCCACGGAGTTGCCAATGGTAGGCCTGTGCAATGTAGCGAACAGGGCCCCAGGGTACACGTTCGCCCGCTTTCATGAGCTAGAGGTATCTGGCCGACACTTATCTCACGCTGTACTAGGTTCTGACTCCCCAGCAGCGATCTATACATTCTGACCGATGCTACTGTAATAAGGGCTTTACATAGCGTGCATTCCGGGAGTGGGCTATATCTCCCATAGTGAAACACCGAGCGAAGTTAGAAAAAGAACGTTAGGTTATGGCTATAACCCTCGGTTCTTTGATAACAGAGTGAGGTGTTTCACCTATTTTTCCCTCCTTGCACTAGTTGTTAGGTGGGGAAGAAACCGTTAAGAATGCTGGACTCAGCGTGTCGACGGGGGTAGACACCCCAAGCGGGCGGAGCCCGACTGCGTCGACTGTCTGTCTTTGACAGACGTAATGTCATTGGAGCTTCCATAGATGGTCACGCCCAAGCGTATCCCATAGTGAAACACCTCACTCTGTTATCAAAGAACCGAGGGTTATAGCCATAACCTAACGTTAGCCTTGTAGACAATTGTCCACATGGGCTAAGAAATGAGGACAAATTTAGGCCTAGTTAGTTGTATTAAATTCCTGATAATTGTTGAAGCTGTATCGGCATTGTCGCTTTCCCCCTCACATTCTCGCCGCAATGACCCATCACGAAACATTTTACTGCGTCAAAGTCCGCGCTAGAACATTCGTTTGCAGGATGGTCATCCACGCCTTGTTATATTAGCCTACTAGACTTCTTCTCGGGGCTTATTCGCCTGCACGCTGCCGTAGTTTGAAATAATGCAAATTAGACATTCGTGGCGTGAGAATGTCAGTTAACGAGCCAAACGTGTTCTGCGCTTCTACAGTATAGGAGGAAGTAGGCTACGGTGTATAATGCCCTATCCAACATTTCGCTCTCATTTTTTCTCTAAGTGGACGACTCTACCCTGTGCCGTTTGGTGTGCCGCTTGCAGTAGGCTACTATCCAGTTACTGAATGCCCGACGTTTGCAGTCAGTCACATCAAAATGTGTCGCATTGTTGTCTGTGCCTCTCACCCTCGTCTCGCTGTCCTCCCTCAATCGCCCTCCTCTCCCCCTCAAAGTCACTTGTATGCTGTTCATGCATCTTCAAAAAGAATAAGTTCACCACTGTGCACGCCACAGATTGTAGCCAAACAAAATTCTGCTTTTATGTTTCCTTATTTTTGATTATTTGGAAAGCAGGGTTTAACATGCCAGTTCTCCAGTGCTTGCGTCGTGCTGCTCTAACCTGTCATTTCCAAGCAACGGCAATGACTCCAAACTTCCAAAATTACCAACAAAACATGTTCGAACTGTGAGAAACTTAATATAAGATTGATTCGACACCATGAGATACAAGTTTCACGAGCGCAATGACTGGGATGGAAGCAGCGCGAGATAGGTTGGGCACAGGGCGCTTTATCCACGGGAAGCCGAGCCATGCATGTCTCGCGCCGCTCAGCAATAGCGTGCGTCGGCTTCCATCTCTTTAGCCATGGACTAGACGCATTGAATGAGCCCAGTGAGTTAGTCTGTGAAATAGCGTCCTGATGCCCATTTAATAAGGTTAAAAATAGACTATGAAAGACAAAAGAAACGTTTAAACTTTGACTCTAGCCCACTACAAGCGTGAACTTATGCCAGCTGTCTCCTAACTGGAGTCCCCTCAACTTGCCGGTCACATTTCTTTCGTCCACACGATTCGAATGGCGGAAATTTCCCACAAGCAAATGCATGCTTATTTATTGCGCAATGATCCGCTCTGACTTATTGTCCGACTTCGTAGGTTTCATATCGTTTTAAGAACAATACCTAGGCTACGTTTAGCTGTGTAGGCTATGCTCAAACTCGGTTGGCAAATCTGCATCTCCATTGTCTGACGCCCCATTAATAACTTTATGGCGGACTCTTCCACAACCAGCGAAGTAGCCTACCTGATCCAGCTTAGTCTCATACTGCAGGTGGGAGGTTGTTTTTCAACTTTAAGTTTTTTTATATATATATAAGTCTACTGATTTCAGACATCTCAAAACGCATATGCTTCGCACAAAGCAGCATGGGTGTAGCCTACAGAAGCGTTTTGCACATCACAGCTCCCCAGCACACACTCTTCCTACAACATTGATATAAAATATTTTGTTGATCAGAGGGCCGAGATCAGAGATCAGATCAAACTTCCATACAAGAATGCAAAACGAGTTGGGGTGAGAGGGAGACAAATTAACTTCCGCGATGGTTTAAAATGTGGGCTATGTTTGTTCTGGAGACTCGGAGATGGTGTTTCACTGTTGACGCCGGTCGCAGCGTCCAGGCTACATAGCACCGCTTACAGCAATGACGTGATTCAAACAAAGAAAGTGGGCGGGCTGTTGCATTCTGAAAACAAGGGTCTGACTTGTTACAAAAAAAAAAAAATAGACCTAGACCAAACGTGGCAAGTCACGCCAAGTCATTGCAAGTTACAACTGTCAAGTCCAAGTCGAGTCTCGAGTCAAAGGCGTGCAAGTCGAGTCGAGTCGCAAGTCCTTTCTGATCTTGAAATTTCAAGTCGCAAGTCTTCACACCGCTGGCTCGAGTCTGACTCGAGTCAAAGTCACTGGACTCGAGTCCACATGTCTGGCATACAGTATCTTCCCTATTATCACAAGGTGTGTCAACTCCACCCAACATTCTTGCACTTCCTCTTTCATACACACACATCAAACACACACCAGAAATATGAATTGTAAAAGCATTAAAGACCCCTACTTCAATTTAAAGGGGTATTCCATCGGTGGAGACATGAATATGTATTGAAAGTGGGTCATATATGTAGTAGAATGGTAGCATACATTTCTAATTTGGTGCCTTCTTGGCCGAGAAGGCACCGAGGCCGAGAAGGCACCAAAGGCAGAAAATTACCTTTTAGAGCTTGTGGATTTGACAACAATCCCCATAATGCATTGGAATGCTCAACTTCCACAGGCCACACCCAGGCAGCTCTACCAGGGACTTACTGGAGCCTCAATGCCAGTGATTTCAAAAGCACTGGCACACTGAACTGTGATGGGTCTATTACATAGAGGTAGAAAATAACACAAGAGAGGACACAGCAATTTGCGACAGCACTGGGAAATGGCAGCTGGAGCTTCCTAACTTCCGTAGGTATAGTAGGTTCCTTCAGGCAATGCAAGTCAATGGGGAACACGCCCACCCCTGTCAACAAATTGACTAAAACTGTGTGAATATGAAGTAACACATTAATCAAACACCAGATTTGAAATGGCAGGCTAAATATCTACTAAAATCATATGAGTCGATAAAATAAATTTAAAAATCAAATAATATCTTTTATGAACATAGTTAGCAACACACTTCAACTATTGTCCGTGTATAGTGTGTTGATGGACATTTTCACATGATTAAGCCATTTTTGACAGAGGTGAGCCTCGTTCTCCGTTAATTTCCAGTTCTCTGATCTACCTACAGATAATGGCCGCTACAGATTGCCGTAAAAAGGGGGCGGGGTCCTCTCTAGTGTTATTTTCTACCTCTATGGCCTATTAGCACATTAGGTCCAACCCCCTATGGGCGGGGTTGAAAGGGTGGGAAAAAGGCTTGTAGTCTCAACAGGAATCCTCTCTTACACTTCCTCCTACAATGATGCAAAATGACGATTTTTACATTTTTACGAGGGCCTTACTAGCTCACCTGGTAAAGCAGTGTGCAGCTGATAGGACCCATCGAGTGTTGATGAGGGAACCGCCACACTGATGCTGAAGTTGCCACTGCAAGCTCACTTGCCAGGGCCAGTGTCCAGCACTACTGTCTTGCCCCCCAACTATCCTGTTTCTGAGTGCAGGTTTGCCACACACTGAGATGGAAAAAAAGAATGCCAATTTTCAACGTGGTGAATGTGTACATTTTGTGACTCAAATGACTTCAAGAATGTCTTCTAATAATGTCTTCTTAATAATTCTACTCACAATCAGCAGAAATTCCTGCAGTGGCGTTGGTGGTACCTGAGGGACAGTTGTGCATATTCATACTCATGTAATTATTTTGTTTCAATTTCTGCATGTACATCAACAAAAAAAATCAACAAAGACATGGGATTTATGAACACAACAACCTTGACATGAATCCTACCTGGCAACAATTGGCCAAAGTCAATTTACTGTACAAGGTTAACCATATTCAGACAGTGCTTTTGGCATTCCTGGGACTAAGGTCCTATTCTTCCTGGGCCTATTCTTTTGACACATGTCATAACTCATGATGAACGGAATACCGTATGACTACCAAATTTGGGGGAGATAATCTATTCATAATATGGACATGACATCTATGAATGTCATCATTTAGGCGTCATTATTTGGCATCATGACATCATTATGACGTCATTATCTGATTTAATGCCCCAAATCTGGCCATAATGTATTAATTTTCCATAAGATTTAAGTAATGCACTTAAATTTGAATTGTTATATGCTTCAGAACACTGCAATGCTCACAAAGCTGCCTGATACTAATGGAAATAACACAAAATGTGAAAAACTATGTCACAAAATGGCGTCATAGATATGATAAAGTGGCTTCAGTTGATGACATTGCACCAAGCGCTAAGTCCTCAATATCAGGACATATCAGTACCTTATTTGCAGGGTATGACATGCATGACATACTTCAGCAATGAGAAATGAAATGAATGAATGAAATTGAGGTGAAATGTGCATTGATAAAGATAAAGCCTGCCACGATTATATATGTGGCGATGTCATCAAATTAGCATAAATTTGCATAAATTAATGATAATCAATTAAGCTGATGTTAGATTAGGTATGTTATGTAGGTAATTTGTGTTAATGTAATGGAATAACTATACAATAAGTTGTATGTGATAAGGGAGGAACAATAATGAGCTTAGATCAGTGATTTTTGGTCAGACATACCTGTATGAAAACAATGGCAAAAAGGATAAACCTAATCTTTTGGAACTAATTTGTAACCAACTACATTTTAGGGGAAGTTACCAAGTTTCGTAGTCATAGCTTAAGTCGTTAAGGAATTGTACAATATCAAAGTTGCTGCGGGCGGTTGCTGCAGTCTCTCTAATTGTCAACTCACAGTCGCATGACTTCCTGCACATTAAGGTATGAATTTTAGTGCAAACATTTTACCAGTAGGCCGAGTAGGTAGTTTGGAAATTATCTAAATTACGGTAGGCGCAGCAGTGTAGTACATCATAGCAACACTCTTACGTTCAACTTGAAGGGAGTTCGTATCCACACCAAGTGCAGAGACTAGTGTACTGTTGTCTGAAGCAGCGTTCACCAGGGTGTCAGTCACCTCGCTGACTGCAGGAACAGAACCGTCATCTTTAAAGACAAGGTCCATGTCTGCAGCAATTGATCCTTCACTACAATTAAAGAAGTGTACTGAAGGTTAAGATGACTATTTATTCTCTATATCTATCATAGGCCTATATCTAAACTTTTCTTCAAAGTACGTTTTTCAATTCAAGTTCAGGACAAGTTGCTACACGATAAAAACACATTCTGTTCTCACCTAAATCCATTAACCTCAGAACCAACAAAACTTGAGCCATACTCATCAGAGTATGCATCATCCATCTGAAATAAAGACAAAGAGAACATTTTGAGGAAAATATAGTGTAACGGACTCAGAAGATCAGATGAAAAAGACCCCCTACCAGTATACAAGCAGTCAGTTAAGTTGATATGTTACAATAAAAAAGAAAACAGGTGATGAGGGATTGTGAATATTTGGTAAATATATATATGGTGAATCCTACAGTGTCTCTGAGCTTCTAGCCATACCAGTACATTACAGGTACAATATATAAGGATACACCGATACCGGTGGTATCAACCCCGATCCTTGCTCATCATACTCATACTCATCAAACACTTGCCAATACCAGGCACTATACTGCAATTACATGAAACAACGCAACATAACTTCACGTTCTGTTGACTTGAAAGCAGCATGGGGGAAAAAGCACTGCCTCATACATTTACTAACATCTGGAAAGTAAAGCAAATATCTCAGGTGGAAAAAGCAATGCTGTGCATTTATTGTATTGTTGGGGGGTGAAAGGATCTGTATCTATACTCGGTATCTGCTTTTCAAAAAGTGGTATTGGCTATCAATATATACTACGTATACAATAGATACAATAGAAAACATGGATAGTAAATAATTGTCACACTACCGCTGAGGTAACGGAATCTGATAGATCGTTGTAGGCATCCGATGAGGGATCTTCCAGATCTGGTGTAAATTCTCCCGGCATACTAAACTTCACGTTGAATCTCGCCTGTGCCCCGCTAGAAGTGCTTAATGCCAGTGGTAGTGTAGTGGTAAACTCTAGTGTAGTAGTTTCAGCGAAAGTAGTTGTGGGAATGAATGTAGTTGTTACTTCTGCTGATGTTGTCTCGACTACCGTAGTTGTGGGCATATGTGTTGTTGGCATAGTTGAAGGAATGGATGTAGTTGTTACCTCAGCTGTTGTAGTTTCAGCTACTGTAGTTGTGGGCATGGGTGAAGTGGTCATTTCTACTGTTGTGGTTTCAGCTAATGTAGTTGTGGGCATAGGTGAAGTGGTCATTTCTACTGTTGTGGTTTCAGCTAATGTAGTTGTGGGTATAAATGTAGTTGTGATTTCTGCTGTTGTGGTTTCAGCAACTGTAGTTGAAGCAATTAATGTAGTTGTTACTTCAGCTGTTGTAGTTTCAGCTAATGAGGTTGTAGTAGGTACGGGTGTTGTTGCAATTGTTGTAGGAATAGATGTGCTAACAGCTTCTGATGTTGTTACAGCTGGAGCCGCTGTAGTCATGCCTGTGAAGACACATATACACATACTTGTTGCTTTTGATATTCTCTGTAAAAAATAAACACAAAACACTTCAAACTGTTCAGACATACCGGCAATATAGAAGGAAATGATGTCTAAGGTTAAACTGTCACTGTCGATTGCCCTTTGAATAACTCTTCCAAGGTCATTAACAGGAGGTGCGATGGGTTGGTCAAAGAGAACACTGAAATCTGCAACGACTGATCCATCCCTATCAAAATCAGGAAGTAAAGAAGTTAATGTAAGTAAGATGTTAATGGCTTAAAATTGCTTTTCAATTCACACGTGACATAAAATAGTAGGAAGAAATATTTGTATTTACCTGAACCTTTGCACTGTCATACTAAGAAATGTTGTGAATGCTCGAGCAAAAAACGGAGACAGCTGGGGAAATGATTTAAAAAGTAAAATAAGTGAAATATGACATCATATAATAAACTAATTACATGGCCTGTGAGGGGGGCACACAATTGAACTGAAAACAGCACAGGTGTGTGCAGCTTTTTAACACAACACAAGGATTAATTTACTTTGCATAGACTCAGGGATCAGAAGATTGGAAGAATCTGGATGGTCTCCTATTCTCACCCAAGGTTGAAGTACCCTTGAGCAAGGTGCCTAAAACCCCAATTTGCTCCATAATATCCTCTACCTTAATGACTTTAAGTATCTTCAGTTAAATGTTTCTGCTAAGTATAATGTAATTTAAATGTTAAAATGTTTTAGGTAATTGTACTTCATGTATCGCCATCCCTCTATGTATCACTATTTCTCATCAGTGTACTGTAAAATCACAAAGATGATATCTCTTGTCCCCTTTGACCAAACTTGTAGAAGGGTGGAGGTATCAGCGGCTACTATTCCTATAGGCTAAACTGAATTAAAGCTTTAAATAAAACTTATACTAAATAAACCAAAGCTTTACCTCCTCCTCAATAAGTGCTGCCAATTCCCGAAACTCAAGAGATGATGGGTCTGAAAGGTTGTTGTTGAAAATTCGATTCAATATCAATTGAGCTTCAGCGGTCGAAGTGCCACCTGCAATAGAGTGTGAAAAACAATGTAAAAACGTTAATGGGCTAGGTTAGTGGGCTGTTAGTAGGACTGTTGATGTCAGATTGGACGGGGACATCACTTTATCTTTACAATTTTATAATTTTATCTGCACCATGGCCCCTGGCGAAATGGCAAATTGCGCTGTCCTTTCAGTTAGCTAACTGGACATGGAGTCATCGAGTGCCATTCAAAAAGAAAAGATGGTTTATTTCCTCCTTTGTATTGGCAGTTGCCTGAAATTGTGGGCGTGACAGGGAAATTTGAAGGCAACATTGGATGGTGACTTACCATGGAGGTATTGTAAGACCTGGAGACAGTGAATAAGGCTCAATTCGAAACTCTCCTCCTACATAAACAGGTCACTGATCAGATAGGTGAAGTTAGCTGATGAGGCAGCCGTTACGAACGGCACTAACGAGTGCGCCGCCTTGCGCATTTGATGTTACGGCGATTCTATGGCGGGAGTTACGTTCATCACGTTAGCGCTTAGCTTACGCATGCTATTTGAACGGTGAATGATCGTCAGACGGCGGAATCGTAAAATAGGTTATAAATAGATCTAGCGACATATTCAGATACTACAATATTGATTTATCCATTCGATTTTCAATATCTACATACATGTGTCAGAATAAAGTGTCAGAATAAAGAGTATGATAAGGTAGTACTGTAGCTTGGATAGTAGCCATGCTTGTTTTTCAGGTTTCCGGTTGAGAGGGAGGTGGAGCACAGCATGTTGGGTACCAAGGCAGCGAAGTCAGCATCTGATGCTGACCTCAAATATCCCCGTTACGCCCACAAATGCAGTCAACTGCCGAGAGAGGAAATAAAGCAATTTTTCGTTTCGATCCACACTTCATGACTCGATGTCCAGTTAGCTCACTGGAAGGACAGCTGCCTTCCCTGTTTCGAATTCAGCCCAAGTCCCGTCCCAATTAATTCCAATGTGAAATGCTAGGCTAGTGAATCCAACCAAAATTGAAGGAAATTTTCAGCTTCCAAAATGGAGTTTCATGGAGCTCCTTTCCACTACCAGTTTACAGTTTAGCCAATTACATGCCACCTTACTGACTGACGTAAGGCTGATTGGAAAGGTATGGAAGATGGGCATTGGATGTTTAGAAATGGACGATGACATTGTTCGGGGATGCTCATTGTCTTCTAGCCTGCCCAACCGCAGACCTATATTAATTGTGTGCCCAACACTAAACTCGTACATGTGCTGAGAGCAATGGCGCACCCACCAATCACCATGAGCTAAGTGGTACGATGTGGTATGATGTGTATTTGTGAAAATGGCGATGAGGAAGTGCCTTGCTAATTGGCAAAGCTAACCAGCCAAATCCTGACTGCTGCCTACTACCCAGAATGCTGTGTGCCAGCTCCCCCTCAACGGTGAACCTGAAAACAAATATGGCTGCCACCCAATCTATTACCTTAACATTTTATTAATTAGCTTGCCTTTAGTCTGATACATTATTATTACTTATGGAAATTGAAGCTAGAAATGTTGAATCTGAATATTGAAGAGCTCTTTTCCAAAATGAGATATATCCATTTTATAGAATGTTGGGAAATTGACATTTTTGTATTGGGCATTCCATTGAAATGCATTGCAAAAGTCAAAAATGGTGTATATAGCGTTTTGGAAAAGAGCTCTTCTTATGATATCGATAGATTTATTTATAGCCTATTTTATGATTCTGTCGTCTGTTGGTCTTACACTAGTCCATAGCCTACGTAAGCTAAGCGCTAACCTGAAGACAGTAATTCAGTGTTGTGAGATGGAAAAAGCTAAAAAATGTTTTTAAAAAAACCTTCCGAATCCGCAAAATCGTTTTGGGGCTTTTTTTTTAGGAAATTATCGTACATGAACCAAATGTTTGCGAAAGGCAAATCAATGAAAACTAATTATCATACATCATGTATTTCTGATAGCACAGAGGGCAAAATTATTGTACAAATACGATGACAATTGTTGTTCATATGACAACACTGCCATAACTCTAACCATAGCAGCGATGTAACATAAAATACATGGGTAGATGACGTGACGTGTAAATTTTGCTGTCGCAGGCTCTTAAAATTAAGTAAATTCATGCTTTCAAAATTGTCAATGCTTTAAATGATTAAACTAATGTCGTTGTTGTGAAAAAGTAATGTGTAATAAATCCAGAGCTTAAATAAGTATACTTAATTTTGAGTCAAATGTCACATTTGTCCTATGGTTAAATAAATAATCAAAGCTCAGTCATTTGTCTAAACAACCCTGGCATGTTTTTCAAGGTGTCTATTTTAGCAAGTGGCAATGCTTAATTTTTTTCCTGCTTTTCTGAGACCGTATGGACTTATGAAACTTTGTCGCAGAAAACAATGTCCTGTGGTGTGACATCATATTTTTGGTTAATTCTGTGGATAATTATCTATTGTTGAAGCTCCAGCGGTACATAAATTGTGACTTTAGACCCTTAAGAAGCCAATGGCAAGGGTGGATTTTAGAATTTTCTCTCAGAGTTCTTCAGTCAATCAATTATGTTTTGCTACCACAAGATGTAAGATGTATTAGTTTTGTAGTCCTTTGGTGTGACAGCCATAAAATACATTTTGACAATAGTGTATATTTTTCATATTTTTTTTCTTATGTAGATGTATGAGAATGCATCTTACTAAAGGTGAAATTGTATTTCAGTTGGCAACGACATGGCTTTAAATTAACTCAAAAGCTCAAAAGTCCTATGGTGTGATGGTAAAAGTCCTATGGTGTGACACTTTGGAGTATCACACCAAAGGACAAACAGGTCACACCAATGGACTAGATATTTGAAAAATAGCTTTTAAAACAACTGGTAGTACATATTTTTTTGTTTTGTTGTTTGACTAGATAAATGTTGTGTATTCAAATTACTCATTCCTTTATTGGCCTTTGGAATATACAGTGGTGCTCATATGTTTACATACCCCAGCAGAATATATGCTCTCTCTGCGATTTCTCAAAAAATATGAAGGATTACACAAAACCTTTTTTTTCACTCATTGCTAGTGACTGACTTAAGACATTTATTAGCAATCTTCTGTGTTTACTCTTTCAAAAGCATGATCACAACCCAAACTACCCAAATGACCCTGTTCAAAAGTTTACATACCCTAGTTTCTGATGCTGAATATGGCCCTGTTTAACATCAAGGACCGCTCTAAATTGTTTGTGGTAGTTGTGGATAAGGCTCTTAATTTTCTCAGATGACAAAACAGCACATTCTTCCTGGCAGAATGGTTGTTTCCTATAATATCTTTCTTGCTGGAACCTCACATTTGAGGTTTCCCCTGAGTGGCTCAATGATGTTGAGATCAGGAGAGTGAGATGGCCGCTCAAAAACCTTAATTTTATTCTTTCTGAAGCTAATGACGGGTTGATTTGGCTTTCTGTGTCGAAATATTGTCATGTTGGCATTGTTGGAATTTCAATTCAGATATGCAATATGAGGGGGTTTGGTTGGAATCAAGCCATTGGGCAAGGGAATCATTGCATTGCAATTATCATTGCAAGGGAAATTGTTCAGGAGGCATAGGACAGTAAACTGTACAGCAAAGAGGCACTTGAGGAAAGATGGGCTGTTGGGGGTTGCCAGGAGAAAGCCATTACTACAAAAATGCAAACATGTTATTTTGCATATGATACACCAAATAGCATAGTGAGAAGCATCAGAATGCCTGTGACAAAGTCATTTGGAAAAATGAGATCAATATGGGTCATTCCACGCCAAATCAACAAGAGCCCGCGCACTTAGGTCTCAAAAAATTCTGAAAATATTACCAAGTGTACCACTGGGGGAGGGGGGTGCCCATTTTGTTCACACTCTTTTTTTTGTCAAAGTTCACAAGCCCGTAGCTCAAGAACTAAACCATGTAGGAAGCTCAAATTTGGCATGCTGGTACATAGATAGGAATAGTTTGTTGCAAAACTGTCAGTTTTGGTCTGTATGATCCTGCATCGTCATAGCATTCCCTCAAAGATGATACAAATTGTACTGGAGTTTTTGGCTGTGCTCTGTTTAGGCCTTCAGAAGACATATTTGTGCCCAACATAGCCTCATGATTTTTCCCCTTGTAGATACAAGTAGAAACACTCCCATAAAAAAGCTATAAATAGAAAGGAAACCCCATCAGTGTTTGACCAGAAGACCTCACAAGTCTGACAAATCATTTTGGGTGTCATTTTCAGAGCTCCAGAACACCTTGTGGGATTGTCCACAGATTTTTATTTTATATTTTTCTTCATTCTCCATGAAGTCTTCTTTTTAAAAATGCCAATGAGACTTGTCTTATGTGATGTTTTCTTTTGTAATTTCCATCCTGAACATGGGAAAAATGCAAAAAAGAGCAACATGATTTCGATAACATTTAATGTAAAGACTAAATCAATAATCAAATGCAAATTTTGCCCAGACATGATCACCCGAGAGTCCCCTGTGCAGGGGTGCAGGCATCCCTTTCAATTTCAATGATTTCAGGAGCGTTCAATGTGGGAGCAGGTTCGCACACCAAAAAGACAGTAGGTCAGGCACAAGGAGTCATGTTGTTACTTTTTTTGACCAGCAGATGGCAGCGGAAGAAACGCATAGAAAACATATTGCCCTCAATGTGCATGTTGGCCATGTTCAGGTTCGAAATTACAAAAGAAAACATCACATAAGACAAGTCTCATTTGCATTTTTAAAAAGAAGAATTCATGGAGAATGAAGAAAAAAATATAATAAAAATCTGTGGACAATCCCACAAGGGGTTCTGGAGCTCTGAAAATGACACCCAAAATGATTTGTCAGACTTGTGAGGTCTTCTGGTCAAACACTGATGGGGTTTCCTTTCTATTTATAGCTTTTTATGAGAGTGTTCCTACTTGTCTCTACAAGGGAAAAAAATCAAGAGGCTATGTTGGGCACAAATATGTCTTCTGAAGGCCTAAACAGAGCACAGCCAAAAACTCCAGTACAATTTGTATCATCTTTGAGGGAATGCCATGACGATGCAGGATCATACAGACCAAAACTGACAGTTTTGCAACAAACTATTCCTATCTATGTACCAGCATGCCAAATTTGAGCTTCCTACGTGGTTTAGTTATTGAGCTACGGGCTTGTGAATTTTGACAAAAAAAAAGAGTGTGAACAAAATGGGCACACCCCTCCCCCAGTAAAATTGGCTGTAACACGGAGATTATACATCTTACATTCAAATAAATTTACAGTGCTTCTCTTAAGTACCATGGGTACACTTGGTAATATTTTCAGAATTTTTTGAGACCTAAGTGTGCGGGCTCTTGTTGATTTGGCGTGGAATGACCCATATGGAACTTTTTTCAGCCACTATTAACAGTACCATTCGGAGAACAGTCAACGGAGCCTATGATGAAAGTTACACCATTCCTTCTGTGAAACATGGTCATGGACCACTGATGTCATGGGGACATTTGAGTTACAAATGCACAATACTTTTGGTCCATACTCGCAGAATGATGAATACATTGCCCTGTGAAAAATACTGGAGGAAACTTGACACACATCAGCCTTGAAACTGCACATGGTCCATTGTTTGGACATGCCAACATGACAATATTTCAACACAGAAAGCCAAATCAACCCGTCATTAGCTTCAGAAAGAATAAAATGAAGTTTTTGAGCGACCGTCTCACTCTCCTGATCTCAACATCATTGAGCCATTCAGGGGAAACCTCAAATGTGAGGTTCCAGCAAGACACCCAAAAATATTATAGGAAACAACTATTCTGCCAGGAAGAATGTGCTGTTTTGTCATCTGAGAACATTAAGAGCCTTATCCACAACTGCCACAAACAATTTAGAGCGGTCCCTGATGTTAAACAAGGCCATATTCAGCATCAGAAACTAGGGTATGTAAACTTTTGAACAGGGTCATTTGGGTAGTTTGGGTTGTGATCATGCTTTTGAAAGAGTAAACACGGAAGATTGCTAATAAATATCTTAAGCCAGTCACTAGCAATGAGTGAAAAAAAAGGTTTTGTGAAATCTTTCATATTTTGTGAGAAATTGCCAAGAAAGCGTACATTCTGCTGGGGTATGGAAACATATGAGCACCACTGTATACTTTGATGCATTGTTGATGAATATTTGCTGTTGATTTTAGATACTGTCAAATGATATAAAATGTCATTAATGGTGCTTTGAAACCATAAAATATAACGGTAACAGTGAAGGAAAGATCAGTGAGAGAGTATATAGAGGAGTATAGATGAATAAAGTATGCTGTGGAGAGCTCAATATACAGCATAAATGTGCTGTCCAGCTTGAGATACCAAACAGGCACTGGCCACTACACACTACAGGTTCAATGGTGTGACAGTCATAGCATACCTACAAAAGTGTGATGGTCATGCCAAGGTCACACTTCAGTATGAGTCTTATGAGCTCTGCAGGTTACATTCAATGACCGCATGGCTGTCATTAAGAGTTACGATAGGCTGATAATCGACGATTCAAAGACTTATAAGTGTAAAGTGTAGGTCCATATTGACTACAACATTGTATTATGATCAAAAGAAAAAATAATCATGTTGATATATTTGTTTCTGGCTCAGTTTTGCATTTCTGTCCTTTAGCGTGACATGAATGTCCTACGGTGTGACATGTTTTAAATGCTCAAATATTTGTTTGAGCTAAACAATATGTTTGATAAACACTGAATATTGCATTAGGGAAGAACAAATTATCGTCCCTGAAAAGTTAGTATAAATTCGGACAATTTTGAACATTTAAAAGAAAGATATCCCTGTTTTTCCTCGAAGGTTTCTAATAATCTCACATCTAATGGGAAAAAATACTTAAATGGTAATTTCTCATTAAATTAAGACTTTAAAAAATTGCAATAAATATGAAGAGAGTAACAATGTTCATAAAACTCCATCAAGCCATTTCTACATTACTGAATATATTTATTTCTTAACGTCACACCAAAGGACATATTTTCAGCAAATTGCTTTATCAACGTAAATAAATAATCAATGAATAGACCAACATTGTGACCACTTGGATTTTTTGAAAGATTAATTGCTGCACTATGTAGACATATACTTTTTTCCTCATAAACAATGTTTTGTTAAAAAAATGTTTTTTGCTGCCTATCCGTCATGTACCCACATACCAATGTTTTAGGGCAGCGCTCTGGTTAATGCAGATCGAAACAAAAGTTTTAGTCCCTTTACAACGGAAGTCATTTCTTAACAGACAACTGTTCATTTGGAGAGAGAGTCATCGAACCGCTGCCTTCCATTTCGACTGGGCCCCATGTCTATATGAACTGTCATTGAATTAGGGGCGGCCTTCCCATACTATGCCCCACAGAAGTCGACTGCATCACCCAAAACATTAGGGAGGCCCTCATTCAATCTTATTTCGTATATAATTGGGTGAAAGACATTTTTTGGGGGCTCAGACGTCAAGTAGAGTAACAGCATTTAATGCCCATAAATTACTTAGTAATTGGTGGTTGATATGCTGCAATGAATATGTTTCTCAGATAGTGCAAAAACAAACAAAAAATGTCATACAATATTTGCACTGGCTGTCGTTGTGCCACCCTGACGTTCAGCTACTGCTGAAACGTCACTGACCCAAATATCTGTAATATCTGTTATTGGCTCACTTTGTTTTACCATCCCTATGTAAATTCATTTGACAGTTAAGTAAATGTACATGTTTTTACATGTAGATTAAACTAAACAATTTAACTGAGAGAATACATGTTTTATGGTTCAAGTTAACATTGTTTTATCAATCTTTGTTTTATAAAACTTTGTTTCTCAGAAAGAATGTACAGCTCCATCATACCTGGGGTTGTAGTGGCCACAGTTGTGATGACTGTTGTAGGGATGCTTGTAGCCAGGGACGTGGTTTGCACTAGTGTAGTTGTTTCAACTGAGGTTGTAGTAGGAACAGATGTGGTCGTGTCAGCTAATGTGGTGGTTTGCACCGGTGTAGTTGTTTCAACTGAGGTTGTAGTAGGAACAGATGTGGTCGTGTCAGCTAATGTGGTGGTTTGCACCGGTGTAGTTGTTTCAGCTGAGGTTGTAGTAGGAACAGATGTGGTCGTCTCAGCTAATGTGGTGGTTTGCACCGGTGTAGTTGTTTCAGCTGAGGTTGTAGTAGGAACAGATGTGGTCGTCTCAGCTAATGTGGTGGTTTGCACCGGTGTAGTTGTAGCTACTGTTGTTGTTGGAATAGCTGTCGTCAACATGGTTGTAGTAACAAGTGATGTAACAGCAGGGGGAGCAGTAGTGGTTGTAGTTGCTGTAGTAGTTGTAGTGGTTGTAGTGGTTGTCGTGGTTGTCGTGGTGACAGGAGCTGGCTTTACTGTAACTGGCCCTTCTGGTATGTCTGGGAAACCCCAGTATTCCCCAAAGCGTCCAAACTCCCCGAAGGGATTTTGGGGATCTGGTGCCATGTCTGTGTCTGTAAATGAGCCTGATGAGTCTTCGATTGAGGAGGAATCTGATACATCCGTGTTTGGGAATGCAGCTATTGAGTCACTGTCTGTGTCTGTGGAAAAATCTGAGGGGTTGAATGGGACAAACGGAGGTTCAGAATCACTCCAGTAAATCATGTCATCATATGATCTTCGTGAACGTGATCGGTGTTTCCGGCTACAAGAGACTTTGATTTTTTTCAGATTTCCACTTAGGCCAGAATATATTAGTGTGAATGTCTGTTCCTTCTGTGGAGAGGAAGAGAGTCAGATCAGGTGATGTCAGATTTATCTGTTAGACTGTAGGACATTCATCACAACCACAACAACAAAAGAAGAAATTCAGTATACACAGTGTGCAGAATTATTATTAGGCAAGTTTTTTGACCATATCGTCCTTTTATGCTTATTTTCCACCACTGAGCTGTAAAAACTTGAAATCTGTTGGATTTAAGCATTCCAGGTCATGCACATTTCTATAGAAAGAGAGGGTGTGATCTAAGTCAAGTCAAGTCAAGTCAAGTTTATTGTCAATTTCTTTACATGCACTGGTCATACAAAGAATTTGAAATTGCGTTTCTTGCTCTCCCATGCAGACATAGACTAATCTAGGTAAGGACATAGACAGTATAGACATAGACAGTACTCATACATGGACATAGACAGTATGGACGTAGACATTGCTCATACAGACATTTAAAGTGCAAGACAACAGAAGACTTGTAGAGAACATACATTAAGAGGAGGTATTTTGTTGTGCTTTTTCTAAAAGTCCTTTATAGCGTTCTGACATAGTAATAGTAGCATTTGAAGAAAATAAATAATTAAAAAAGGTTTTATTAAATACACCGGCAGCAGTATGTGTGTGTGTGTGTGTGTTTGTATGTGTTTTGTGTGCGTGTGTGTGTGTGTGTGTGTGTGTGTGTGTGTGTGTGTGTGTGTGTGTGTGTGTGTTTAGTGCAGGTAGAAAGTGCGGTGTGCGTCTGTGTGTGTGTACCTGTGTATGTGTGTGTGTGTGTGTGTGTATGTGTGTGAGTATGAGTTGTGTGTCAGTGTGTGTATGTTTGGGTTTAGTGCAGAAAGTGCAGTGTGCTTGTGTGTGTGTGTGTGTGTGTGTGTGTGTGTGTGTGTGTGTGTGTGTGTGTGTGTGTGTGTGTGTGTGTGTGTGTGTGTGTGTGTGTGTGTGTGTGTGTGTGTGTGTGCGTGCATGTGTATGTTTTGAGTTAGTGCAGGTTGAAAGTTCAGTCAAAGATGTAGTAGTGCAGGTGGAATGTTCAGTCGCAGATATGGTGGTGGGGATGAGGGGGGGGAGCGTTGTCAGTGGCCTGGCTGGCTAGAGGCTGACAGTGAAGGGAGAGTGGGTTGAGTGTTCAGTATCTTGATTGCTTGATGCATCGTGCTGCTTGCAAGCCTGGTGGTACGGGAACGGAGGCGCCTGTACCTCTTTCCAGAGGGCAGGAGGCTGAACAGTTTGTGTGCAGGGTGGCTTGTGTCTTTGATGATCATCAGTGCTTTTCGGGTGAGGCGTGCGGTGTAAATGTCCTGCAGGGAGGGGAGTGGTACTCCAATGATCTTCTTCGCTGTGTTCACAACACGCTGGAGTATCTTCCTGTTTTTCTCCGTGCAGCTTCCTCCCCACACTGTGATGCAGCTGGACACGACGCTCTCTATGGTTCCTCTGTAGAATGTTGTCATGATGGAGGGTGTAGCACTTGCCTTCTTTAGTTTGCGCAAGAAGTAGAGACGCTGATGGGCCTTCTTCGCCAGTGATGTAGTGTTGGTGGTCCAAGAGAGGTCGTCGCTGATGTGCACTCCAAGGAACTTGGTGCTGCTCACTCTCTCCACAGCATCACCGTCGATGGTCAGTGGTGGCAGTTGTTTTTGGACCCTCTGAAAGTTGACAACAATCTCCTTGGTCTTGTTGACATTCAGCAGGAGGTTGTTGTCTTTGCACCATCTGGCCAGCAGGTCTACTTCTTCTCTGTAGTGGGTCTCATCGCCCTTAGTGATGAGGCCCACCAGTGTTGTATCATCCGCAAACTTCACTAGATGGTTAGTGCTGTGGGTCGTTGTGCAGTCATGTGTAAGCCTTACAGCCACGTTTCCGCGGCACCCCTGAGGGAGGCCTGCGACACCCCAGGGTGCCCCGGCACCCCTGTTGAGAAACACTGATCTAAGGAGCCAAACTCCCTACATACTACAGTATATCAGGTGTGCATAATTATTTGCAACTTTGTTTTCCACTGCTAAAATTGGCCACAAAATAAATTTAACAAGCTCTGAAAAGTCTACAAACAGTGGGATGTGGCTGTCTTAAAATTGCCAAGATGCTGGTCATGTTAGCACAGAAGTTTCCTAACCTGATGCTTTGATGCTTGTTAAACTTGTTCGCCTAATAGTTTTGTACACTGTGTCATAAAACGGCACTAATCAGTACCGCTGACAGCTTTTGCATGGCCCGGGACAAAGTAATCTGAAAGCGGAGGTCTACATTCTCTGAGTGCTTCGAGTTACCTCCGCCAGAGGTAATGTTTTCGGTCACGTTGGTTTGTCTGACTGTTTCTGTTTGTCTTTCTGTCTGTCAGCAGGATAACTCAAATACTTGCGAACGGATTTGGCTGAAACTTTGTGGAGTTGTTAGTAATGACCTAAGGAACAAGTGATTAAATTCTGTTGGGGATCTGGAGCACGAACCGGAACCAGGACCTTTTTAAAGATTCTTCACCATTGCTGGCCTATGAATCTAGACGCCCCTGGTGACCCAAAATTGAATTGCGGGGACTCCACAAACAGAAGGCAGAAAGACTTACGGTAGGGACACATAGACGCGAATTTGGCCAAGCGAAGCGAACTTCGCCATTCATTCCTATGAGAGAGGCGAAGGCAAGCGAAAGCAAGCGAACTGGAGCGAAGCGAAATTATTAAACCAAGTTTAATATTATGCAAATGAGGAGCGAATTCGCCTGCGGCGGCCCAATCAAATCAACAACATAACTGTTCCATTCCATTTGATTCGCCGCGACGACCTGATGACGGTTGAGCTCTTAACCTCGCTCGCTCCGCCTGCTATGTGTTCTCACCGTTAGAGTGTAACCAGAGACGTTCTAAATGCAGAATCTTTGGTGTAACATAGTCAAATCAAGCAAATCAATATCAAGCAGTTTGGCAGAGGTCTGCGCTCTCTGAGTGCTTCTAGTTCAAATTGAAATGGAAAAAATATGAGAAAACCCACCACAGCGTTCAATTTAACATAGAGTGATTTATCCTTTCTCCATTGTTTGATATCCATTTTCTGATAGACATATTTATCTGGAACAGAAGGGGAAAAATGTGTATATAGGTGCATGTATATATAGTATATTCCTTTAAAATGAGATTTCTTTTATGATGTACTGTACATTAATAATACTGGTACTTAATTAATATTGTTCTATTCACACATGTATGACACCATAATGCCAAACACATATGACACCATCATGCCAGAGTAAACATAAACACCACCTCCTATTACGTCACTCACCAGACACCAACACCTTTTTCAAGGCCTGTCCAGGAAGCTTTACCAACATGGAAGTCTTCCTACACATCACCACTGGCTCTGTACGTGCTGCTAGTTGTGTTGGTGCAACAGCAAAACACGAGGCAACCCCCGTCATGTTCTGCATGAGCAGACGATCAAAATACTGGACCATGACCGAACTGACTTGCATCGACTTTATTACCTGAAACGAGAGAGGGAACACATTTGTACTTTACTGTATAGTATGTATGCTGCATGACTCGACTTTTCAGCAGTGCCTGGATTAGAATGGATGCCAGTTTTAGAGCAGTGGGGGGATAAAACAAAACACAGTGATGCCCAGGAACGCCATTAAACTTTGAAAATTAAGTGAATTTTAAAACACACACTTTAAAACGATTTAAAGTGTGTACACAGCACATCCTGAACATGCTGCTGACGCTTGAATTCACATCGGAATTATTTAACACATTTTAGCCTAAGGCACCTGCAAAAAACGCCCTGCAGAATCCCTAAGTCCTTTTTTGGAAAATGTGCCCTCTGCCTATTAAATATCTCAGCCTCCGAAGCACATGAAAACACGAAATAAGTAGCATTTAAAAGCTAGGACCCTCATCTTGCCTTATTAGAATGTGTTAATTCCGCTCTAACATAGCCACATTTTAATTTTTTTTAAAAACTCAAATCTCATGAGCCTGAATGCAGCATATATGTTGCTCCAGGCGCCAAAGGTCAAACAACAAATAAGCAGCATCAGACTAAAATGAGTGAAGTATCTCCACTCTGAAGGACGATTGGCATGGTATCATGCTGGTATTGTTTAAGGGTTAAAGACCAACATGGTCTCTCACCTTATGATAAATGTAACAACCCCTCAAGAATAGCTTAAAAAATATCCAAGGCTCTTGATGCACTGTTCGGTGTGTGCACTGGGCTGGGAGATGATTGATGTTGATTGGAGAAAGGTCGTCTGCAGAGAACAAAAAGTCACATGGTTTATGTGCAATTTAGGCACTGATTACACATATTTTTTTAAAATATCTGTTTATGTATAAACACGAAGTGGATAAAAATAAATACTCCATTGTGATAGGTGTGTTTTGGCCCCGTAAATGGGATATTTTTTAAAACCGGGGTATTGAAATTCATACTCTAAAACTCTGTTTATGGGTAGAGCCAAGCCAAAAACCAATGTGTTTTCTAAAATATCCACATAAATGTAAACAGCTTCTTGGAACACACAGTGGCATTCATTGTAAGACAGCATCACACCACTGATGCACACTGAGTGAGAACCCTGTAGCATAATGTACATGAAAGGTCATACTTCATTGGACTGGGAGGTGTTTGACTGTGATGACTTGAACTGTAATGTTGACTTGGCCTTAAAGGTACACTGTATGATCTTTTTTTGTTATTTATTTCTAGAATTCATGCTACCCATTCACTAATGTTACCTTTTTCATGAATACTTATCACCAGCATCAAATTCTAAGTATTCATTATGACTGGAAAATGGCTCTTTTCATACATGAAAAGCGGGATCTTTTCCATGGTCCGCCATTTAGAATTTCCAAAAATAGCCATTTTTAGCTGAAAAATGACTGTACTTGGGCTATACTAAAAATATTAGTTTATTACTTAGTAAACTTTCATGAAAAGATCAAATGTGTCCAGTTTCAATGAGCAGCATAGTTGCAGTACCTTCTTTTACCATTTCCTGCACAGTGTACCTTTAAAAAAATGTTAGCCGATCCATCCCACCCCATATTCTTTGAATACACCCCCACCTCCCACCAGGACTCAGATACCCTTTTTAAGACAAATACAGGGTTAACATCCTTTGTGCAAAGAAGCATCAAACTTTTAAATTAGTTAAGTTCAGGCAGATTAACTGTAACCCATTGATGCCTAAAGCACTTGCAAAAAAGGGTGCTTAATGCCAAAGCCCTTTTTAAGAAAAAGGTACCCTCTGCCTACAAAAAATTGAAATATCTCAGCCTCTGAAGCACATAAAAACATGCCATAAGTTGCATTAGTATGTGTTCATTCAATTTTAACTAGGGCTGGGGCATTAATGCATTAATTTCAATTAATTATTCACACAATGCAATTAATTAATTAACACGATTTAAAAATGTAATCGCAGTATAAACTAGCTACACAGTTCTGGATTAGACCAGTGGAGGGCAGTATTACGCCTGATGGTGAACAGCCTGAAATTGAGAAGAGTTCTCTCTTCTTTTAAAAATGAATAATATTGTTAGATTAACCTTATTTATTGTAATTATTCAAAATTCATGTGAAAAAACATATTTTTCACTGTTCTCAAGTCAGATATTTAAATGCGATTAAAATTAGATTATTCGATTACAAATTTTAATCGAGTCCCAGCCCTAATTCTAACATACCAAGATTTTTTATAAAATTGTCTTAAATCTCATGCAGGGCCGGTTCTGGCTTATTTGGTGCCCTAGGCGAGTTTGACTTCTGGCGCAACATCCCCCCCCCCCCCCCCCCCCCCTTTGAAAGAAAAAAAAAATCTTTCTTATACCTCACAGAACACAAGACTAATATCCTTAGTAAGCTTAACTAAATAGCATCAAGAACAATAACCGTTTTTCATCAAATGGATTTGTGGTTCTTTTTGACAGGCGACCAACACATCAGATTGAGTCGCATGAAAGTAGCTTCACTGTGTGGTGTGTTGGATGTGATGGTGGTGGGGCCCCCAACCCCAGATGAGAGGGAGGTTATCAATGTGTTTGAATTGTAACGTGAAATTGAAATGCCAGGAGAGTGATACAGTACATTTGCATGTAAAATGCATGTGTAGACAATAAGCCTACCAAGGAGGTCTGCATTGATCTACACTATCTACAGCATCACAAAGCATGGCAGCATAACAATTTTAATAAGCTACACATTTGTGCTGAATTCCAAACCAATTTCATTTCTGGACTGGAAATAGTGGTGCATTTGTGAGTAGGGGAATGAGAAGGGGGCTATCTATGTGTTTGGAGGGACAGGGTGAGAGAAAGGGAGAAGAGCTGTCACGCTATTGAATTTCATAATATACAAAATATAGTAAATAGCCTCACTTGTCTGCTGTGCATGGTTCTGTTACATGATTAATGTAGGCTATGTCATTCTGGTCTGGAAATTAATGTTTTTTTAAGCTTACAACAAGCAGGTAATTCATGTGGATGGAAGGAGATATGGCAGCTAAAATTGTTTTAAACATTGCACCAGTCTTACTTTACATTGCTTGTCAACCTAAGCAAGTATTATGATATCAGGTGGGTGTTAGTGAGTAGTGAGTAGGCTACTAACAGCTACTTTACTGGATTTCATTGCTTGGCATACTTGGCTAATGTTAGCATGCTAACTAGCGATTTCTCTGATCAAAAACAAAGCTCTTTTTCTCTCTAATTCCAAATAGTAACCTCATAACTATTAGGCTTTCCATAATCACAAACGGTTGCTGATTAAATCACATAGCATAGTTCCAAAACACCCTCTGAAACTCCTGCATCATGCAATGAGTGGTTTAATGAGAACATAATAATCTCCATCCAGCAGAGCAGCACTACTGTTTGCGATTGCCCCCTCTGTCTCTCGAGTGAGTCTCCAAATTCAAAATAGACCGCACGCTGTCACTCGTCCCGCCCCCTTTCTCAGAACTGTCTGTTTATTGGTTCACAGACTTCCCAGAGACAGTTGGAAGAGATATTACTATTGGCTGAGGGGCGCTTTGCCGTGAGGAGCGCTTTCGCCAGTCTTTGTTGATTGCGACTTCATAAAAAAACTTCATATCGCAAAATTACATAGAAGAGCGCCATTTCGGCGCCCCTTCTTCACATGGCGCTCTAGGCGACCGCCTAGCCGGCCTATGCTAAAAACCGGCCCTGATCTCATGAGCCTGAATGTTGCGTCATGTAGCTCCAGGCACCAGGGCCAATGTTGCACAACGCAATATCCAGCATCAATGGGTTAATATAATAAATGTATAATGGATTTTTTTTTAATTTTATAAATGGCAGTATTTATTTATTTTCTACTCTGGCTTCTGTATGTTTTTAAGTTTTTTAGACTTGCCTTTGTGTACTGTTGTAAATATCTGTATGTCCAAGTATTTAGGCTATTGTATGGCTCCCAAAACGCAAGACAAATTCCCTTCGAGGCAATAAAGTTTATCATCATGTGATATTTTATAGTCCCTGTGTAACAAGGTATACCCCTGGGGGTACAACACTGTACCCTTGGGGTTAGAGTTAACCATGTACACTGTACATAATATTACACATACACATGTAGTTTTCCAAAAAATAAATTCATATCATACCTTTTAGCAAGAATGGATCTGAGTGTCTGGTCACAGAAAACCTCACAAAGAGAGTCTCGTTTCTACACTGGAACTGTGGCAGAAATGTCTTGCTGATATTCATCATGCCATTCATATGCTGGGGTGCTGAAAGAACAACAACAAAACAGCATGCACGCACGCACGCACGCACGCACACACGCACACGCACACACACACACACACACACACACACACACACAGATATTTTATTGTCGTCTATAATGAAACATATATATACAATGAAATGTTTCCCTGCTCGGAGAGTCCCAAAAAAGGTGAAAAAGTAAAAAGGCAAAAGTAGAAGTAGGAAAAATATATTTACAAAGTTGTGGAGCCAAGGTCACTGTTGTGCTGTACCATTGCTGAACTATTTTCAGCACACTGTAGGAGTCACAGTAACATTACATTCAGAATCAGTTTTCACTCGTTAAAATATGATTTGCTTTCCATCCAACTTCATTCTAATCCATGCACTCCACAATAGTGTAAAAAGCTGAAAATAAAGTACTAAGAGTGCATGTCAAAATTCACACCCAAATCAGCTTTATGAGCCAGTTGGGTTACACATATAGCCTACATGAAGAAGGAATTTGACTATTCTCCAAGATGGAATGTGTCGTTTTATGACACAAGTATTGTGTCGTGTGTTAAGACAGTTTTAATACATTATTTGTGGAATGTGACACAACAGAGGTAGGCTATCATTCAGTTAAAATATATATCTGAAGCATTTTGTGTTAAATTGTACATGAATTATTCTCATTTTAAATGTATTTTAAATATACTCCATAGCCAAATATAGGCCTACTAACATTTTCCCATCACAAACCAGGAAGGTGGCTTGAATATGACTAAAAATAACTCATTCCTTATCACGCCTCACTTACAAGCACATGACACATCTAACTTTTGACAGAAATTGTGTTGTCCCTGAGCACACACAATTTGTGTCATTTCTGACACAGTAGGGTACTTCTTACAGTGCACAAAATCATAGCATATAACATGAAATAAGCATTTATTCAATGCTTACTATTATTCTATTCAATACAAAACAATAACAATTCAACAGACAGTTAAAGTGTAGATCATACTGAACAATAGATAGAAGGAGAACATTCAGCTAATATACACGGGTGGGAGACGTGACACCTTGTTTTTTCGTAACATTGGTTAAAAACCTACAAAACTGTTATTTTTCCTTTAAAAAACAAATGTCAATGAAAGAAGATGTGATACATTATGTTTCATATTAGTCTTAGATGAGAAGAAACATTTTTGTTAAGATTTATGTAAAGGTTTATATGTCAAATATCCTGCGGTGTGACTGTAACATTAATGAAACCTGGAATATTATATATATATATATATATATATATATATATATATATATATATATATATATATATATATATATATATATATATATATATATATATATATAAATATATAATATTCCAGGTTTCATTAATGTTACAGTATAATATATATATATATATATATATATATATATATATATATATATATATATATATATATATATATATTATACTGTAACATTAATGTAACAAAAATGTTGTTGTATATAAATATATATATTTATATATATATAAATGTTGTTGTATATAAATATACATATTTATATATATATTTATATACAACAACATTTATATAATATAATATATATATATATATATAAATTAACCAACAACATTTTGAATAATGTTTGAAGCATTTGGCATGATTGCATAAATATTAACCTTATATTAAGATATGTGAATGGGAAAAGTAATATTAACTACAAGTTCAATTTCGTAACACAAATTGCGTCCTGTGGGGTGACATGTATGTCAATGTTTGTGAACGGGCAGCTGCAAGGCCAACTACAAGGTCTTAAAGACTGGCTCCTAACCAGTCAGTACCTCAGTTATTGGAGAGTGCTGTGGAAGTTTAAGGTGACTATTAACCTCTTAATATGTCTTCATATTGCAATGTTTCTGTCACGCAATGCTTAGGTTCATTTTATGGTGTCCTGTGGTGTGACTGCTCTTATAGAAGGAAAAAAAGTTTTTTTTATAAATGAAAACACATATTAAGATTAAACAAAATATCATTATCAAGTTAGGAGGGATTAAAATGGCCATAATGCAGTGAATTTCCTGTGGTGCGACTTCATTTTCATGCGGTGTGACATGCCTATGCAATATGTTGATGCAGGACACATTTTCTCAAAAATGGCAAAAATTAGACGAAATTCCACGGACCACTAAGTGCTTTATTTTTTCCAATTTCTTTTCCAATTTTTTCAATCAATTTTTTTCAGGAATTGGAAAAACTTTTTTGGGGGGGCGTTACGCCCTTAAACGTCAACCACCCACACAAGTCCTTATCAGGCCCGTTTCTAGGATTTTGGGGGCCCTAGGCAAAGGGGTTGTCGGGGCCCTAGGGCTTTTGGGCTCCTGACGGGGCAGCCACGGCGCCAGAATTTCTGTTTCGGATGGGCCAGACCATTTTTGGATTTTTGGTCATTGTCACATACTGTAGCCTACCAATACAACATCATGTCACATGGAAACATAATGAAACAAACAAGTCACCTAAGACAGTGTTGTGGCTATGCAGGGCAACACATGCATGAAGGGCAATGAATGCATTAAGAGCACGCATACACCAGCATTTTTTCGGTGAGGAAATGCAATCTAGGTATTATGATAACTAGTCCCTCCAGTTCATTTTATGAAACTTTATGAAGAAAGACCTGGGAAAATATAGTCCATTCCATTCAGTAGGCTCATCTCAAATGACAGTAGGCCTATATGGCCCAACTTGGGTTTTTTTTTACCCTACCACGAAAATCATGATCTGCATTGCCAATCACAAATAAAGAATGGTCTAATCTTTCCAACCACTTTGAGAATCTAACCGAGGGTGCTCCATTTGTGCAAAACGAAATATTGACTCGTAAAACAATAGGCGTAGCCTACAGTTCAGAAACTCAAGGCTGAGAAACGAATGAGCAGGCACAGTGGGGTTGGGGGATGTGATATTGGTAAGCCAGAATTCTGTAACCAAGCCAAGGGGGGTCTCCCCGACTATATAGCCTATTTTTTTCGTATTGCATCCATCACGCACTTGAAAATACAATCCAAATGTTTGTGTTATTAGTAGTACCGCAGCAAACACGAATAGGCAGCGACCAAGGATCACTGAACAACCTCCGCGGTTGACAACTGTGTTATAGGGACCAATATCCCAGTGCCCTTACCTTGCGTTGTCTTGACCGCAGAATGTATCCCAGAATGTATCCCAACCTCTAACTGTAATCCACGCGTTTCCACAATCATGGTCCCAAATTCCAAAGTGTAACCCAACATATAGTAATAGCAAGAAAGGGACTATTGTGCTACAATTTAGCTATCCCACTCATCGCACTTGTGACTCCTGTTATCCGATAGGCATTACATTGTTCATTCGTTTCTTCTTGCGTTTGTCCACATCCAAAACAGTTCCGTGTCGAAAAAATGTGCGTTATTGAACAATCGACGTTTGCAGTGCTTACAGCACGTGGATGTTTTTGTAAATGAAGCATCTCGCTGTCTGTGCGGTAGGTGCGATGTCAACTGGCCTGGGACAGTCTGGTGGTTTGGCAGCAGTACAGAGAGTAGCCTAATGTGTCGTCTTCAAGATTAACTTTTATTATAAAAGCAACTGTCTCCAAAAATGTAATGTAAACTGGCGTCTGCGTAACATCCAGTGAGAGAGATTGTGTCGCTCCATTTTCAGTTTGTATTTGCGTGGAGGATGCTTGAACCAATTGGAAGGGGGGGCCCCTCCAGATGGGGGTACTTTGACTATATTGTCGATGCGCTCGCTGTTCGGCAATTGTCATTTTCACGTTGTCGCTGATGCAAACCTATTGGAAGGGGGCCCCCTCGAGCAAGGGGGTATTAGGGAGGCGCTGTCACTTCCCTCGCAGCAGACAGGCGACGGTGTCATATTATGAAGCTATTTAAAATCGTCACTGCTGTTGGGTACATAATCTGTTGTCCTTGGGGGCCCCACCTACTCGGGGGCCTGTGGTATATGCATGTTATACTCAACCTTGCCACTAGGCGGAGCTTGTTCCTACTAATACAAGCGTTGTCTACTGTATCACCAGAGTAGAAGTACAGTACTTAGAGTGAAGCCACGCTCCTGTATGCTCTCATACTTACCTTACTTATGTTTTAATAAAAGTACATTTATTATACATTCGTGTGTTTATTACGACACAACATATTGGCGACGAGGATGACGACTCTACAGCTGTGCCAGCCGACGCCTTTTCTACAAGATACGGGCAATCCGGCGATTCCCTTCAAATCGTGGATCCGCTCCTTCGAGAACTTCTTGCTAGCAATGTCGGAGGGTGAGCTAACCGATGCTAGGAAATGTGCTTTACTGATTCACTGCTTGGGTGCTGAAGGTCAGAGACTTTTCTACACGGTGACAGTTAATGGCAATTCATACGCGAATGCTTTAAAAGCTCTGGAGGACTTTTTCATACCCAAAGTCCAGGGGCGTAACTTTGTGTTGAGAAGTGGTGGGGACAAATAATGGAAGTTTTGGTGGTGTTGTAAGGGGGGTGTGGGGGAGCTCCCCCAGAAATGTTTTGATTTCATAGATACAATTTCCTGCGTTTTAGTCCATTTTAGGGTGACTTTTTGGACATAACAGATTCTAAATACCATTTGGTTCATAGCCTACATCCTCAGTTAATTTAGAAATGTTAAACCTGTTTTTACTTTTTACATTTTGCATGTATTTACATTCATTAATACTTACCATAGTTTTTTTAAAATTTGGTGTTTATTTATATATTCATACTTGGACTTAACAGTATAACACTGAGTATACCACTAACATTTCTCAAATAATGAGCGTGCAGTTTTTAAAAGAACTGTTTTTGGCATTTAATAATCAATATTTAGTGGCAGTTACATACAGGAGAGAGTTATTTACAGGGCTCATTTAAGTTATTTACATGTTCATGGTTGCATGCAGGAGGTCGGGGGGGGGGGGCAGAACAGGGGTACACAAAGGTTACATGCAGGGGGGTTCATGCAGGGTTTCAATAACAGGGGTACATAAGTTACATGCAGGATTATTAAAGCAGAGTTACACAAAGGTTAGATTCAGGGGTTCATGTAGAGTTTAAAAAACAGAGGTACACAAGGGTTACATGCAGGACTATTCAAGCAGAGTTACACAAAGGTTACATGCAGGAGTTCAAAGGGGGGGGGGGGGGGAGGGTTAAGATGTTCACGTGGTTGCATGCAGGAGTTCGGGGGGGTGGGGGGGGGTTGTAGAACCGGGGTTTACACAAAGGTTACATGCAGGGGGATTCATGCAAGGTTTTAAAAGCAGAGTTACACAAAGGTTAGATTCAGGGGGTTCATGCGGGTTTTGAAAAACAGGGCTACATGCAGGGGGGTTCATGCAGGGTTTTTAAAACGGGTGCATGCAGGGAGTTAATGTAGGGTTTTAATTACAGGGGTGTACAAGTACTGCATGTGGGGGATGAATTGAAGCCATTTGAACTACTTCTAATTATTACAAATATATTGGTTATTGAACTGTACTAGTGTGTGTGTGGGTTTGTGCTAGAGTGACAGAGTGAATGAGTGAGAGAGATAGAAGAGAGAGAGATAGAGAGACTTGTGGCTATTTAGAAGTGATCAAAAACATATCGCCTTCTTTCATTGGTAGAGATTAACTCCTGACATATCTCTGTACAGTTAATTTGGTCCATTCTGTCTTTATGGACATGAATGACTGCTACGTGGTTCAGATGCTCCTGGGTCACTGTTGACCTCAACCAAGTGTTTAACCTCCTCAGTGCACTAAAGCTCCTTTCTGCCTCAGTGGAGGCCACTGGCACAACCAGGAGGAGCCTGACCAGTGCCTCCACCTGGTCAAACAATCCCCTGACCTCAGTGGGCATGCACCGAAGTATGGCCGCTGCCTCACCACTGGATGTAAATCTGTGATTCAGGTATGTGATGCCTGTATGGAGAGCACTTAATATTGGGACTCGTGCTTTACAGTGTGTTTACACCATTGTTAACGAGGCAAACATACAGTCCACGGTGAGAAACAACTCAATATATAGGCCTACCACCCTTTGTTTGAACCCACCCAACAATGTATGGGTTCAAACAAATAGTGGTGTGTCCTGAGTTGTTTCACACACTACACATTATTTTACCATGAATTAAAAGGTGGCCTTCTGAACTCTTTTGGTGGCGACTGTATGTATGCATTTTGTCGAGTGCTTGAAGTGGGAAAATGTGCCGGGTGTATGCCTACACAACATTAGATTAGAATGATAGCCTATGAAAAAAAGATATAGAAACTGTGTACGTGTCTGCAGTGCAGCCCCACCAACATGCAATGATACTCGCAATGTCAATCGTGTACACATTGTATGTCAGTGGTCTGCTATTTCCTGTTTGTGTCACCAGAGGGCGCAGCCGTATAGCTTATAATTGTGTGAGTTCATTCAATCGTGCATTTTGTTCGACTGCCCTTGCCGTAGTAGCAGTGTATCCCTGTGAAGAACACTCCCGCTACCTCTGAAATCTCGTAGTTAATTCACATTCACCTCTTCTGGGTGGTGGCCCACTTCAAGCACTGCGATTTATTAATAGTTCAGTTTATCTGTTTATGATTAGTTAGTCATTTCAGACAGTGACGCTATTTTCCGCCTCAACTTGAGATTTGTCACCAGCGTTAAGCAATCTAGAACTAGTCAGATCAGATGCTAGCTTTCATTCATATAGTCTATTAGCGCTGAATCTGATATGCCCGTCTAATCAGGTATTGGCAGGCATAGTTCTAGCCCCGTGTAAGGAAAGCCTGATTTGTGATTTTTAATAGCTATCTTTTAATAAATAAGTCAGGAACCCTCGGTTTTAAGTAGGGTACCAATGGGAAGGCAGACAAAGTAGCAAGTCAACTAGCTACTTTCTAACTCTTGTCATGTAAACAGGTGAATTCGCCTGTCATCAGAGTCACAGTCTGAAATGGCCCTGAATATGAGTTTTGTATATGAACAACTTACGTCCGGTTGGAATAACCTCGTATGTCCTCATTTTTTGCCTGACGTTAACATTTTTCCAACACATCGTCAGTTGTCACCAGGCAGAAGTCAGTTAGCTCGCACACTTTCAGTTGAGTTTTACCCTGTTTTACCGCTTCCGTAAGCAACCAATGGTCGCTTTACCAGGACACTACCATGACAAGGCGAACCAGTCATAAACCAAGGATTTGCCTGTCTCCGCCAATAGGCTTATTCTCGATGAAACAGCGATTCGAAGCAGATACAAACAATGTTTCAGCATTCATTATGACTGACACGTAGAAGAATGAACCAGGCAGCAGTGAGTGTAGATTAGTGTCGTCGCGTCAGAACGAGCAAAAGACTGTTTTTGGCGTTCATGAGGCGACGGGCAACATTTTAGGCAAATGTAGATATCGACCGGGTTTTGTGAAAAAGTGGTGGGGACATTTTCAGGTCATCAGAAAAGTGGTAGGGACATGTACCCACCGTCCCTGCCATAAATTACGCCCATGCGAAAGTCAATGTCGTGGCCGAACGCTACCGCTTCAGACAGCGTGGTCAGCGGGCGGGAGAAACGACAGACCAGTTCCATGCTGCATTAAAGGAGCTGGTGACGACATGCAATTTCGGTCGATTAGAAGACGAGATGCTACGCGACCAGATCGTCGAGAAGACCAACTCCTCACGAATCAGGGAAAAGTTGCTACTGGAGGAAAAATGAACGCTAGCCAAAACGTTGGCGATTGCGCGCCAAGTAGAGACCGCCATTTCGGAGGCTAAAGCCATGAGCATGACCGCTGAGGGTGCCTCGGTGCAAACGGTAAACGCCACAGGATTGCATCAACACGGCAACTACCAGAGAGGGGAGACTACATCGCCTCAAACTTCGGCTGCACCGGGGAAAACATGCTACAGGTGTGGATCAGCTTCACACAAGGCGGATTACAGAGACTGTCCGGCTAGAGATGCCCAATGCAATACCTGCAGAAAGAAAGGACACTTCGCGAAAGTCTGCAGAGGCAGCAAGCAAGTGCACGAGATCGCCGTACCAGAGGTAACAATCCTGAATGTTAACGCAGGTCATGGCAGTAATATCATGTGTACAGTTAAAGTGAGTTCAGGGGGAACACAGAGCCATGATGTCGAACTAATGCTAGACACAGGCTCAGCAGTGTCAATTTTACCAGAGACTGTTTATGCAAAGTGCTTCCCTGCTACCACGGCGCTCACCAAGCCTAGCTGCCGACTGAAAGACTGGGGGGGAAATAAGATACCCGTGCTGGGGTGCTTGAATGCAACAGTGACATTTGGTGACTGTAATACTGCCACAGACCTCTACATTGCAAAGCAAGGGTCTGCAATCCTAGGCAGAGACCTGTTCACTGCACTACAAATGCAATTGATCAATGGCCAAGTTGCAGCACGCCCTGCTGCCACATCTACACATCAGGTGAAATTCCTTACCTCTACACTGCCTGCTGTCACCGATACTGAATTCAAAGCTGCATGCATGTCCTGCCCTGTACAAACTGAGCTGCGACAACTACTAACCACCAGATGGCCTGCGTGCGCCGAACAGCTCAGCTCAGACCTACAACCCTTCTTCGAGCTCCGAAACGAACTCTCTCTACAAGGTGACTGTGTCGCACGTGGTTCTCACAGACTGCTGGTGCCAGGCAGTCTACAGGCGAAGTTCATCGCACTCGTCCACGACACACACCCAGGCATCGTGAATGCAAAGCAGAGACTGAGAGAAGAATACTGGTGGCCTGGCATGGACGCCCAGGTCGACACTGCACTCGGATCCTGCACTACATGCCGAGAATACGACAAATCAGCTGTCACACACACACCACCACTACAGCCCGTGCCTCACCCAAAAGAGGCCTGGGACAAGGTGGCGATAGACCTGGTGGGGCCTTTCGAAAGAGCACCCATAGGCTGTCGCTTTGCTGTCACACTGGTAGATTACCACAGCCAGTGGCCCGAGGTAGCTTTTCTTCCTCATGTTACCTCACATGCAATTGTTGAGTTTCTGTGTTCTGTTTTCAGCAGAGAGGGCAACCCCAAAGAACTGGTGTCTTACAGCCCTCAATTCGTGTCACGTGAGCTTGAGGCTTTCCTTCAGGACAGAGGGATAGTGCACACAAAGTCATCGGTCAGGGCGAACGGTGAGATCGAGCTCTTCAATCGCAGCTTGAGAGACAGCCTGCAGAATGCACTCCTCGAAGGACGGTCCTGGAAGGAGTTTACACGTGAGTTCCTGCAAGTCTACCGTGCTACACCTCACTCCACTATACAGTGCTCGCCTGCAGAACTGCTGCATGGCCGGCCTATGCGCACCAAGCTTCATGTGGCTGGACGTCCACTGCAGCAACAGCAAAGACTGCCCAAACAGAAACAAACAAAACACACTGATCGCAAAAGAGTGGCCAAACACATGTCCTTCAAATGTGGCTCTTACGTCCATGCGAAAAAGCCTGCTTCCAACCTTGCTCCAGTTTCTCTACAGGGGAAAGATCGTGAGACTGATGGTGATGGAGAACCATTACCGGTGCACACTGAACCTGCAACACCACGACCTGATGGTGTACCACCACCTGGCAGACCGACCAGGTGCCACAGGGTCCCAGAATGGACAAGGGACTTTTTGTTGAAATGAACTGATGAGTTATGCATTTTGTTGAATTAACAAATGTAAACATGAATGCTTTTCAACTTAAAAGAGATTCAAGGTTTAAGATTTTCAGGTACAGTCTTTGATCTTTAAAAACGGCATTGTCTGAATTGTGAATTTAGCTTAAAGGTTATACTAAATGGTTAAAATGAAATGTGATTGGGATTGTGCGTTGAAATGATTCTGTTGCAAATGAATACTCACCTGGAAGGTAAAATGCCGTTCTGGTCAACATGCTTTATGAAATGTGATTTTGTTACAAACTAATACTTACCTGGAACGTAATATGATGAATATGTTTTACTGATGCACTTCTATTAAGATTACTGGTTACTGTTAAAACTATGCTTCTCTTCCAGTTAATAACTGTTATAGTGTTTTCTTATTAAGGGGGATATGTGGTATATGCATGTTATACTCAACCTTGCCACTAGGCGGAGCTTGTTCCTACTAATACAAGCGTTGTCTACTGTATCACCAGAGTAGAAGTACAGTACTTAGAGTGAAGCCACGCTCCTGTATGCTCTCATACTTACCTCACTTATGTTTTAATAAAAGTACATTTATTATACATTCGTGTGTTTCTTACGACACAACAGGGCCCTAGGCAACTGCCTACATTGCGTACCTTAACGCAACGGGCCTGGTCCTTATTACTGTACAGTTTCTTATCAGTTGCTTTTATAGACTTGAGATTTTTAAAAAATCTTGTTCAATGGTCACATCATTGTGTCCCTTATCAAAAAGGTATTTACTCACAAACAAATTCTAAGTGCTTTGCTACATCCATACATAACTACATTGTCATGGGAATCCATTGAATAGTCCAACCCAACTCTCCCTATAATAGAGAGCTCGTTTTCTGCTTATCACAAGGAAAAACTGTGTGTGTGTGTGTGTGTGTGTGTGTGTGTGTGTGTGTGTGTGTGTGTGTGTGTGTGTGTGTGTGTGTGTGTGTGTGTGTGTGTGTGTGTGTATTGTCCAATATACTCTACTTGTAGGCAATTAGACTGTGGTGTTGTGAGGATAGTCAAGCATGGTTGTGGGACTGACATGGTTTGGCGATGTATGGATGCCGTCAACATTGGAAATCTGAATTACACCTAAAGAGGCATGCATGTGAACATGCACTGTGACTACAGAAGCAGATCATAATACTCTCCATAGGATTTCATTCAAAACTCACAGCCATCTATTTTAGCCAGGTGCAGACTCAAAATGTACAATTTCAATGTACTGAAAGGTTGAAACACACACCAATGACCTCCCTTTTAATCCTTTTTCATTTCGAAATAAAAAAAATGAATGTAGTTGCTGCCAAAGGTGATTCTACAAAGTAATTAGCAAAGGCTGTGAATATATTTGTAAATATGATTTCTTTGTTTTTTTTATTCTTATACATTTTCAAAACTGTCAAGACAACTTGTTTTTCACATGGTCATAATGGAATAATTTGTGTAGGATTTTGATAACAGAGATTCCTTTGTAGCATTTGGAATAAGGCTGTAAGATGATAAAATGTGAAAAAAGTGAAGCGCTGTGAATACTTTCCGGATTGACTGTATATGTAGCCCTGTCTGTCAACACTCATTTCTGGTTATGTTAATCTTGTCTATCTCAAATCACAGACTATGTTTTTTGCACATTTGTCTACACCAACTCACATAATATGTTTTTGCCTGTTTATTTTTTTCTTTAGTTTTTATTTTTCACCTCCCTGACTACCTGTATTATATGTGTCTTGAAATGTCCATGTGGGCATAATGTAAGCTACTTAACGCCTGAATTTCCCCCCAGGGATCAACAAAGTTACTCTACTCTACTTCTCTCTGATTGCACCCATAGACATGTCCACATGCTTGCGATTGCACTCGTCTATATACTGCCCCCCTATGGACGAAGACATGTTTACATGTTTATGATTGCATTTTTCTTTATACAGCCACCTTAAGGATCAAGTATAAAAAGAGTAGCATTCATGAACTTCAAATTGCTGATAATGATGGGTTGTGCATTCTGAAGCCCAGGTGGAGCAGTGCAAGTCAACTGTTTTGTAGTGTAGGGGTCAATACATCATTATGCTTCTGTCAAATCCTGTTTCAGTGCTGTGAGTGTGCAATACCAGTAATTCATATGGAAACACTGGTACAAGTAGGCCTATATTTTTTAAGTATGTTGTCTGTGTATGCAATGTATTGTTTTTATAGAGGTTTAAAAAATATATAATAATAATTTGGACCATGTGTTTGGAATAAAAAATGATGATGATGATGATGATGATGATGATGATGATAAATAGTATACTCGGGATGGATGCACTTATTAAAACAAGGGTCATTTAAGGATTAATTGTAAACCAGTATATGGCAGGTTGATTTCTAGAATCCGAAGAAGATCCACATTTATTATACTACTATTTGTATGCCTCACTTGTTGACAGACCACCGTGTATGTGGCAGATTGATTTCTAGAAACCAGAGAGGATCCGTATTTATTCTACTACCATTTGTACATCTCATTTGTTGACAGGCCACGACATTGTGGTACAAATACATAACTGCATATAGCAAAGGTACTAATGCAAATACAGTAATGTAAAAGGAAAACTGTGCATGCAACATTGTAGAAACTACAGTGAGGACTTGATTACACTGGCTGATGTTCGTGTTTGTTGGAGCGCCAGTTCTTATCCACAATGAAACCTTAAACTTATTCTAAATTAACTTATCTGATGTTCCACACATATCTTGTCGTCATAAAAAGTCAACATTCACTTGCAATGTCTTAAGCATTGGCTAGAGAAAATTGAAACATAAGCCATGAATTATGGGCTAAATGTACCATGAGAGAGTATTTTGATGAACATGAAAACAATAATTTGATAATGTATAAAATCTGGAAATTGTACATAATTGTTTACATGGAACCATCAAAGAATTTGGAATATGTTCAAAGCAATGAGCAAAAGTTTTCTGATATGCATAAAGGAAGATTTGACATATGAGTAGAGTTTTGAGAATTTTAATTTCAATTTCAAATGAAACTGGGTGGTTGAGGAAAACTGTAGAATGAAATTATATCACATGTTCTTGTTATATGTACTATTTGTATTAGTTTAGGTTATCATGTTCCAGTTTTAAGAGTTAGTTCAAGGTCGAATTGTGGGGAAAACTTGCAGCCATGGCTTGATTAGGCATGTTCAAAAAGAAAAGAGATCGCACACCAATAAATTATTTTTTTGACGGGCTAGCTTCTTGTGCATACAAATGTCAAAGAAAATGCTGCACACTCTGCTCGATGTTTTATTTTAAAATAACGTGTAGGCCAGACGGCCGATATGTTACTTCAAACTGGAACATGGAGCAGTGTGCAGCATTTTCCTAATTTTCTTTACATTGGGCATGTGGCATGCAGTATATTTGGCCTGTGGACTGTTGCTGATTTTGGCCTGATCCTTTACTCAAAGGTATCAGTCCATGCTGCAACAGCAGGCCTATCCGAAGCACTCAGATATAAATGAAGCATTTGGGGTATTGTGGTCAAAATAGCTCATACTAGACGAATTTTAACATTTTTAGTAGATACTGCATGACCAATTGTCACATGTTTATAATAATTTTCAAATGGTGTCTTTTGACACGGCTACACAAGTAGCATACCAAAGTAGCATATTAATAATGGGATTTTATCATATCCCTGCCATTTCCGTATTTAGAAGAAATGTAACAAGAGACACTACACCTGCACACTACACCTACACACTACCTTCTATCCTCACATGTATCAAATTGTGAGATCATTTTTAGCATGACTACAGCTATAGTTATTTATCTATGTATTATAAAACATGTGCGTTCAAACTATATACTTACAGTGAAGAGGTCTCCAGGTCTGCTGTTTCTTCAGAAGAGCAACAATCACTTCAGGCAGCTTTTTGCCAGCCTCATAATCCACAGGATCACTCGAGATTTTGGTATGATGGGAGGAATTCGATGAAGCTGAGGTGCGCCTGGCGTTCACCAATCTCTCTTGCTTTTCCAGCGCTCCAAGCTTGCTCATTGCAAACACAGAAAAGACTTGTAGAAAGATTCCACCACTAACCCACACTATAAGAAATAGCCCACGTCCAGCCATTGTTCATGTGAAAGTGAGGAGCAGAGCAGGGTGACTGTTGTCTCTCCAAAAGAGGCCTGCCGTGGTTTTTCCTCAGTAGTATTCCATGGATTCACTGGAAAAGTGATGCTGTGGAGTGTGGACCTCTGTACAGACAGCAAGAGAATGCCCTGACATGGGATCAGTATTTATATAGAGAGGAAATGCACCCAGAGTGCTAAATATCTAATCTGAAATGCTAGGTCTGATAGACACAACCCATGAAATAACCTCCAGCATGCAACATATACACATGAACATGACATTGACCTCATTGACACATTACATTGACAAAGAGAGGGAGACGATATAGATTTTCTTTTTAAATTATACGACTTGGCTTGCGAGATATATTTAATGACAAAATCCTTGTAAAAATGATATTGATGCACCAAACAAGTATACTGTATGTGGAAGGTTTTTGTTTTTTTTGCTTACACCATAGGTCCATGTCATATATATTATTATTTTTTATTTTATAATAATTTGGAATTAAACTTCACATGTTACAAGTGGCACATTTCTGAGATAAGTGTCAAAGAAAAGGCTTAAAGGTGAACTGTGTAGAATGTGGCCAGAATGGATACTGCAACTATGCTGCTCATTGAAACTGTTCTGCTCATTACCAAATTTGATCTTTTCATGAATGTTTAATAAATAATAAACCAATATTTACCATTATAACCAAAGTACAGTAAGGTTTGCAGCTAAAAATGTATATTTTTGGAAATTTAAAATGGCGGACCATGGAGAAGATCCCCTTTTTCTGAAAAGTGCAATTTTTCCAGTCAGTCATACTGAATACTTAGAATTTGGTGCTGGTGGTAAGTATTCATAAAGAAGGTAACATTAGTGAATGGGCACCATGAATTCTAGAAATAAACTACAAAAAATATTACACAGTGCACCTTTAAGGGCACTGCCGAATGATCTTGGTATGTTATCTTTTAGTCATGACACTTTCTTTGCAAGTAAAACACAGCAACGCCATCAGGATTGCCACTGGGATCATTCCGTTCTTTCAGACAGCCATATCATCTGTTTGACAAAATTATCTTTATTTTATCTATACTTTTTTCACTATACTGTCTATAGCCTTTGCTCATTTGCAAATGCCCTTCTTGTAGGGCCTTGCCAATGTGGTCTTGTAAATACAGTACTTTCACAAAACTGATTGATGAGTGAAGATGACATGACAAGCTTATGCAGTATAAGCCTTTATACGGGTGTTTGCAGATGGCAACAACACAGTAGCAGCAATGAGGTTAGGCAATCACACCGAGACATGCAGAGAGCACATCCAAAGGGGCCCTCTACATTTTCACAGCTGAAGTAATAAAGTACTGTCAGTAAATGGTAAATGCACTGCATTTATATAGTGCTTTTCCACTCCCTCAAGCACTCAAAGCGCTTTTATGTACTGTTTTGCTCAAAATAACAGCAGTGTCTTTCAAAAGGAGAGTAAATGTCAACATTTGTCAAATAATTTGTACTTTGATGAGCACAAATGCATTGAGGACACTTGACATTCTATTTAAAAGCAGTAATATTTAATTTCACAGAAAGTGAAGAAATTGATGTTCCAAAAATAGCAGTACTGACATCTGCCTTTGGAAACTCAAAGATGTATTGTACAAACTACAAAATCCCCTGTCATTGTGCTGGCCATAGTTGGATGTCGTTTGTCTGGAACATGATTTTGCTCACTTCTAGGTGTGTTTGGGGTCATTGTCTTGTTGAAACATCCACTCCAAAGGCATTTTCTCCTCAGTGGCCTAGGGCAGTATCAATATCCTAATGTACTCAAACTGATCAATGATCCCTGGTACAGGGTAAATAGGACCAACACACCAATATGAAAAAGATCCCATATCATGCTACTCTACTCTACTCATGTGGTCCACTGAAAGGCAACTATTAAATCCAAATTCATATGGTCACTCTCAACATTCTTAAAATGGCAACTTAAAAAACAGGGGCCTTGCAGACTTGGCATGGCAAAGCTGACAAGTTATGCGAGCGTACAAACGTCTTATTATTGACAAGGGCAAGTTGCCTGCGATATCTGGCCCTTCAGTCAATATTCTACACTCAACGTGGCCCTTAGGCCCAATGTTGCCCCAACTAGAAACAAACTGTAGGGATTGTTTTGGTCCAACTGGCACAACTTAAATTGCTATAGCATTATTTTGTTTAATAATAGAATTTGGTATGTGAAAGCCCATCTGGGAAATTCCAACTGCCATTGTCATTGTGACACAGAAGTCCACAGCACACAATTGCACATTGCACACAACAAAATTGCATGCAAGGGGGCAGCCCCTAATGGCGCCCGAAAGGGAGTAGTGTAGCGGGACGGTACCATGCTCAGGGTACCTCAGTCATGGAGGACGATTGTGGAGAGAACTGGTTAATTACTAGTTGAACCTGCAACATTTGGGCTACAAGTCTGACGCCCTAACCACTTACCCATGACTGCCCTATCAATTCCCTAATGATAAACTTAACAAAAGTGCTGTGGGAATATGGAAAGCACCTCCGGGAGTCCATCAGGGAAACACTTCTGTGACCATAACACAGATTTGTGGCACAGATTTCGTGTCCCAAAGATCAGTGTCCATTCAACTGAATTCTGAGAGATCAGGCTGATTTAAATGGCATTTTTATCCAGTTAGATAGACAGACAACCTAGAAGTGTTATCACTTGATGACTAACCCATTTGAAGGAGTCATCTCTTTAAAGCACTGACCTGCTTTAAAGTCTTGTGGTCTTAACATTCACACCTGCTTTAAAGTCTTGTCTTCTAACATTCACAATCAAATGCATACACATTCCACAGCAGAATGAAATGAAACAGAACAATGTATAAATTTGGTTTCAATTTATTTTGATAATTCACAGGTTGAACTTCCCCTCTGATACAAGGAAACTATGGTTTATCCACAGTGTACTGATGCTTGAGGAGAAAAAAAACAGAAGTTTGTTGCACAAACTGGGGTTGCCACACAGCCATGTAAAAAGGAAAACTGGGCAACTGGGCAAAAAACTGCTGGGCAAACTGTTGGGCAATAAAACAAATCTAACAATTCTGCTCAATGCCACATTAAAGCTATCCACATGGTCATTGTCTATTCATGCACTGATGTGGAATCTATGGCAAATGTTGATTTTTCTTTTTGCTTCACCAACCCCTAAAACAGCAAATTTTCCAATGGCAAGTTTTCTTGTTAAGAAAAAAAGAAACAAAAACAAGCAGAGGCTAAAATTGCCTTCAATTAACTAAAAACCCCAATACGCCCTCTCTAATGGCAGTACATTCTTGACATCTGATAACCATCCTGAAACAATTCCATGGCCACTGCAAGCCAGGGGAACACAGGACTCCCAGTACCTACATTGCAGTTCAGAAGAGGGAGGCCCAGTGTACTTTGATGTATCTGCCTATTCCCATCAAGACAGTAGTAGCGTTCTTCCTCCGTCCTCTGGAGAGACTCTCATCAGATAGACAGCTAGCAGACAAGTCATAAGTGAATACAGTCGTTTTAGTGAATTGCCACAGTGTTCAACCATGGAGAGACAACCCCCATGTGTCCTATGACAGAGGCCCAGGGAAAAGATACAAGATCCATCCTCTACAGCTCTGATTAAGAGCCAACCGTCTACGGTATATGTTCCTATGAAGATGAGAAGTCAAAACAGCTGGGCTTCAGTAGTGACAAAATAAAACAAATTTAAAAAGGCAAGAGTTGAACCGTTTAACTCAACATGGCAGAGTTTCAGTTTCTTGTTAAAAAAACAACCACAACACAATCTCACAGTAAGCACAATTGCCTATAGAAAACAAAAACATTCATGAAAGCATCTTTTAAAAAAACTTAAAATAAAACCGCCTACATGATCCCCCAAATAATTTGATTGCAGTGTGCCGAAAGTTTGATGTTGATTTCTTAGTGCAAAAAGAGGAGGCTTTCCAGTTCAGAAACCACCACGCCACAAACAGGCCAAAAGACCGACTTGACATGGACAGCTGGTCCTTCGCCAATTACATCCTGAAGAAACACACGTCGTCCATGACCGACGCAATCCTGAGGATAAGAGAAAGGAGAGAGTTCAACTTGGATGCACAGGAAAAGCTACATGCAGACACTGCACAGAAAACCTATAAACAGCACAGGGGTTACATTAGGCCAAGGCTATACAGGACTGAGCCCCGCCACATAACACGTCAGCTCAAGCTACAGAACTTTTTGTTTTCAATTTTTATCAATCAAAAAAGCTTATTGCCCCAACCCCAGACCACACTACCCCCACCCCAGCCCCAACATAGCGAATCTCAAGTTCATCCCCACAGAGTGAGGAAATCCTTACATGGTTTCCACTCAAGACGGACATAAAATTCCATGACTTTCCCTGACCAGAAAACTTCTAACTTCGATCACTTCTATGACTCCCGTAATAGGAAATACCCAACATATTGATTGGATTTTTTGGGGGAGTCCGTCAAATTTCTATTTTCAGCCTCTAAGCTATTCAGTCTCTTGGAACCTGCATTTACCCGGCATGTTTGTCTGAAAGGACAAGCACATTGTACTCCTAAATGTAATTTTTCGAGCTGGAAGATGTTTAGACAAAAATACACTGTGTGCAGAATTATTACGCAAACAAGTTTTTTAACAATATCGTCCATTTTATGCATATTGTCCGCCACCACCCTTTATGGACATGAACACCTATTGGATTTAAGCATTCCAGGTCATGCATATTGGTATAATAAGAGACAGTGTGATCGAAGGAGCCCAATACCCTATTTCAGGGCAAAATTAGTGCATAATTATTAGGCAACTTTGTTTTCCTCTGGGAAAATGAGCCACAAAAGAGATCTAACAAACTCTGTAAAGACTATAAACAATTTTGAAGTCTTCTAGAGGGGTGTGGCTGTCTTGAAATATTGGTCACATCCATCTAATGCACCGTTACAAGCCATCAGTGTCACATGACATGCGCTCACAAAGTAACAGCCAGATTGAGAAGAATTGAAGATGAAACTATCACAAAACTATTACCCTGCAGTGCTGGAATATTCCAGAACTGAAACCTACATCGACTGTCCACAAGAACATTGTATTCAGCACTCAGAGACATGTCCAAGGTAAAACAGGCTGAAACCTGAAGACCACTCAACAAGTAACTTAAGTCAAGACTGGGTCAAGAAATGTCTTTAGACAGTTTTTTCAATGGTTTTATGAACTAGTGAAAGTGACTGTTAATGGACCAGGTTGATGAGCCTATGGCTAGATCAGTAATGTGCACACTCAGATCAGTTGCTGAGTTCCACTCAAATACCAGCAGATTACTGCATAAATACCATTGTCTTCGTAAAAGATGCAATTTTCTCCCTCTAAAAGATCCAGCCATGGGTTCATCCACCCCCGTCTGTCAAGAGTCACTTTCCCAAGTCCATAAAACCTTTGAAAATGTTGTCCCCAGGTATTTTTGCCCCCGTTTTGACTTAATTAACTTGCTGAATGGTTGTCTGGTGTCATCCCTTCTTACCTTGGCCATGTCTCTGAGTGCTCAATACCCTGTTTTTCTGGACACTCTGTGTTGGTTTCTGTTCTGGAATATGATAGGAGTGCAGGGTAATTTTTTTTTTTTAGTTTCACGTTAAATTCTTCTCAAAGTTGGCAGTGACATTTCTTAAGAAACTGATGACTTTGTAACGGTGCATCTGATAGTTCTGTGCGAACGTGACCAACATCTTGCAAATTTCAAGACAGCCACATCCCTCTAGAACACTTCAAAATTGTTTATAGACATTTCAGAGTTTGTTAGATCTATTTTGTGGCCCATTTTCCAAGAAGAAAACAAAAGTTGCCTTATAATTATGCACACCTGATATAAGGTGTTGGGCACCTTTGACCACACCCCCATCTTATTATACAAATATACATGACCTGGAATGCTTAAATCAAATAGTTTTTCATGTTCATATAGATTGCTGTTGGAAAATATGCATAAAAAAGACAAAATGGTCAAAAAACATGTTTGCCTAATAATTCTGCACACAGTGTATAGTAGTACTATATGTTCTCTACAAAATCCCATGATACTCCCTGCCTGCACATGCAAAATGGTCAAATTCCATGACTTTCCATGACTGTCTCTATTGAATTTCCATGATATTCCAGGAACTTCGGTCCTTAGAACTCGCAGGACATGAGTCTGTACAGGGTCACAATGTGCAGAGATATCAAGTTCAGCTGGCTCATATCTCTGACCCTCTGAATACAGTGCTCCGTTTCTATCAGTAAGGTCATACAACCGATTAGCTGCTTCTGTATCTCAGTCGCTACCATGTCCTTACTGATGCCCCATAAGTCTCGCTGCGTCTGTTGCGTAACAGTAGAAGGGTGGGTCTGAAGTCGGTGTGATTGTGTGGTTGCTTTTCCCTTCGGAATGGGCAACATTATGGCCACTCACAGTTAGTTTGAAGTTTTGAACAGTACTTATACCGTGCCTACTAGACAGGTCCCGTTTTCTTGTTTGGGCCTTTTCTTTCTTAGTTTCAGGGGCCTGTACTATGCACAGAGTTGAGCCTTCCCAGAAGTTACTTGCTAATTCAGGGTGAACAAAATCTGATCCTCCTGCCTTTTGGGAAACAGCATTACGAGGCAGAGTTTATGTGTATTCTTCTTTGCAAGCTCGGCCCCAATACAGTAGCATCATGAAGCTACTTGTGTAAATTTTATTTGTGTTACCTTCCTTTTGTTACTTTAACTTTAAAATGCTCTGCCTGCATCTCTACAATTCAGAATCTTATCTTTTGACACTGGATCATTTAAAATGACAGAATGTAGGATTGGATTGATATAATCATTTGTGTGTAGAAATTAAAGCAATAGGTTGCCTCGGCAAGCTGTATCAAAAGCTACCGAGATGCACATGCCGTATGCATGTGTAAATTATAAACCAAGGTGATTTTAAATAATATGGTTCAAACATATCAACCATTCATAGTATATGTTAATCTGGAACTACACGTGATGAGGTTACTGTCAAAGTTTTCCTTTGGCTGAAGAAAACTGCACTCCGCTCTCATCTCATCATCAAGGTTAGATCAGTTATCCAATTGTGTTTTGCTGCTTGTCCAGACTAGTGATATCCTGACATTAGGATACATTTGACTGGCTGGCAGAGAGACTGTGCGACAAGAGAGCAGATTTGTTTGGGGATTTTCATTTCTGGGCTATTTTTGTTGTTGTTTGTTTTGCATGATCGTATTGATGGCTATTTAAGGACAGTGTTTGGCTGCGGCACAGAGTGACAGAGGAGCCAGGTGAGTATGGAGGAGCCAGTGAGGACCTGATTGGCTGGGAGGGGAGTGGGGAGGAGCCAGTGAGGACCTGATTGGCTGGGAGGGCAGTGGGGAGGAGCCAACAAGGTTGGAACTCTTACCTGTCTGCTGGGTGGCCGACTTCACACAGGTTGACCAGAGCATACAGGTGCCTCAGTGCATACTCATACTGTAACACACACACACACACACACACACACACAGACACACACACACACACACACACACACACACACACACAGACACACACACAAAATATAAGTTTCGGTCACATTCCGATCACCACCAGCCCCACATCCTTCACTAGGAAGTGATGTTCACCACATTTTTTTATTCCATTAACATAAACAATTCTTACTTCTGTTTTTATTCCCATGATGTGCATGCTAAATATGCCTTACAACATCCCCAGTCCGGTTTCTGTTTGTGTGTGTGTGTGTGTGTGTGTGTGTGTGTGTGTGTGTGTGTGTGTGTGTGTGTGTGTGTGTGCGAATGCCTGTGTGCGCTTATGTAAATGTAAAGGATGTCAGTTAAGTTGTTGCTTCCTCTCTCCTAACACAATAAGGAAGAGAAACCTTGAGCTCGTGTAAGCAAAACTGTGTTCTCTCACTCTCACGTGATAGACAGACAACTACTAAGCATAGTCATGTCAACTCATATTTTGAGTGCACAATTTCAAAACAAAAAATGATACGACAAATATGAAATAGTTCTAAGTTTGTGCTGCCATGAAAAGCAAGGCTGAAAAGAGTCACCAGTTACTCTTAGCTTGCCTGCTACAGTAGGTGGAAAAGAAAAGCTGGGAAATACGAGTGAAAACTGAAAGCAATGAGAAGAGAAACAGAAATATATTGTTTAGGCAACTCATTTATGGCTACCGTCTTATTTTATGTGGATAACATAAATGAAAATCTACACTGACAGAGGGATGGAGACAGAGTTCGAGTATATATATTAGAAGCTAAACAAAAGGAAAAGCAGCTCTAGGATGTTTTATTCTGCTTATTCATTTGAGGTTGCATTAAACAAAAGTATCCAAATCACTCATCTCCCAGCCAAGGTATTTTTTAGTCATTTTAAAACCCTTTCAAATCCTCATGAAAACAAAGAGTTGTTCAATAACCACAATACCTTGGCTCGAAAGCGAGAGGTTTGGATATCTTTTTTTTTCAGAAGACATGAGTTGACTGGGGGGAAAGAGAGGAGGGAGACGGGCTGAAGAGGGCTCTTGTGATTGTGCACTGACAGATTCACTGTTGGTACGGACTGAGTGATGGGGAAAGGGATGGAGTAGATACTATTAGTGGTCTATGGAGAAAAGAGTTAAGACTTAAAGGAGAGAGGGAGGAAAGGTGTGTGTTTTTTTATCAGGGTTCCTACCTGTACCCACTTGCCTGTACCCTTTGCTAATTCACTTTGTTAATAGTAAAAGAAAAAGAAAAACCCTTCTTGAATTATGCCCTTATTTTTCCTGTGCACTTTGTATTTGAGAGCGTCTTGTACACTAGGGTTGATGTCCTTGTTTGTAAGTCACGCATAAAAGTATCTGCTAAATGTAATGTAATGCAATATGATGTAATGTAATGTGATGTAATGCAATGTACTATACCTCTGGGCCAGAGTGCCAGTTGAAGCAGTGATTCCTGTAGTGTGTGACGGCTGCCTTGTAGCACTCGTGCCGTGTCAGCTCCATCCTCTGGTTCAGCAGCTTCTCAGCATCGCCATTGCTGCCCATCACCTTCTGCACCACCTTACGCATGGTCTCACCCAGCAGCTCACGCGTCTGAACGGAGAGAGAGAGAGAGAGAGAGAGAGAGAGAGAGAGAGAGAGAGAGAGAGAGAGAGAGAGAGAGAGAGAGAGAGAGAGAGATATTTCTACTTCAGTATTTTGGTAAAAAAAAAAATTGACCACCAGCAATATCACCAGCAAATGAACACCATGATTCAGTATCATAAGTGGTAAGTATTGCTATGGCCATGTGGAGAGGCATGAGTGCCTTTTATCTGTTTGCAAGAGAACTTCAAACGTAAAAACAATGACAACAAGCTCAACAGACACAAGTTGCATGCCAAGACTCAAAAAAGCTAAACGGTGTCCGACTGACAAAGTGTCTTGTAGTCTATTGTAACCCCCCCCCCCCCAAAAAAAAAAAACCAACCTACAATGACGCAAACAGAGTGGAACCTACTATTGATCCGTGTAAGAAGTTGTAACATAACGACAACAATGACCCAAGTTGCATGCATATACTCAAAAAAGCAACACAGTTTCCGACCAACATAATGTGTAATAGAGCCTCTTACACAACAAAATAGAAAATACAATTGCTACTGTGCAATTAAAACAGTGGAGCCTTAAGACGTGAGCAGATCTGGGCCAGGGTAAATACAAATAAACAAACAGTAAACAAACAGTAACCTTCAGGTGAGTGCTGATCTGGGCCAGGTAACCGCGGGCGGCGCCGATGTCATTGGACTTCATGAGCTTCCTCTTGAGGATGGCCAGAGGGACATCGGGGCCGGGGGTCAGGTCACGCTCCTGCACCTCTGGCAGGGAGACGGAGACAGGCGGACTGGCCGTGGAACCGTTGCTCTTGGAGGCGCCCTGGAACTCCATCACCTTCATGTGGGCCAGTGTCTAGGGAAGGGTAAATAATCAATAAAATAGACAAAATCAACCAAGAATAATAATAATAATAATTAAAAAAAACATTTATTTTCCATATTCATCAGACTATAAGACACACACACACACATACACTCGCAGGCACGTCGCAGACACACACACACACACACACACACAAATGAAGTAATGTTTTCACTATCACACAACCACAAATTGGGGGTCCCTGGTTGATTCATGTGAATCCATTTGGTAGTGTTGGTAGTGTTTCTCAACGGAGCGCCCTATATCTCCCCAGGGGGCGTTGGGGGCCCTGTGGGGGTGTTGCGGAAGATACAGCTGAGAGTGGGCAGTGCTAAGTTAACCCCTCTGGGGTACAGTAGTCTATTTTATTCATCAATACTGAGGGGGGCGTTGTCAGGCTTATGATTAGGTCAAGGGGGCATTGGAAGGCTTATGATGAGGCGAAGAGGGCATTGTAAGGCTTATGGTGAAGCCAAGGGTGGCGTTTATTCAAAAAAAGTTTGAAAACCACTGCTCTGTGGTCTTTCCATGGCACACACTAAGCTCTTGGTGATTGTGCGCGCGCACACACACACACACACACACACACACACACACACACACACACACACACACACACACACACACACACACACACACACACACACCTTGTCTCCAAACTGCTGGACGTGGCTGGTGTTGGTGTGGCTCTTGACGATCTTGAACTGCTTCATCAGAGTCTCCTTGTTCAGGTCCTCCTGTTCAAGGAAATAAAAGGTGAACTATTAAACCAACACATCCATATAGTCTAATCTCATTCTGTCTCCATCTCATGATTAAGACACCTTGCATATAGCATATCTCTCTCTCTCTCTCTCTCTCTCTCTCTCTCTCTCTCTCTCTCTCTCTCTCTCTCTCTCTCATGACAGTTACAACTCACCACATCGGAATCCTCCATCCAGTTGACACTGTACCAGTCACCCAGGTAAGTGTCACGAGCTTCGTCATAGTAACAGGCGTACGAGGACTCGTGGCCATTGGCAGCAGTGGTGGCGTACACTGGAGAAAAAAAACAAAGCAAAAACAAAAGAAATAGAAGAAGTCAGACCTTCAGGTGCACACATGATCCACCCGTTTTAGACAATTCCACTATCGGCCGTCCTCTGAATCATATTAGACTCAGACACCATTCCAAAAGAGACACAGGTGAGTAATTCCCTCACAAACAGATCTTTGATCAAATATAGTTCCTATAAAAAAATATACACCAGTGTGGACAGACAGCCTTTCTGAGCCTGTTCAGAAAGCACAGATTACCAGTCTGACGGCTCAAACCAGAAAGGTCAAATTATACATGGCACCATTTGGTAGAATGTGGTGTCAACAATGTAGTAGGTAAGGAAACTGAAATTAGGGAGACATGGAAATGTAACTAAATATTGCGGCATTGCTTTGAAGTCAAACTTCAGGACTGAATGTAGCGCGACAGGTAGACAGGTAGTCTCATTGCAATTTGAAAGAAAGAGTCGTGCATGGCTTTTACAGCTCTGATGCTGATGGGAGATGCAGTTTTATTGTTTGCAGTAGGTCTGGAAGTAACGGTGGACCATTATCTGGACGGTCTGTTCTTTCTTGAGCAATGAAAGTCAGTGTCAAGTCATGTCCTGTTTATCGGACAAAAACATGCAGAGTCAGCGAGCTACTGAGAAGTGAGACCGCATGATACGACAACAGCCCAGTCACATGACTCCCCACCCCCACACCATATCAAATGCCTCGTCTCAAGGTAAAAGGGAAGACACGATGTCCATGATTCACATACTGTGTAGATCTTGACATCAAAGGGAGCTGACAACAGCAAAATAAAACACTTTATACTTGAATCTCGAGTTCCGCATATCTATGTGAGAGCTAATGCATCAATCTTTCTAGAGTAAGTGTTTATGTGTAATCTGTGGTACAAAGATACTGTATTATGGCATGGTGGGTGTACAAGCCACTCACCATCAATGTCTTTGGGCAGGTCTTTCATCATAGATCCCGATTCGCATGCTTCAATGTAGAACACCATCTAAAGTGTGTGTGTGTGTGGGTAATGAGTGGGAGAGACACAAGGGAATAGTGAAGATTAGTTCCATTCTTGACGACACCCAATAGCAAATAATGAACATGTATTGACCGCTAAAACATTCACTCTGACTAGATGCATACAGTGTACATGTAAAACTCACCTTTTTGTACATCTTATTTTCGTGCATGTAGTTGATGGCATCCATCAGGTCTTTCACATGCAGCTGTGATATGAAAAACACACATGCACACGCACACACGCACGCGCACGCGCACACGCGCACACACACACACACACACACACACACACACACACACATCCACATACACACACACACACACACACACACACACACACACACACACACACACACACACACACACACACACACACACACACACACACACACACACACACACACACACACACACGCGCGATTACAGAATAAGATGAGAGGTTTCGCAAAGGCTTTGGTGCACCAACCGTCATGCAACAATTGCCAGTAAATGCATTAGAACACCATTGCCTGAAGAGCTGAAAGGACTCAAAATTTAATTGTCATATTGTACATTTATGTTGATCTGGGCTGTAAACGGTAAACTTGAACTTTTAATGACGGGTCAAAAGTTTTAATAGGTTCACCGATGGCTCAGGCTGGGTACACTATTAAAATGTCAAAGGGCAATTGTAAACATCACATGACCGGGGATACAGGAAACATCACATGACTAACGATACAGGAAGAAGAAGAGCTTACATCATCGTCTGGGAAAGCCAGGATGCCAGGTGCACCATGATCGGTGAAGTACACGAACACGTGATCATTTGGCCCACTGCAAAACACAACAAGCACGTGCCGTTCACAGACATTAACATCCCCCACACACAGACATGAAAACCTGTTCGACCAGGTGCACCATAGATCATCCCAACATACAGTACATTCCAAATCATTGGATTCACAGAATGAAATTCAACAGTTCACAAACACATTCAATTCCTTTTTTTTTAAATTGATTTTCCATATTTTTATAGGCATAAGTGGAACAATCCCTCATATTTGTTGGTCTCATGTAAGAAACACAAAGCTGGGGAGTATCACAAACATTTCACAAACACAAACACAAAAAATTGAGTAGCGCTGTTGTTAAAATGCATGACCGGTGGTGCCTGTCCACTACAGTCCCCACCACATCTGAGCTTTGGTTTCAACACTTGCCTCTTCAGAACTTTCCCAGATCCTCCTTTCACATTTGCAGAGTCACCCTTCAGCACAGCCAGGAAGTTGGCTGGAGTCACTTCCTGCACACAGACACACAAACACACCAAAACTGAATATCACGCTTTAAGTGAATATAATCACATTTAAGCACATTTTTGCATCACGTTAATCTACCGTTTCTTGAATTATTGCAAGGCATCTTATCAGTTTTATTTGATTATTTTTTGGTTTGTTTGCTTCTTTTTTCCCCATGCAGAGAAATGTTTGTATATAGATGTGTGCAGTATGCTTGATCTGTGCGATGTGTATAACATGTATAACGTATAACGCATAACTTCAATCTTTTTTGCAGACACAACTGTGTGTTAATTGTGTCTGAGATAGAAGAAAATTCAAGGTATAGTCCATCAAAGACGACATTTTACTATACCAGTAGCGGATGCGTATGATGCTAGACATGTTCATTTCCTACAGGATCAGTTAACGCATCACTGCTCTAGATTGAAGATGTGCCGTTTCTCAAATGGCGCACTTGTGTCAGTGCACTGACATTTACTGTAGTGCATAGTGCACACAGTGCACCGTCTTTAGTGCATAGTGTGTGTTAACATTTCCTTCACACCCAAATAGTAACTATCTTGCACAATACTTGGCTAAACATAAAGAGGTTGGTGTCTCATCATTACATACAGATTTCAGAGACTGTTGCCCAAACTCTTCTACCGAATCAAACAGTACATTTCTTCAATTACGTTAACAACATGGCAGCCGTAAAGTGCGTGCAGTGCTAATAGTTGAAGCACTGTGTTTTTGACTGTTGATAAGTCAGCCTCCGGGAACTACTAACACAGAGGTGGGCAAACTCAGGCCCGGGGGGCCAGATGCGGCCACTGAGCCATTTCATCTGGCCCACATAGCCTTTTAAATCCAAAGTACCAAAGTCACACCTAACATTCTTAAAAAAGCAAAGGGTGTTGCAGGTGTGAGATTAATCGAGGTCACATCTAAATATTGCAATGTGCAGGAGTGAAATAGCCAACAAGTTATGTCAGTGTACATTACAGTATTTCTTATTATTTGCACATGCGTGTTGTCTGCGACATCTGGCCCTACAATCCATATTCTGCACACAATGTGGCCCTCAGGCCAAAATAATTGCACACCCCTGTACTAACACATAGAGTGCGTTACAATATGCGGCCTTGCTTCCTCCACTGGTTCTCGTTTCCTCGCCCCGCTTCCTGGCCCCTCCTCCGTGGAGAAAACGATAAAGTTTCCCAGCTGTCAGCCGAGCCGCAACAACTTTTGAGGGACTGTTTTTCATTCACCATCCCAATTGCAAATGAGAAAAGAGTTTACAATTGAGCTTTTGCAAGATGTTGAAATATAATGATGTTGTCAGTCATGTCATCATGACATATTACTTCCTGGTACGAGGAGACAAGCATAAGTGGAGGAGGCAAGGCCGCATATTGTAACGCACTCATAGTGCCCGAAGTGCACAACTGGGCCATTTGCGACATGGCAATGGTCTCGCTTTATGGCTGTAACAGGTGGGACAGAGCTGGGTTTAATTTAGATGGTGCAGAAGAGGGTGCTGAGCTGAGGCACTCACGTCAGCTACATAGTCCTTCACCACCCCTTTGTAGACATCAGACCCATTCGGCCTGTTGATGATGACTCCCTTGGTGGGGTTACTGAGACGAGAGAGAGAGAGAGAGAGAGAGAGAGAGAGAGAGAGAGAGAGAGAGAGAGAGAGAGAGAGAGAGAGAGAGAGAGAGAGAGAGAGAGAGAGAGAGAGAGAGAGAGAGAGAGAGAGAGAGAGAGAGAGAGAGAGAGAGAGAGATGAATGTCATTTCATAAGGAAGTTACTGTAAACACAAATGCCACATGCTTACATTGGAGTGTTGGTTAAGAAAATACATGGAGACAGTGATCATTTGTGATAAGATAGATGCACCTCTATTGCACCTCTAAATTGGAGCTAGACTGAGTTTGTCAATCAAGAGTACCATTTCTAAACATGATTATCAAACAAAACAACTTTGGGAGGTACAATATGTGGTGTGCCAGAAACATTGTTCATTTCTCCAAATTAAGAGACAGAACTTCTCAAAACACTGAAGAGTTGTTAACCTGTTCGTATTCCCACACCACAGCTGACAATCTGTTGCAAACAGGCAACCTGTTACCAAAATTAAGGGTTCTTGGAGCTTCTGTCAAAACACTAAAAATGTATTTATTTATCCATTCTTTGGCTCATGAATAACATTAGACGTGTGGGACAATAGCCAGTAAAGATATTAACAAGTATGTCACAAGATCTGAGTGCAGATATATTAGAATGCATACAGTATCCATCTGTTATAGACCATCAAATCCAATACGGCTAACCGTTTTCAGCGTGTAGCTCTGAAACTGATAAACAGAACACCTTGGGAATTAATTAATTAACATATTCATCTGGTGTTGTTAATTCATCAGCAGATTGTGTGAATGTTCTACATTGCGACTAGTCTTAGAGACGAAACAAACCAATCTCTCTACAGCTGCTGTTTTCGATGTGTAACACTGATAAATTGACAGAACCCCTTGGGAATAAATCAATACATATAATAAATAAACAGTACAGTACTTCCCCAAACGGGTGTTAGTTTACTACCAGATCGCGTAAATGTTCTACATTGAGACTAGGCTTAAAGATTAAACAATCCAATCTCTCTACAGTTGCCCGCCTGCAGTTAATTATTAATGTCAACTGGTCATCTGACTGCACGCTCACACACTCACACCCACACACACACCCTCGTCTTGTCTTGCCAAAGTAATATGATTACGTCTACTCTAGAGGAACCTCACCTCCACCAAAGTGCAAAGTGAATGTGAAAAGGTGTGACCTACTTACAGAGGATCACTGAACATGAAATAACCCCAACTCTCATGAGACTGTACAGTAGGTGAAACTATCGCATACAGTTAGATGAGGACAAAAACACGATCCCACTTCAAACAGGTGAAAACTTTCACCAACAGGCAGAGGCGAATGCAACTCCCCCCCGTAAACCACAACGAGTTCAGACCTGAAAACAACCGTGTGCTCATTATATTGATGCAAAGCATTAGCATGCTGGTGCACTTTGCTCATTTCCATGCAAGTCTTTCATTTCAACTGACATTAAAATGACTGTATGACAGTTAACTTGCAGTGTGTGTGTGGTGGTAGAATGCTACCTTTGTGTGTGCGTGTGTGTGGTGTGTGCGTGTGTGTGTTTGCGTGTGCACAATTCTTGCAGACTGAGGATGAAAATAAATTGGCTCCTTGTGACTGCAGAGGTAGTGCTTCCCAGCTTTGTGAAATCAGTTAAGATCTTCTTTGGCCATTTGCTGTGTGTGTATGTGCGTGTGCGTGTGTGTGTGTCTATGAAACTCACTCTTCATTGTCAGCTAGGTCATCATACATCATAACAACAATCTGCTCATCGGGAATTCCATTCTTATGAACAATTTGGTAGGCATGGCACGCATCAGCCTGGAAAAACACACACACACACACACACACACACACACACACACACACACACACACACACACACACACATCTGTGGTCAGTACACAAACTAGAAGATAGAAAGTGTGAGAAAACATAAATCAAGAAGACACACTAACACTACCCTGTGATGACCCCTTGTTACAACAAATATAGTAATTACAGTTCAACCCCCCAGGGCACAAACACTGATACTTAAGCTGTGGTTGAAACTCACTTGGGGTTTTCATGAACTTGCTAAAGGAGAGTCATAATAATAATCTATCTACACACTAAACACTGCACCACACTACAGTACTTTCCCAAATGCTGCCTTCAACTCTCCCTGAAATAAAAGTGAAGTGAAAGCCCACCGGAGAAACTCCTAGTGTCATTGTGACATTGTGCACACAATGAATTTATATGTATGCCTCATCCGTGTAAGAGGGCAGCCCCAAAAGGCACCCCAAGGGAGCAGTATAGCAGGATGGTAGGCTACCATGCTCAGGGTACCTCAGGATGGGGTCGGGAGTCAAATCGGCAACCTTTGGGCTACAAGTCTGACGCGCTAACCGCCTACCCATGAATAACCACGGGGCAAACCAAGCAGCCTGCTCAAGTAATTTCCCCCAGTTGGTCTTTAAATGTCATTATCAGGGACATTTTCTGGTCATCAATCAGTCCCACCAATAGATTGTGAATTCCTCTGAGCCAATAACAGAACCATAGTAGACTATCGAGTTTAGAGTCACTCATACATCATTGACCGTATTCTAGTCTATTCAACAAAGGGAAAGCTATGCAAGACTTTGGCAAAGTAACCCCTGAAGCTGTTCAATAAAGAATACATAACTTAAGTCTTTAGAGGTCTTTCAATAAAAGGAGGGAATACAGTTTGTGAAACTGTTATGTGGCCTTTACGCTATACAGTAATAAACAGTATAATTAACACTAACGTTCTCTCTCATGAATATAGGAGTGAAGCCACCCATAGGTGTGAAAGCAGCGTGGCTCATCTCTGCTCCTGCAAAAGTACTGCCTGCTTGTGAACTGCATCGGTCACATCAGTGATGAGAGGCAAGAGAGCATCTTAAGCCTCAATGGCTTCACAGATAACGCCCTATGCAAAACGCATTAATCTAACTTATTATATGGTTGTGACGTCATCTGTCGAATGCTCCATTCATTTCAACGGGGCTCCCCAACGTTCGGACGTCTGTTATTTTTCGATAACGGACGGGTTGGTCTATAACAGACCGCTGTCAATGGCAACAAGACTTTTCACTGCTAAAGCGACTTTTCAACAAGACTCTAATCAGCTGCTGTGATAGACAGCGTTGTCCTGGCTACCGCTGTCAATGGCAACAAGACGTTCACTGCTAAAGCCACTGGCTTGTAGCCTATACAAGTCAGTGGCTAAAGCGAATGTTTCATATCACTCCGCAGGGGGTCCGGTCTTTTGTCACTCTAATCAGCTGCTGTGATAGACAACACCTGTTGTCCTGCCTAGCTGTTGCCTAGCGGTGTTCCACAACGGTACTGTTTTGTTTTGCGCAGCAACAATCTTAACATTAAGGTCTAAAGAAATGTCCCCGCCATGTGTGAATCATTTAAGTATATCCATATAATAAGCGGGTTAACTTTCGGCGAGTCGGTCGCTTTGTGGAATAGCAGCACTTCAGAGAGAACAAGACCCCTCCGCTCCGCGTCGGGGTCTAAAGATTCTCTCTGTCGTGCTGCTATTCCACGGTAGCGACCTTCTCGCCGAACGTTAACCCTTACTTGACAGTATGCAACCTGCCAAAATAGCATTGCCACAACCAAAACCATGTTGTGACTGCAATGTGTTAAAAGATTAGTGTACAACTGAAGGATGACAACAGATGAGCAGTGATTTTTACAGGCACACCTCCCTCTCCCATATTGTTCCCAGCTCTCACCTGATGTCTGTAGTTATACCAGCCATTGGAGCCAGCCACAATGACCACCCAGTGTTTCCCCTCTTCGGCTTGAGGTGTGGGCAGTGAGCTCACGGTGATGGCCAGACAGGCCACCAGCAGGACCGCGGTCTTGGTCAGCATCTTTGTGGAGCTCTCCAATGTGATATCGAATCAGCTGGCCCTGGACTTTCAAATAAAAAAACAAAACAAAACAAACAAAATGCTCAAGAGAAAAATGCTCAGAATTCCCACATCAAATGGCAGGCAAGTGACTACCACGCTGAATTTGTGAGTTGCGCATTTTCACCCACTCCGACACTGCACTTTGCTCGTACATGAAGACAAAGAGAAACAGTTGGTAAAACTAGATAAGGGGGACATGGCATCATGACTGGCCAGAATGCTCGTGTGCCTACAGAACTAGAGCTCCACTCCACAATAAGCAAGTCTGAATAGGCCTACAAGTAATTCGTGTCACTGTGATGTTAACATGAGACACTGTCGTTAAATTATATGGAAACGAGCCTTTGAATGTAAACCTCTACCAACGTCGTGCATAACAAACAACAAAGTCGTGCTAATGTTAGCTTGACGCAGCAACGGTAGCCTACATGTAAACAAACAGGAGTTCGACACCGGCACGTCCTTACAACACCGACATTGACCAGAAATTGGATTTGTCTATCAAAACAAAGACAAAGAATAACCTGTCACCGTTACCTGTTTTGCTTCCCAGATATGCTCGGAGTACTTTCGTTTTACACAATCCACAAGCCTGTTTTAATGTGCAAGGCAAAGAGGAGGGTACATGGCTTAGGTTTCAGTGCAGCCAATCGTAGTTACCGAGGGCGCTAAATGACTCAAGGCACATGATCCGCGAGTCATGTGCTTGTCCTTTGTGGAACTCTGAGGAATACGGAACTTGGCAAAATAAATCAGAGCTTGTGTGGTCATGTCTTTGCCCGTATTTTTTTTTAAACTAGTAACTGTTGTCTGTTGGCTATTGTCGCAGTTGACATGCTACAATCAATCAATACATTAATGGGATTGCTGGATCACGTTGATCTCCGTGCATTGGAAATGCATCTAAATTGCTGAGACCTATAGAAAATACAGTGTAAAGAAGTACACTCAAGCCTGCCGTCACAAGACTTACCGCCAGCTCTGTTGTCTTGTGGCTGTTGTCATTTACCTGGCTGATGTTTTTCAGTCTCGTGCACTGCCATGAAACTGGTTTCAGGGGAATTTGCAGGCCTAATTCTACATCAGAAAGGTGCATTAGTCTGTGATCGGCACTCCATTGCTTGAATTATAGGCATATTCTCGATTCTTCAATTTAAAAGTTATTTTCCAAATGACAGCAAATTAAACTCTTCAGAAATGGAGAGCCCTGTTCAGAAAATAAATTATTAATAATAATAAAAATAAAATAAATAAAATAAAAATAAATAAATAAAAATAATAATTGTATCCATCGTCACGCACCACTGCAATGAAACCTCGTTAATAGGCGTATAATAAGACCTTTGGCTACAAAAAAAAAGAGCAATGAAGACACATTAGCCAGTGATGGTTTCACTCCTATGCATTAGGTCTATGATTTAGTTGTCTTTTCACAATAATCCCTGACATTACAATAGGGCTTAATAATTAGGCCTAACTTTATTTAAAATGTAAGGTATTGCACTGCTTTTGCATTCCTTAAGTTACTCTTTCCAAAATAACCAAATAACCTACGGATCTGGAAATTGACAGGGTAAATCATGACTTTCACCTCCCATCCAGAAGTGTTTCAGCAGCATGCAGACAAAAAGTAACAGGTTCAGTAATAGCTTTCTGCTGACCCATCACACAGAACACCATTAAAATCCAGGTTACAGTCAAAATGGATGGTAAGTTATGTCCATTGTAGCATATATTACAGCCCCTGTAACGTCTTACATTATTGTGTTACAGCGAAAAGTAATGCATTGTAGTAATTAATTATTGATTACTCCCAACACTGGTAATACATTATCATCATAGGCTATGACCTAGGCTAGACACCACATCACTGTGTAGACTACTAAACTCAACTCAGTAGGCTACTGTTTTATGACTTATTGTTATAATGTGGCTGTAATTTTCTTTATTAGTCACTAGTTTTTCCCCATTCTTCTACCATCAGCCCTTTCCTGTTATCTTGCAAATGTCAGCCACCAAGTAGAGAAGCGAATATTCAGCATTTCTATCACCATGGCTGAAGTGACTTTGTACAAAGTGCATTGAATTTAATGGTGTTGTTCTGTAATAGCAATGGCATAATGAATGTGAAACGAGTAGAGGCCCTAGTAAACCAGTGGCAGTGATGCAGCAGTGATGCAGTACATCAGTGGGCCATCACATGCAAATGTTTCACTTCAGTCAGAAGGACAAAACAGTCCATGAATTGCACGGTTTGTGGAAGATACCACAATTGTAAACCAGTGAACACCACTTGTAACCAAATTACACCAGTCCAAGCATACCAAGGTTTGGTTTGAAAAGAAATAGGAAATGAGCCAGGAGCCAGACTAAATCAAACACCCTTTATTTGCCCCTCTTACAAAAGAAATCAAGTGAGATAAGGGAACAGTCCGTTGAAAAGTTCGGCCTTCTGTTTCAAACCGATGGTCCTTGATACATTTAACTATATACCTTTGTCCCATAACTGAGGTTGTAACAAAATGTAAATACAATATTCACAGTAATAAATATTCAAAACAAAATTATATATTTTTAACAATCAATTATTCATATATAATGTATGTATATATATGAAGTTAAACCTTTTTTTTCTTTCAAGTTAATGAAAAATGCAGGACATGATCAGAACAAAAATGGCTGATGAGCAAAAACATGATGACTGCATTTTTCATTCCCAAGGCAACAGTTACCATGGCCACTCAAGAGTGAGTAATAAATAGCTTGATATATCTTCAAGATTGTAGTGCATTGCTGTAAATCAAGACAAAACAAACAAATAAAAAACTATAGTGCAAGCTTTTTTTCTGAAACAATGTGCTGTTTCATAAACTGTTAATAAATGAAAGGAAACTGGAAAAGAAAATGTTGGAATGGCCTTGAGAATCACTGAAATAGTCAAGCTGGTCTGAAACAACTCCTGGCACTTTTACCTCATCCCAGTCACTGCAGTAGCAGCTGCCCATGGCAACAGGGACACATGCAGGCGATACGAGCAAAGCAAAGAGATGCAATGTTCCATTCTGACAACTCAATAGTCATCTGGTCATTGCAGTAAATCAAATAGAATGAAACATTTAGTTTGTTGGTTTGATTGGCCACTACAGGCGAAATTCGCACATCATTTGTATAATATTAAACTTGGCAGAATAATTGTGCTTCGCTCCTGTTCGCTTGCCTTCACCTCCCTCATCGGAGTAAATGGCCAAGTTCGCTTTGTTTGGCCAAAGTCGCATGTATGTGTCCCCGGCGTGAGACCCTACTGGAGGGGCCTACCCTACTGCCACAGCAGAGCAGTCCAGCCACCAGTGAAAAGATTGCACAGCATTACACTGTTCCAACACCACGGCTGATAATCACCATCATTCCTTCCATCCTTTCCCCCTGCTTCCTACCGCTAGCCTTGACATCGCCCCTACTCCTTTGGGAAGGATTGCAAATAAGAAATTGACTTCTGAATTATGTTGCTGCAAAATATTCAATAATAATTATATAAAAAAAATAATCATCATCAAGGACATTGCAGCTTCTGTCACCAGGTTAAGTTAAGGCAAATCATCCAATGGAAGATTCGATTAGATTTCCATGTTAACTTAACCATGTTTACTCCTGAACCAGCTTCTTAGTATAGGCCCTAGAAGTTGCAGGAAAGGACGAGAGAAACAACATTGATTTACAGCCTGATAGCTGGAGCTGGATGATGGTGAAGCTGCCGTGTCATTCCATACTGACGCACCATCCACGTGAATGATGAACACATTCTGGACGTGGACGACTCCCACACTCTAGTGGCCCACCTGACACCCTTACTTGCTCTGATCAAAAGTCGACTGGGTTTGTGCAGAGTCAGGTCTCTGGCTGTACAAGAAAAAAAAAAAAGCCTCACAAAAACTCACTTTGCTTGCTCTGAAAACACATTTTTATGAGGACGCGTGATGTCCCACAAGGCAAGAAGTCTCAGACACAGAATCAGACCTTGGAGGCTGGGGGTATAGGGGGGAGTTGTAGCAGGGAGGCAACAAGCACTGGCTGATTCTCATTGGCTACCGTCTCCTCAGGGTTTTGATTTGCAACAGCTCTCCGGTTGGGCAGGGGGGGGGCCTTGATTTATTTGGCTGTAGTGTATAATAGGGTGAATATTGAGCGATTATTGCTCAGTTTCTGGACCTTTGTCCAGATTGGCTGCAGGCCTTTTCATGTCCATCCAATCAGTGCACAGTAGGGGCTGTACCTTGTCTATTGATTGGATGGTACAAGCCTATTAGTTCCAGAGAACTCATATAACCACTTCAGTGGCCTCTTTCGTGATGGAGCAGTGATGCTTTCGCTAGGCAGCGCACATGCACACTTTTCCATTTCAGGCAGAATGCATTGAAATGGCAAGGTGTGCATGCAAGCTGCCCAGCAGAAGCATCACTGCGCCATCACTTACGTGGCCAGTGGAACCCATATAACCACTTCAGTTTTCTGACAGGCTGTCGGTATTCTGATTGGCCATGGTCTATTTTGCTGTATGATGATTGGCTACAGGCATTGCCTCCTCAAACAACAGTAGCATGATTGGCAAAGGGGCTATCAGTCTCCTCTCCCTTGGTAGAAAAAAACTCAAACCAAAACATAACAAAAAAAGGAACTCACATGTGGAGCGAATGCCAGGCTTTTGGGAACCAGGCGTTTTTTTGGCAATATTTTTTTTTAAATTACTGTCAAAAACAATCAAAAACAAAGGAACAAAACTTAACAAACACTTAGGTTTTGCGTAAATCTCAAAAGGTTTGCCCATTCCAAGCACACTGCTCATTAAGTCTTTTTGATGTGTATGCGTACAAACTTAAAAGTTTTTGAGTGTACGTTTGTACCGGATTGCCAGATCTTTGAGTTGTGCTTGTGTATGGGCAGTCTGTGCATATTGTGCATGGACATTTGTATGCATAAGTGTTTTTGTGTTTGTAGTGTACACGCATATGTAGTGTATGTGTAAATGTATGCACAAAAGTGTGTGTGTACCATTACGTCTGCTTGTACTGTATAAAGGCATGAGTACTTTTGAGTGACTTTGCACTTAAACATCATAAATCAACTTGGACGTCATGACCGGCGCCTTAATCATAATTGGATGCATAGAAAAATAATAAAAACCCAGCAATGTTCAAATTAAGAAAAAGAAGTTCTGATGGGACTCCATCCCTCATGCAGCATATTGGTGAGACACGCAGGAAGGCAGCTTTCTTTCGGGTGTGTGTCGACACATCTGAGCAATCGCGTACGTGTGTGTGTGTGTGTGTGTGTGTGTGTGTGTGTGTGTGTGTGAGAGTGTGAGTGTGTCTAATCTGCCTCTACTTGCACGGTTCCCTGGCTTCCTGTCCCCTCTGTGGGGACTAATGAAAGGGTTTGCGGACTGCGGAGTAGTCAGGTATTCAACCCCCATTTCAGAACCTTGACCTCTAAAAGCAAGGCCAAGATCGAGGTCGAGGGTGGCGGTGAGGGTGAGCGTTGGGTTTGGGCTTGGGGGGGTTATTTGGGGTCAGACCTCGGCACCCAGCTCAATGACCCCCATCTCTATAATGGGAACCAGTTTATCGTCCACCTGAACCAGCAGGATGGCCCTGTCCATGTGGGAGCGGTTAGCCGGGTCGCGGCTGCAAGGCACCCACCGGTGTATCACCTGCAGTCACACACACACACACAAGAGCAGCGGAGGGGAGAGACAAGGAGAAGAATTAGTCATGGGGTGAGGGAAGGCAGGACTGTGTGTGTGTGTGTGTGTGTGTGTGTGTGTGTGTGTGTGTGTGTGTGTGTGTGTGTGTGTGTGTGTGTGTGTGTGTGTGTGTGTGTACGCTCAAGGGTACGCATGTGCTCATGTGCATGTATTGTATAGGGAGGAGTTAGACTCTTACTCCTCCATATACAATACATGCACATGAGCACATGCGTACCCTTAAGCTGTTCCCAAACTTTTTTCCTTGCGACCCCCCTTGTACATTTCAATGTGGTTTGCGCACCCCCCAAGTGAATGTTTTGGTGTGCTGATGGCCACTCAAGTATGGTTTCACTGCACAAATCATTGCACATTATGCAGAATCAGTTGGGGAATCCTCATTTCCAATGGACCTGATGTTTCTTCCAGCATACACTTCACCACACAATTAAAAACTACTTAATTTTCATTAATGCTCTTATAAAAACACACACATCCACCATTGCTCAATTCAGCTTGCGCACCCCCTTGTGGCAGGCCGCGCACCCCCAGGGATGCACGCACCCCAGTTTGAGAAACCCCGAGTTAGAGCATTAGAACTCTCCACACAATGCACATAATACATTAAGGTCTTATAACCAGGTTTAACTGCAAAAATATTTGCGGCCTTATTTCTACACTGACAACTCAGAAAGTTTACAAAGCTATAGAAACGAAGAGATGAATTGGAGGGGGGAGAGAGAATTATTGAGGCAAAAGACAGAAAGAATTGAGGGGCAGGAGGGTGGAATTAATGGCGTGATAAAGAAGCTAGTGAAGAGTCTCGTTCATCAAGGTCATGTTATCCAAAACATTTAGAATTAAAGCAACTCTCAAGATTTTTGATATGGTTTAAGTGATAGGCTACCAAAAAACCCATTCACTAGCCTAGCACCAATGACCTCTAGATTTACAAGGACTGCTTGGATTGAAAAAAAAAAGCATCTCCTCATGTCTACATGACTGACTAATTCGGAAATAATGTGTTGCTTTAAGCAATTGGCTTGGTCAGTGGTCACCAGAACTGACAATACTTTCTTGGAGTGATGCATCTACAAGCTCAAAGAGGAAGCTTAACTCTTTGGAGAGAGTGAGGAGAAGAAATGAGACGGTTTTTGAATTATTTTGTGGTCAACTGTAAAGGATATAGACTTCGAAGTCATCACGAGAAAGACACAAGACCACTCCAAAATGGTTTCTGCAGTTTTGTTCTGGTAGTAGCTGAGTGCTAAATCTCTGGATTCACGTGACCCGACAGAGCTATTTAACCACAACCCTCAATGCATGACAGAGGATCTCATGGTTTCCCATCAACAATTTACTTGAAGTAAGAGTCATTGTGGTCATTGGGTCCAATAAATGAGAACTGCTCTGTGTGAGCGGGTTTAATTTAACTTCCTGCAATGAGATCTCAAACCAGACTCGAGTAAAAGAGATATCGTACAGGATGACACATACTTGACACATCCCTGAGTTTAGCCCTTCATGCAGAGGGCACGTCAAAACATTATTGTCGACAAAATAGTAATGATCACAACTTAATCCGTTACTGAAGATTTTCGGCAATGACATGGCTATTGTTACGGTGTGGTTGAGCTTTTTCCGCCGGTGATCCCATCCACATGAAAGGCCTGCAGTGCTTATAGTTTGAACTGGTTGATGAAACAAAAAAAGGGCCGCACCTGAGGTGACCTCGCATTGAGTGTCTATTATTTGCACAGACACGTTTCGGCGTGTGCCTTCTTAGCTGAAACGTGTCTGTGCAAATAAAAGACACTTGATGTACGCCCACCCCTTTTTTGTTTCTTTTGAAGTTTTTAATTTGGTCCAGCACCCTTAGAGTAATTAATGAACTCTGAGTTAAGCCTGCTTCCTGGTATAATTGACATTGAACTGGTTGATGCCTATGCATTTTCTAAGGTATACTGTGTCACTATTGACTACACAGCATCATTCAAAATCAACAGAAAGCTGATTGCTGTTTGTCAAAACATTAACAACAAAGAAAGGGGGAAAAAAGAACAAACAAAAAAATGGGGCACACACAAAAACCCTCCCATGGCACGCCTGACTCTGTAGAGGTGGATTGTGGGTAATGTAGTCAGTAATCAGTGATTGGTAACTCACATGTCCCTCCATGCCCTCCCTGGGGCTCCAGTCTCTCCAGTAGTTGCGTCCCGAGCGGAGCCGCACGCACTCGTCAGGCCACTGCAGCTCCTTACGCTTGGACACGTTGATGACCTCCAGCACCTGGCCCACGTCTACTATCTACACACATACACAACAACATTCAGTTGAACAATACCATATATTGATTATACACTGACATACATTTCAGAGAATACACACAAGACGCACCAACAAACACACTACAGTCAATGTTACTGATGATATTTCTATGTGTGCCTCTCCTATATTATAATACTGCATATTGAATATGCACCATACATCCATATAATTAATATACACTAACCACACCAACAACCACACTACAGTCAATGTAATTGAGGAGGGTTCTGTGTATGCAAAAGACAGACATGCGCACGCGCGTGCACGCACAAAATACAAGCACTGCCTTGCCTGCACTCTGTAGGAGATGTCATCACGCCGCAGGCAGCCCAGCGTGGGGTGGTGGTGCACGTGGGAGTGTGCGTGCGGGTGCGGGTGCGGGTAGTAGTGCGAGTGCCCTGCGGCGCTCAGCATAGTAGTTGTCGTCGCAGTACCGGGGCCATCCCCCAGGGCGGCGCCCAGACCCTCGCTCCCCAGCAGCCCCACCAGGGTGTGGCGCTTGCAGGCCGGGATGATGCTCTGGCTGGACAGAGACCCGGACGGCCCCCCGCCTAGTCCTGGAGGGGGTGGAGGTGCGTCCACGTTGGGGCCTCCTCCTCCTCCGCCAACGCCACCTCCGCCCAGCCGCAGCTGCAGGGAGGTGGGCAGCGTGCGCAGCGACAGCTGGCTGCTGGAGGAGCGGCGGCAGGGCTCCAGGCCCGTGGCCGAGGTGCGCAGCGAGGAGTGGCGGCTGCTGCCGTAGCGACAGGACGAGGACTGGCTGGCCACGGAGGCCCGCGCCGGGGAGTGGCGCACCAGGCCCGACTGCACCGACTGGGAGCTGTGGCTCGTGCCTGGAGAGGAGGAGGGTTACATTACATTACACTACATTACACTTCTCTGGTGCTTTTACCCAATGCAACTTGGTTATTTTCCTGCAGGGTATTAGTTACAGTGAAATGTGGAGTTACGTGCCTTGCTCAAGGGTGAGGTAAGGGTGGGATTCCAAACCTGCAACACACGGATCTTAAGACCACCTCTCTACCCATTGGGCCACAGCTGGGTTAGAGAAGAGGGTGAGGGGTGGTGAGAGTAAGTATGGCATCTACAGTACATAACTTTAAGGTGCTGTGTATACTTTTAGTTGGTTATTTTTTTCAAAAGTTATTACGCTCTTATAAACTAATATTTACTGGTCTGATCAAAGTACAGTAAGTTTTGCAGCCAAAGTCTATGTCTATGACTGGGAATTCCTTGTTTGTTTTGAGCTCTTCCATTTGAAAGCTTATGACTGTGAATTCAAGCTGACATGTAAATGTATGAAAAGTCATAATGCCATATGAAAAATTAAAAAGAGGAAGAAAGACAGAAACGAGAAAGGCCAGTGTACAGTTTGGGCAGTAAGCAGGCAGCTGGTCATGTGAGACTGGAGATGAGGGAGATACTGAGAGTACACAGGGATCCAAAACAGTCTTGACAATACCCTTGACTCACTGATAAGACGTCAAGGATGCAGAGAGTAGGCCAAGAGCCAAGGAAACGTGATTAAAACGAGTGTGCAATGTGTTAGCAATGGCATGAGAGCAGCTGACCTATAGAGTGTGGCTGGTAGGAGTTGGGGGCGGCGGGGCCGGAGAGGCCGCCCTGAGAGATGGAGCTCTGCTGGGAGTCACTGGCGCCTCCGTTACCACTGCCACACGACAGGCCCCCCGCGTCAGAGTCCTCAATGTTGCCTCCGCTGTTACAGCCAGCACCGCAGCCCTTACGGAGCCTTCAGGGAGGGAGGGATGGAGGGAGAGAGAGAGAGAGAGAGAGAGAGAGTGAGAGTGAGAGTGAGAGTGAGAGTGAGAGTGAGAGTGAGAGTGAGAGTGAGAGTGAGAGTGAGAGAGAGAGAGAGAGAAGAGAGAGAGAGAGAGAGAGAGAGAGAGAGGGGGAGGAGGGAGGGAGAGAGAGAGAGAGAGAGAGAGAGAGAGAGAGAGAGAGAGAGATAATGAGACACACAGAGAGAGGGAGACAAAGAGAAAGAGAGAAAAGGAGAGAGGGGGACAATGAGAGAGGGGGAGAGACAGAGACAGCGAGAGAGAGAGAGAGAAAGAAGATGAGACAGAGAGAAAAGGAGAGAGGGAGACATTGAGAGACAGAGAAGCGGAGAGAGAAAGAGAGACAGACAAAGGGAGAGACAGTGAGTGACGTCTTCTTTTTTACCAAATGCTTAACAAGTCACCCTGTATTCTACGCACAATCCTGATAACTACTTTTCGTCATAGATTCATTATCTCTCCACACTGCTATGCATGTCTCCCTTTGCCAGTCGCATTCTAAACAAAAAAAGAGTAGGCCTACTGGTATTGGTTAAGGGCAAATCTTTTCATTTTCTTTTTTTCCCCATGTAACATTTTCATATACAAATGCATAACATTGAATATATTTGGAATTAACGTGCCATTGCAAGTCATTGCAAGCCAAGTCAAGTCTCGAGTCAGTAGCGTACAAGTCTGAGTCAAGTCACAAGTCATTTCTAAAACTGCACAGTCAAGTCCACATCTCTGGTATGAGGCACTTTTTTGTCCATATAAACAATGCTACTGCAAGCTTGAAAATATGTCAAAAGTTCAACAGCTATGAAGTACTGCAAAGTATAAAGCAATAAAAGCATGGGGACTTAATAACCAAATAATTGGAGCAGTTTGAAGTTGGAATTGCCTGAAATAATACGAATAAATGGCACTGAAGGAGCTTATGAGGAATTATGGCCATTTGTGATTATTAGTTTACTTTCAAGCTATAACTAAGCTATTTACTTTCATAACTACATAATCTTCCAAGCTAAAAGACGTTTCTTGTTTATTGCCAAAAAGGCCTTTATATTACTGATACAATAATAATGAGGTACAGTAGATCCTCTATTTTGCCAAGCAAATGTATTATAATCACCTATCGATCACTTACACAGACGTTAATTACAGTAGTAAAGTTACTGTATTAGTGGCTAACAAATGGACCCTTTTATTTTATTATACGGATTTGCACATGCATGAAACTTAGACATACACACACACACACAGAAAGACAGACACATATACAGACAGACAGACAGACAGACAGACAGACAGAGACAGACAGACAGACACACACACACACACACACACACACACACACCTGTGCCAGGTGCTGACGACAAAGTTGCGTATGTTCCCGAAGCTGATGGGCCCTCCCAGCACGTGTCCGAGCTGCGCGTGGCTGTTGCCGTAGGAGGTGGTGAGGGGCGAGACGTAGATGGGGTAGCCAATGGGCTGGTCGCATGAGGAGTTGATCATGTTGCGCAGCGCCTGCTTGGCGTTCTGGATGCTGCCACGCTCTGGGTTGCGGTTCCGCAGGAACACCAGCTCCTGCTGCTGACCCGCCCACAGCCCCCGCACACACTCCTTGTTCACCTGCCGGACAGACGCACACACACACGCACACGCACACACCTTAATATGAACTGTCATTTTGTGCAAGCCACAATACCTTCACCTTGGTGACCGTAAAATTGAAAATCACATGGTGACCAGTAAACTACCATAAAACAGTTGCCTGACCGCACTGTAAAGGCCAAAAACGTCTTTACAAGCACATACTGTACAGATGCACACAGTCACACACACACCGTCACCTTGATGACCTGAAAGCTGATGCAGCGTTAGTTGAGCATAATGGTCTTACACACACACACACACACACACGCACACACGCACACACGCACACACGCACACACGCACACACGCACACACGCACACACACACACACACACACACACACACACACACACACACACACACACACACACACACACACAACTGGAGCTAAGTCTGAGCATAATTTTATGCAAAAGTTTGATCTTTTACCTGACATGTTCTGACGGTGAAAGTTCGGTCTTCATCAGAGGGTCACCAACACAATGGAGACCCTCTGATGAGGACGGAAGTTTCACCGTCGGTACACATCAGGTAATATTTTTACATGTTGGTCATTTCAGGTAAAATCAGACACTTTGGGTCCCAACCGACGTGGATTTCAATACAACTTGGTGTGCCTTTTCAGTGTCAAGGTAGAACTCCATAACTGCATATTATGCAAGAATCTGGCGCTAATATTAAGGGAGAAAGGTTAAATCGCTTAAATTGACTGACATAATCAAGGATGAATGCATAGTGTCCTACCCTCCTAATTAAATTCTCATTCCGTTTCTCCCTCATTATTAGCACCAGATTCTTGCATATGCAGTTCTGGGGGATCTACCTGTTAAAATCTGTGTCGCTCAGGTCCCAAAGCTATTTCACGTGAATTGACCCATGTCTGAAACAAAGGAAACTTTAAGAAATGATGAAGTAGTGTTTGTTGAACATGATCTTGTGTGTACACACACACGCACACGCACACGCTCTTGTGTCACCTTAATGACTCTGAAGCTGAGGTAGCGTCGGTTGAGCATGATGATCTTGTATTCGTTGGTGCCCTCGTCCAGCACGTGGCGCAGGGCGAGTAGCGAGGGCGCGTTGGAGAGCACGGCGCTGCGCCAGGCCGGGTCACCCTCGTGGGCGATCACCAGGCTCTGCTGATGCGCCGAGATGGCCTCGAACAGCACCGCCGGCTCCTCGTACTCATCCGGGCACGTGAAATGGTCCTGAGGAGGGACAGACAGAGATGAGTCACCAACAACTATTAGTGTGAAATAAATAACACATAAATAATGAATCCTTGTACTCCTCCGTGGTCCTGTGGAGGCAGAGATACACACGCAGACGTGGAGATGTATTTAGGATACAGCCGCAGAAAAACGATACTTGAGTACTAATTGAGCTGAGAGAGAGCGAGAGCGAGAGAGAGAGAGAGAGAGAGAGAGAGAGAGAGAGAGAGAGAGAGAGAGAGAGAGAGAGAGAGAGAGAGAGAGAGTGAGACTGAGACTGAGAGAGAGAGTGAGAGAGAGAGAGAGAGAAACGATACTTGAGTACTAATTGAGCTGAGAGAGAGAGAGAGAGAGAGAGAGAGAGAGAGAGAGAGAGAGTGAGAGAGTGAGAGTGAGAGTGAGAGAGAGGTTTATAAAAACAGCTGATTAACTTGTGAAATTGCGTTTTGACAAGATGGCCTGACATCAGTGTCAGATTCATGACGGCAGACAATGTAACCTTGACGTCCATACTGATAAAATTACAAAGGATAAAGGCAGACATTGACATTGAGAGGCAGACATTGCACGAACAGTGCTGCTCTTAGGAATGTTTAGTTTTGTAGCCATTATTCTGAGAACATGAATGATAACCATAAGTGATACACAAGGATTTGTGCTATCATTTGAATGAAGCTATTCATTGTTTTAACTTTTGAAATGATAATAACAGAAACTACGCAAATAAGAAGTTTACATACCATGGTGATTGGGGCTGATAACATTCACACAACTGGGTCTGAATGGCCATTACAGATAACTATATTAACTGGTGATCCATTTTCATGTGATATGTTTGTGCGTAACAGGTCTATGAGGTACTGGACTCCTGAGAGAACCTTTCATCCCTCAAGTCAGTACTTTACAAACAGTTTTCATGATTTACATCAAGCAGACAAATGTGAAAATGGTCTTTTGGGGACAGATACATTTACACTCTCTGAATTTTGGACACAAATTCATTATGTACTATTGGTGAATTAAACATTTTTGTAGGTGGTTGGTAGAAACTGATATGTTGTGAGGTTAATATTCACCCGTTGTGCGCACAAACACACAGGCGAGCAAAGGCATACACACGCGCAAAGGCATGTACACACACTCACACACACGCATGCGTGCACACAGAAGCGCCCATTTGCCTGTGCATGCATACACACACTCAAGTGCAGGTGAAGAACCCACCTGGTGTAGTTTGAGAGACATGCGGATGGCCGGCACCACCACCTTCCTCAGGAGCTCCATGTCTGCAAAGATCCACTCGTCACGCACAGAGGAGATGCGGAAATCACCCTTGAACAGCGCATGGAGCCCGTACAGGAACGACTCCAGGTTACTGCAGCCGGAGGACACACACACAATTACATTACATTACATAAAGGGGAGACCTCAGGGTTTGAAAACATCAGGAAAAACGGTTTGAAAAGATACTTCAGCCACAGTCCTACTTGCGTGAAAATCTACTGAATAGACTTGAGGTCACTGGATTTGACTAGTTGTAAGTGTCATCAGTTTAAGAGGTCAACTTAGCATATTGAATAAGCGATACTTTTACATATTGCCATACTGATATTTATCTTACTAGTATTGTCTTTTTTTCCATAACTGTAAGCTGAAGCAACACCTCACTGAAGTTGAGTGACTATGCAGAAAAGACATACTTCACTTTGTTTTATATCAAACACTTTACCTCCATAAGAAGAAGTGTCTCAATTCATACTCATTCCTGTTATTTCTCTGAGGTTCATTAACTGGCCTTTGGCGCCCTCACCTGGACATGTGGTGAGCTGCAGTGCCCAGAGCTCTCCGGCCCAAAACACACAGACCAAAACACAGCAGCACCAGAGGCGAGTCTTTCTCACTGTCCAGCGGCTGTAGACACAGGCAGAGGTAGAGGACAAGGAGGAACAGAGACATGAACACAACTTACAGACATGCAGCATTGAGAAAGAAATGGAACGTTAAAATGATCAAAGTCAAGTCAAAGTGTACTTGTTAAAAATCTGCAACAAGTTGAAATTGCGTTCGACCAGACTCAAATGTGCAGTTAAATATATTGATATATTGCAGTTAAGACATTGACACAATTCCACACACACAGATCTCACACACACACACACACAGATCTCACACACACACACACACACACACACACACACACACACACACACACACACACACACACACACACACACACACACACACACACACACACACACACACACACACACACACACACACACAGTAAAAACTAACATACTAAATACTAGTGGTGTCCACAATAATCGATTCGGCGATGCAATGCGGGGCATGGGCGATCCAATTCAATGCGGAAAGTTCAAAGAGGCAATTTTTTTAAGTTTCAATTACTTCCGTTGATATTTCGGGAGAAAATGAATGTTAAATTAAATAAAAGAACTTCAAAGCATAGAAAACTGCAAGACTGATACAGAAAACAGCCAATACATTTTTGCTCAGTATCTGACTACTTGTATTGCCTCATCATGACTGATGAAACATTTGCTTTGCTTTCAGTAGAAATGTAATGCATTGCAATGCATTGTAGAATTGAATCGGATCGAATCGAAACGAATAGAATCGAATCGCTAATCGAATCGCCTCCCGAATCGTAATCAAATCGAAAGGGCAGTGCCAATGCACACCACTACTAAATACATGAATACACACACATTGTGTGTGTGTGCGTGTGTGTGTGTGTGTGTGTGTGTGTGTGTGTGTGAGTGAGTGAGTGAGTGAGTGAGTGAGTGAGTGAGTGAGTGAGTGAGTGAGTGAGTGAGTGAGTGAGTGAGAGAGAGAGTGAGAGAGAGAGAAAGACAGAGAGAAAGACAGAGAGAAAGAGTGTATGTGTATACATATGTGAGTGTATGTGTGCCTGGCTGCCACAGCACCTTGTCCCTGCGTGAGTTGCAGTACTGGATCCAGCCGAGGTAGGTGGAGCAGAAGCTGTCCCTGGAGACGCCGGCCAGCCGGTGGTCGTAGTCCTCGTCGATGTTGGGGTTGAAGGTGGGGTCCAGGTCCACGTAGTTGCGCTCGCTGCAGCCGCGCAGGCCCTCCGCCATCGCCTCGTTGGCCAGCCACTCCTCCAGCTTGGACGACGCCACCACGTAGTAGATCACACCCTGCGAACGAGAGGAGAGAGAGGCGGTTAGAGTGCACGCGCAGGCACAGGCACAGGCACAGGCACACACACACACAATTCAGGGCTCGTTGGCCAGCCACTCCTCCAGACCTGATGATGCCACCACGTAGTAGAGCACACCCTAAACACGAGGAGAGAGGCGGTTATAGCAGTTAGAGTGCACACGCGCATCATGGTTACACTTGATTTTGCTGTACCTGTTACATATGTAAAGTGCCCACACACACACACACACACACACACACACACACACACACACACACACACACACACACACACACACACACACACACACACACACACACACACACACACACACACACACAGCATGGAGGCACCACTGTTGTCGTCCGCCCCCCCCACCCCTGTGGCCTCCTCACCTTGACGTAGTAGGTAGTGAGGATGCGCCTGAGGTCAAAGACCTGCAGCATGGAGGCGGCGCTGTTGTCGGTGATGCTGTAGCCCTCCAGGACGTACTTGGTGAGCAGCACCTCCCAGGCCAGCCAGCGCTGTCCGAAGGCAGTGTTGAAGGAGAGCAGGTGGGGCAGGTGGCCCGGCTCGCAGCAGCAGCAGCCCTCGTCCTCCTCCACCCCCTCCGTGATGGCCTCCACCTCCCGCTGCTGACAATACGTGCCTGGCATGGGGGGTACAGACAGAGCACACCTAAGAATCATTTTGTAAGACGTTAAATGTACTTCACTGGACAGGCTACTGTCGTCAGCAGCAACCCTTGTCCTCCTCCACCCCCTCTGTGATCACCTTCACCTCCCACTGCAATAAGTGCTTAGCATTGGGGGGGGGTTACAGACAGAGCATACGTGACATAGGTGTATATATGACTGATTTTGTGAGCAGTTCAATGTATTTCACTGGACAGACTACTGTCGTCAGCAGCAGCCCTCATGCTCCTCATACACACACACACTCACGCAAGCACCTCTTAACCACATGCCCCAAAGTTCTCACACACACACCCACGCCAACAGCCTTAGCTCAAAAACATCCTCCCACACACACACACACACACACACACACACACACACACACACACACACACACACACACACACACACACACACACACACACACACAAAAACACACACACACACAAACAGCCTTAGCTCAAAAACATCCTCCCACACACACAGAACTCCCGGCCTGACACACACAACCATCCCCACCCCCAAACACGCACCTATGAACTCCAGACCTGAGCTCGAAAACACATATACACACCCCCCCAGCCCCAGCACCAGCCCCAGCACCAGCACCAGCCCCAGCACCAGCACCAGGCCCAGCACCAGGCCCAGCACCAGGCCCAGCACCAGGCCCAGCACCAGGCCCAGCACCAGCACCAGGCCCAGCACCAGGCCCAGCACCAGCACCAGGCCCAGCACCAGGCCCAGCACCAGCACCAGCCCCAGCACCAGCACCAGCCCCAGCACCAGCACCAGCACCAGCCCCAGCACCAGCCCCAGCACCAGGCCCAGCACCAGGCCCAGCACCAGGCCCAGCACCAGGCCCAGCACCAGGCCCAGCACCAGCACCAGGCCCAGCACCAGCACCAGGCCCAGCACCAGGCCCAGCACCAGGCCCACGCACCTCTGAAGGCCAGGCCTGAGCTCGAAAACACACACACACCCCCCCACCCCCCAGCCCCAGCCCCAGCCCCACGCCCCCCTGAACTCCAGGCCGCGCAGCTGGAAGGTGACGAGGCCGTTGCCGATCTCCACCAGGTGCACGAGGGCGTTGAGGTAGTCGGAGGCCAGGATGAAGCAGTCGCCCGTGCTGTAGCTGCCCCAGCGACCCAGCAGCAGGTCACCACACAGAGAGTGCTGCAGAGACCGCGTCAGGTGCTCATAGAAGATGGAGTTCAAATTGTTGTCGTCGGAGCCTATGGGCGAGGGCATAAATGTAATTATTTGTGATTATTATTTTGATTATTATGATTATTATCTTATTATTATTATTATTATTATTATTATTATTATTATTGTTATTATCCAAGCTTGTGAAGTGCTCGTAGCAGATATTTCATTATCATCATCCTTTGCTTATGGTGGTTGAGTACTATCAGCTGCCAAAAATGAAGCCAATCAGTCCTTCAAGTGCATAATCCCTGCAAACACTAACAGAGGTTCATGACGTCATTATGTCCCCGAAACGCGGACCGTCGGGGATGTAATGTAATGTAACCAGTGTACAATATTTAATACCATGTAATACTAGTGTAATACCAGTGTAACAATATGCAATACCATGTAATACCACTTACACAAAAATACATGATGTAGTACAAAATTGGTACATGGTGTTACACTGGTATTACATGGTGTTAAATATTGTTACAATGGTTATTACACTGTACCTAATGTGGTATATTCACTGTAATAGTGAACCATTAAAACAGTGTTACCATTTGCCCCATTTTTTGCTTCATTTTCACAATAGTCATTTGGTTTTAAGCCTATGGGTCAAAGACGTCCGAAAAGGAATTGTCATTCAGTGTAGCGGATACCTTCTGCTGACTGTAACTGTAAGAAACATGACTCTTTTTATTTTATTTTTTTTCCAGTGAATTCATGAAAGCCTCGGCTGTCATCCATTCACTTGAAACAATTTAAAAATCATGGTTTTTTTACAGTTACAGTCAGCAGAATGTATCCGTTACACTGAATGACAGTTCCTTTTTGGACGTCTTTGACCCCTATGCACGTCATTGATCTATGTATAGATATTAAATATATTTCTTTAATATTTTGTATTTATCATATACGTTTATGAAAAGGTGGACCGGAGTGGTAGGAATGATGGGGGACTGGAAGCGTTGCGTTTCGGGGATATACCTTAAGCAGTCGAAGGCGACTGCACAGGCAGTCTAGTTTCAATAAGCTTATGGGTAAGATATGCCGCGAAAAGTGTCAACTCAAAAAGTAAAACTCAAAGGGCTACAAGAGCAGACGTGTGCACAGTGCTGCAGATGGAGAGAAATCTCACCTGGGTTCCTGTCCAGCTGTGATGCCAGCCGTGTGTTGGAGTGGTCCACTCTTTTAGTGCTGAAGCAGAGGAAGCATCATTTATACACACATACAAACATGCTCGCAAACACGCAAGCGCACGCGCACGCGCACGCGCACGCGCACGCAAGCGCACACACGCACGCGCATGCACGCACGCACGCACGCGCACGCACGCACGCACGCACGCGCACGCACGCACACGCGCACAGTAGACTAAGCTATGCATAGCCAACATCCCACACATGAATACAACCAGCATTTGTATCAATCTGAGGTTGGCTGAACTCAAGTGTGTAAAGACAAGTCAACATGAGAGATGAGTGAGGGGGTAAGAAGAGAAAAAAGAAAAGAAAAGAAAAGAAAAGGAAAGAAAGGAAATTATGGTGGTCAAGGTCAAACAGAGAGAGAGGCAGAGACATCATGGTTTCCTATGACAGAACAGAAACACAGTGACGGACAGCCAGACAGGCACACAAACAAAGTTTAAAAGTCAGACCTATGTACTTGCAGACCCAGAACACTGTTAACAAGAGTATAAGGGGAGACAGTCATACTGTCATACAAAAGCAAAGTGAAAAGGAGAAAAAATCCTAGTTATTTGAGTATTTTAGTTTTGACATAGCAATATCTCTAAAAGGTGACACATTTGGACCATAAGGCTAGGCCACAAGATAAAGGAGGTGTTATAAAGACCATTTTTAGTATTACCATTATTTAAGTCAATTTTGACGAAATATGTAGTTACTGTACTTTGCCTTTGTACGGCAGCATGGGGTTCAAGTTGGACTTACTTGTAGTCCCTCTCCCAGAACTTGACGGGCCTGACATAGGAGGTGATGAAGATGGCGCTGCCCAGGAAGGGGTTGAGCGGCGTGGAGAAGATGGCCGACACCACCGCCTGCACAAACAACATGGCCGAGTCTGCACACGCACCGCCCGCTAAGGAACACGCTCACAGTAGATACAGATGCACATGGTAATACTTAAAAACATACACACATATATACAGTGCCCTCCATAATTATTGGCACCCCTGGTTGAGATGTGTTAAAAGCCTTAAAATAAATTCAGTGTTTATTGCAGAAGAATACTGTCACACTGAAAATTGTAGGAAAATGTAGCCTTCAACTCAAATGAATTGTAAGAAAATAAAAAAATCCCTGACTGAAAAATAATTATTTTTCATTAAATCACCTGTTCCACAATTATTGGCACCCTTAACAATTCCCAGGAAATAAATATAATTGAAGCATTTCTGTCATTTCTACAGTAATTTACAAAGTTTACCAGAGTATGTAGGAACATTTAATTAATAATTCATCACTTCCTGTTTCCCTGGGGTATAAATATGACGTGACACCGAGGACATTTCTCTTATCCATGTAGCAACCCAATGTAAGTAGGCTGCCGGATGTGAGTGCCCGGATATCCGCCCGAGTATTTGCATGCATTTGCATTCATTTCCACCATCAGGAATGCTTTGCGGTACCACAGCTACCCTATGTGAGTCGCGCTGTGTCGCCTGACTGTCCCTTCTATAATATGATTGTAGCCTATACCGTAACAACTCGGCCTCGGCCCCCGCCGCAAATATCCACCACACCACGGGTCCTCTGGTGTTGTGACCGTTTTAGGATCTTTTTTTTCATATCCAATACTTGCACATTAAGAGTCACAATTCCATCATGGATTTTTAAACGATATGTGCGAATGCAGTCATTTTGAATTTAGGGTGACCAAACCATGCAATTTCATGAAGAACGTGCATCACATTATTTAAACAGCTCTTGTAAACAGTTATCCTGAGTGCTCGTGTCTTTTTGGAGATCGGAGGCTTGATGAGCAAAGAGATGGGAGAGAAATTACTTGTGCGCGCGCACACACCTCTGCACCACCGGACACAAAGTTACTGGCTCCAATATTTCAGCGTCCCGTTTGATTCTGTACTGACACTTTTAAGTTTACGTAGCACAATCAAATGAATAGGCTATGTCTAAATTATAGGCTCTAGTCTCCAATGTACCTAATTTCACGTTGTTGTTGGCATCACCAAATAATCTGCACAATATGCGGCATAACTTTTCGAGTGCTAGGCCTACATTTAGACGGGTAAAGTATCGAGCATGGTCTGTCCCTTCAATAATATTAAGTGTCCCGTAACAACTCGGTCTCGGCCCCGCCGCAAGTATCCTCCACCACGAAAGTCCTCTGATGTTGTGACCGTTTTAGCATATTTTCATATAATACAGAAATAAGAGCGTGCGCGCGCGCCTCTGACTGTATCTAGACACGGAGGGAGAATGGCTCCAATATTTATATTCAATATTCAGCGCCCAGTTTAATTCTGCACTGACACTTTTAAATGTACATGGCACAATCAAATGAGTAGGCTATGTCTAAAT